>NC_140800.1:45917500-46517500 GCF_037176805.1 Vigna unguiculata
TTGTTTTAATAACATGTTCTTACATTTTGTTTGTTTTTAACCCTAAATACACCATATCGTTTCCGTTTAGTTATTCTTTTAGAATTTTAATTTATATATATTTTTGGGATCTTTATTTTTTTGTATTTCTTTTTATGTTTGAGAGTCAATCGTTAGTTATTGAAAATTTCAAATTGTCGCAAATTAATTTTAAGCATCTTATTACAACTTTTTCTTTGTAAGATCAACAATCTATTTAGGCGTTTTTTAGTTCAAAAACTTCATTTAAAATTTTCAAATAGTCGAAAGGATCTGATAATTTAATTAAAACAATTCAACCTCTCTTAACTTTTTAAAATGAAATGAAAACTAGTCTCTCTGAAATTTTAAAATTAAATGAAAACTATGCAGTCATGCATTATGCAATTTTTTATCCAACATACTATTTTATAAGCATTAAATTATTAAAGTATTAAAACTTTAATAATTTTACCCACTTTTATTAAGAAAAGATAATGATATTTTTAATCTATTTTTTTTACTCACCCTTATCATATTTTTATTTACATTCTAATTATTTATTTTGATCTTGTTAAATAGTATAGTGTAATAATAAAAAATTAAAAGTGAGTGAAAATATCATTATTTAAAAAGAATAAAAAATGTTGTATAGATTGTAATGGAAGAACATATAACATATAACTTGTAATAAAACAAAATTAAAAACGAACTTTCATAATATTTTATGTAAGCAATTTAAAAATTAATATTATAAATTTTCAATGAATAAGCAACTGTTTTGAAAGAAAAACAAACTGATTAAATAAGAAAGGCTTACATACCTTTTTAGTCTTCATTTTCGTAGTGTTTGTTGCGGATGGTCCTCATTTTGACAGAATATTTAAAATGGTTATCATTTTTACCGAATGTTTAAAATCGCAATTCGTGTTTTATTTGGTCCTTTTCTGTAACGTTGTTTAAATCATGAACGGAACATTATAAAGTAGGTGGCATGATTTGTATTAGGGTGTGTTAGGTGTATTGTACATGTGTGCTACGATTTGTTAACATCACTCTTTCCCTAACCCACGAGCAAACACAACCCAGAAAATTCTAACCCCACTTACCTCGTTGATGATGATTTATTGGAGAATTGAAATGAAGAGCGTAATTGCAATCCAATAATGAAATGACAAGTATTAACTGTTTCTTTTACAAATCTGAGCTCAAGAAAGATGAAGATGAAGAAATTTATCTAATTGCAACATTTCCCCTAAATTGAACTTTAATCAGCCATATGTAATATACCCTAATACAAACACGTGCCATGTACAATGTTCCATAAATGATTTAAACGACGTTACAGAAAATGATCAAATAAAACACGAATTGCGAAGATGGGACCATTTTAAACATTCTATAGTAAATGAGGACCATTTTAAACATTATGTTAAAATGAGGACCAAAAGATATTTAAGTCGATAAGAAATAATAAGAAGTGAAAAGAGTATAAAAAATATTTACACAACATTTGTGATTAATGATTATATTAAAGAGAGTAAAATATTTAATAAAATGTGATTAAATTTTATTAGGAACCTGAACTCGATCTGCATCGCAGAGTACAAAAATACTCGTGCGTTTAAACACAGCATTTTCCTTCTTCTCCTCAGCATTCACCACTGATTCGTTCGTTCATTCATTCACAAACTCGAGTGGTGCATTCGCAGAACAGAGATCTCACAGATTCACCGGTGATTGGTGATGGCTCAGCCGCTCGTGAAGAAGGACGATGACCGCGACGACGAAGGTGCTCTTCTCTTCTCCTAATTCGATCCGTTTTCTCTCTCATTAGCCCTTAGCGTTTTGCGTTCTCTCATTGCTACTGTTGGATCAATCCCTTTTGCTTCCAGATCCGTGTTTCATTTCCATTTCCGAGTACTAGAGTAGGGTTCGCCTAGTTAGATATTTCAATTTTCAAGTTCCTCGTACTTAGATATCTCAATTCTCTACATCCTTATATTGAATCTTATGTTGTTCCTCTTTGACTTTCATAGTGGTCTCTAGTTTGATCTGGTTTCGCTTCCTTATCGTTTGTAAAAACTCGAATTGGCCTTCGAATTGATCTTGCCAGATAATTAATTTACAATGCAGATAGTGGAATAAGTTTCCGGTGATTTGGTGATAGTGGCAGATTCTTAGCTCTCTGTTACGTTTTTTTCTTCCCTTTTTGGGTACCAAGTCAGGGTTGTGCATCATGACGAATCCTACTCATAATTATTGATTTAATTGCGAATAAATTGTTAATGTTACTAATTGTGATGTGATTTTGGTCGTTGAGCAGCCGAGTATTCCCCCTTTATGGGAATTGAAAAGGGGTCTGTTCTTCAGGAGGCCAGAGTTTTTAATGACCCTCAACTAGATGCTAGGAGATGTTCACAGGTTTGTGTCGTGAACTAAAGGATGCGTATATTGTCATCTCGTTTCTGTAAATGATTCAGTGGTTGAATTCTCAGTCTCCTTGTTTTGTTATCTTATTTACAGGTTATTACAAAACTCCTATACCTGCTGAATCAGGGAGAGACGTTTACAAAGGTCTAGAATGATATCCATCACCATGCTTATCTATGAAATTATGTTAGAGACAGCTGTTAATCCTTTCCTGAGAAATTTTATTTTTGCTAGGTTGAAGCAACAGAAGTTTTCTTTGCTGTTACTAAGCTTTTCCAGTCTAAAGATATGGGATTAAGGAGAATGGTCTACTTGATGATAAAGGAGATATCTCCATCTGCAGACGAGGTTACATGTTCACATGCAACTTTTTCTTTTAGTTTACATTTATTTGTGTCGTCTGTGATCTGTGCTACTAGCTTAGATTTTGATTGTTCTATCTCCTTAATTTTAAAATAGGTTATCATCGTCACAAGCTCTCTAATGAAAGATATGAATAGCAAAATTGACATGTATAAGGCCAATGCTATTCGAGTGCTTTGTCGAATCACTGATGGAACACTCCTTTCCCAAATTGAACGGTATTTAAAACAAGCTATTGTAGATAAAAATCCAGTTGTTGCAAGTGCTGCTTTAATTAGTGGCTTTCATCTGCTCCAGGTAATAATCGTGTGTATATATATATATATATATATATATATATATATATATATATTCAACTTTTTAAACGCTCAAATTGTATGCTGCTCACTTATTTTGTGCCCCCTTTTACAGACAAATCCTGAAATTGTAAAAAGATGGAGCAATGAGGTTCAGGAAGCTGTTCAATCAAGGGCAGCCCTTGTACAATTTCATGCTCTGGCTTTGCTACATCAGGTATGTCATCATTCTGGGGTCATTTAGTGTGTCAAGGTTTGTATGGTGGCCTGTATCTTTCTACTGCCAGTCCACTTTCTTGATTCATCACTACTCTTCATGGCTTATGACAGCTAAATGTCATGAATGAACTTATGTTCATTCTTTCCTCTTAAAACATCTACCAATTAAGTATATTGCTTTGTGAGCTTAACTTATATTATGTGGGTGTTGAATTTAACTATACATAGAAAAAGCAAAACTTCTTGAATTTCACCTGAAGATATTAATATTTGTTTGTTTGGTTCCTGGTCCATGTTATGTGATCACATTCTCTTCAGCAGCTGAAATTTTTAGCATATTCATAATTATACTTATAACTTCAACTTCTGCATGAATTAGAAGTGTTGCTTCTTATAGTACATAAAAAAATTTCAAGTTCGAGTTTCTGTTCAGATATCTGTATTGTATCTTTGTTCAACTAAACCAAGTTTTAGATGCTTTGAACTTCATGTTGGTAAACAAGTTGAGTGTTCCCTGCATTGATTGTATAGTGCTGTAAATTTTGGCACCGTCTGACTCGTTACACATCTAACGACGTAATTATCTTGTAGAATTAGTTTAAGCTATTGATCATGATGGGAAATTCTATTCCTTTAACACCCTTCTATAATTTTTTTACTCTGCATCATTTTAATCTTGCCTTCTTGGAAGCTGACTCTTCTTATCAAACAAAACACAAGTATAAATTCTAAAGAGAGTTACTGGTACATGGTGATTTGAACCATTGCAGATACGACAGAATGATCGATTGGCAGTAAGCAAGCTGGTTACCAGTTTGACAAGGGGGAGTGTACGCTCACCTTTAGCGCAGTGCCTTTTGATCCGTTACACTAGTCAGGTTTGTTTCCTTCCATATGTACATTGTTACTGGGGTGGTATTTATTTTAATAAGCCTTTTCTTCCATCATCTATGTAGGTTATTTATGAATCAGGCAATAATACACAGTCAGGGGAACGCCCCTTCTATGATTATCTTGAGAGTTGCCTTCGTCACAAGTCGGAGATGGTGATTTTTGAAGCTGCTAGAGCAATAACAGAGCTCAGTGGTGTAACAAGTCGAGAATTAACTCCAGCAATTACTGTTCTTCAACTATTTTTAAGTTCTTCTAAGCCAGTGTTGAGATTTGCTGCTGTCCGCACCTTGAACAAGGTAATAATTTCTCAAATTTCACTGAAGTAATTTTTATGCTGCTGCTGAATATATAATGGGATATTTGAATTGCCACTCAAGTCTGAAACCTCCCTGCTCATGTTCTTTTTCCTTTTATGACTTGGAGGAGTTGATAGAAAATCAGTACTCTCAGTGTTCACTAAATATTCTAATGAGATTTGTGTTGGTCAAACTGGACAAGGTTTAATCATTAAGTGTGACTTTGAAACTTTACAGGTGGCAATGACACATCCAATGGCAGTCACCAACTGCAACATTGATATGGAAAGTTTAATCTCTGATCAGAACAGAAGCATTGCTACCCTTGCTATTACCACACTTTTGAAAACAGGAAACGAATCTAGTGTGGATCGTCTTATGAAGCAGATCACAAATTTCATGTCTGATATTGCTGATGAGTTCAAAATTGTTGTTGTTGAAGCAATAAGATCATTGTGCCTGAAGTTCCCTTTAAAATATCGATCTCTGTATGTGTCCCAGTATATGGTTTTCAACTCCTCTGTATACCATGTTACATCTTAGACAGTTATTTCCTGGATGAATGCTCTATGCTGATGGTTTGTATTCTGCAATTGTTTTCAGGATGAACTTCCTGAGTAATATTCTTAGGGAAGAAGGTGGTTTTGATTACAAGAAGGCAATTGTGGATTCAATTGTGATTCTCATTAGTGATATCCCTGATGCTAAGGAAGCTGGGTTGCTTCATCTTTGTGAGTTCATTGAAGATTGTGAGTTCACTTATTTGTCTACACAGGTATTACTTCCATCCTGTGCTTCATCATTCACAGTTTTTTGCATTTCTTTTTGTCTACAATTATGCATTTTGTCAGTAACCATTTTGCCCCCCTTGCACTGTAGATACTTCACTTCCTGGGGATTGAAGGACCTAAAACATCAGACCCAAGCAAATATATTCGTTACATTTATAATAGAGTACATCTCGAGAATGCCATTGTTAGGGCCAGTGCCGTGAGTACACTGGCAAAATTTGGTGCTGCAGTTGATGCGTTGAAGGTGTTACTTCGTTTTTGTTTGCTACGGTGTTTTCTTAATGTTTTATATTATTTTTGGGGATATGTGGTGCTAACTTGAATCTTACTATTTTTTTAGCCCCGAATATTTGTTCTGCTAAGACGATGTCTTTTTGACAGTGATGATGAGGTGAATTTCTTAACCTTGTTTTAACGTTTTATGTGAATTATGAGGCTTGAGATGTTTTAGTTGTTTAAGTATTTTGTATATCTTGTTACTCAAACCTGTAAGTTTAAAATTTTAATTGTCAATTGTTTAAATCTTTCGAACAAATGCATGTTTGTTGTGTCAACAGTTAGTCGGTTACAACAGTGCACACAAAATAGAGAAAAGGAGGTAAAGTGGGAAAGTAATAAGGGTGAGGTTTTAGATTTGCTTGGGGAGGGAGATCCAGGTCTGTCAAATATGCGGGAATAAGTAAAAGAGTTCATTGTGTTCAGATACTGATGTTCAGTTCTGGATATTTTTTGTTTTTTAAATTGTTAACCACTTCAATATTTATTTGGTATTTTGATTTCTTTGCAGGTTCGTGATAGGGCAACACTTTACCTGAACACACTTGGAGGTGATGGTTCAGTTGTTGAGACCGATAAGGATGTAAAGGACTTCCTGTTTGGATCATTTGATATCCCACTTGTTAATCTGGAGAATAGTTTGAAAAATTATGTAAGTCCTCAGCATCTTTCTTGCTTACCACAAAGTGCACGATCTCATGTTTTTAATATAAATGTAGGAGCCTTCAGAAGATGCTTTTGACATTAACTCTGTGCCCAAGGAGGTCAGGTCCCAGCCACTTGCAGAAAAGAAAGCCCCTGGTAAAAAGCCAACTGGTCTGGGTGCTCCTCCAAGTGGTCCCGTATCAACTGTAGATTTATATGAAAAGATGCTTTTGACCATTCCAGAGTGTGCAAACTTTGGGAAGCTTTTTAAGGTTCTTTCATTTTATTCTTGACAGAATTTCGTTAATTTTTTTGTCTACCGTATACATCATTGCATTAAAATTAATGCCATACTAAAATGCGTGTATTTATTTAGCATGCGTCTATGTATGTCTATATATACATAGACACGTGTGCTAAATAGAAGACAAATTTAGATTCTTTCATATCCTCTATGTGATGTTGTTCTTTCTATATCTAACGCAGTATGCATTTCTTTTACCAGTCCTCAGCACCTGTGGAGCTCACTGAAGCTGAGACAGAGTATGCTGTTAATGTCATTAAACACATTTTTGATAGGCATGTTGTGTTCCAGTACAACTGCACCAACACAATAGCTGAGCAATTATTGGAAGATGTAATTACTATTCTAGATGCTTCAAATTCCACAAAATAACCCAACTCCCAGGTCGTTGTAATTACTTTTTTTTTTCCATTACAGGTTATTGTGAATGTGGATGCTTCTGAAGCAGAAGAATTCTCAGAGGTGTTCTCCAAGCCTATCAGGTCTCTTCCTTATGATTCACCTGGACAGACTTTTGTGGCATTTGAGAAGCCAGAGGGAATATCAGCAGTTGGAAAATTTTCAAACGTTCTGAAATTTATTGTTAAAGAGGTATTGTTCTCTTTATTATTTAGAAGCTTATTAGTTTTTTTATTATTTGATATCTAGATTACTTTTATGAAGCTTGTTTTTTTTTTTTTTTTTCAATGACCTATAATATTTTGTAGCAATCTCATCCATCGATAAACTGGTTCTTCTTCAGGTTGACCCTACCACTGGCGAGACTGAAGATGATGGTGTTGAAGATGAATACCAGCTGGAGGATCTGGAGGTTGTTGCCGCAGATTATGTGTTGAAAGTGGGGGTCTCTAATTTTAGGAATGCTTGGGAAAGCTTGGGCCCTGATTTCGAGCGAGTAGATGAGTACGGTCTTGGTCCTAGAGAAAGCTTGGCTGAAGCTGTAAATACTGTTATCAACCTGCTTGGCTTGCAGCCCTGCGAGGTAAGCCCGTGATTTCAATTGCTGCTTTGGTTTAGAACGATTGCATATAGTGTTCAACACAAACATTTCAAACCTATGAACTCTCCTTAACTGCCTTAAACCCTCGCCACTGATCACTATTAAAGTGATTATGAGAAAGCAAGTGATAATACAGTTTTCATAGTTTGTTTGTCGTACTTGATGGATGCTGTAAAGTAATGATTGTTGTGATGATGAGTGTGTGCAGGGAACAGAGGAGGTTCCTCCCAATTCAAGATCACACACATGCTTATTGTCAGGTGTATTCATAGGGAATGTAAAGGTGCTTGTACGGTTGTCTTTTGGACTTGATGGTCCGAAGGATGTTGCAATGAAACTTTCTGTGAGATCGGAGGATGAAACTGTGAGCGATGCCATTCATGAGATTGTCGCAAGCGGCTAGTCCATTGAGTCAACAACTATTGACTCAATTCAACCCTTTTTTGATTAATGAGATTGGAGTTGAGCAGGCATATAGATCGACGACGTTTGTAAAGAATTTGAAAATTTTAATTGTTTTGTCCTTTACTCACTGCATTCTTGTTAGACTAGCAACGATACTGCAACTCTATCCCGCCGGCCAATTGCACAACGCTTCCTCATACCCTTCATTTTTCCGCGTAGCAGTCAAACTAAGATGAATATTTGAGGAATTCGTGTCATCAAAGAATTGGATTTTGTTGAACAGGATTTGTTTAGTACAGGAGACATGTTTCTTCACCTGATCGACCCTTACGCTTTCTTGTATTATTACGATGACCAGGACATGTTTATGTTTGATTCAGCTTTTTTTTATCAGAAAGTTATATAATTCAGCCTTATATGATGTCAAAAATAAAAAATTACTTAAAAGTAGCTTAAACTTACTAAAAGTTAAGATACGTACGTTGTTATTTTTTCATCGGAAAAGTCAATTAATTAAAATACGCACTCTATACTTCGAAACGTTATGCAATTTCTGTTCATAAAAATGTTTCAAGGTATAAATTGAATGTTCGTTCCTATTAATTTTGGAAAACTAGGGAAATATTAATTGCTTTTTTCGTCTGATATAGCTAACAATTATTACAATTATTTATATATCAAACTTAAATTTGTACATTTCGCACAAAACATTTGTGGTTTAATTATTAGATCTTTAACGATGTACTTTGAAACCCCGTTGGACAAAAAATATTAATTCCATCCCTGCTTGCTCGAGATATGGATGAACGTGCATGGTATGCATAAAAGGTTCTACCTACGGTCCACATATCAAAGCATCAAAATGTTATGCAATTTGTTTTCAAAATTATGGATTTGAATAATCTTGTAAAAAATTTAAATAAGTTAATAAGTTGTGCTCGAAAGAAAAACTTTTGCATACACGACTTCTTTTTTAAGTTTGATGAAATGGTATTTTTGTAGACTTTATTTAGCTTGGTATTTTCTTTTTCAAATTAATAAGAAAGTTGCAACTTGAACACTACATTAGATATTTCTTATAATCAAGATGAAGTTGTTTTTATAAGCAAGACATAATAAAATTTAATTTATATTTACAAGTATGAAAAAAATAGGAAATACAACAATGAATTTGTTTTATATACATAATTAAAATAAGGTCAGATTTAAGAAAAAACAAAAAACTTCGATTATTAGGAATTGAACCCAGATCTTTTGAGTAAAGGACAAATATTTTAGCCGCTAAACAACAACACATTATTAAGTTTATAATACAAATAGCTATTAATAAAATAGAGACAAGGTCAAATTTGTATAAAAAAAAAAAGTAAAAAATCATTCCGTTGCCGGGAATCGAACCCGGGTCTCCTGGGTGAAAGCCAGATATCCTAACCGCTGGACGACAACGGATTATTGATTACTATATGACAAATATTGTTTGAAATAGATAACGTACCGTTTGTTATTTTGAAAAAAAACTATCCCGCAAATGTACACACTTTTTTAGCATCTATATGAAATCATAATTTAAGTGTACTAAAGAGTAAACAAATTTAGCAGAAAAAATTGTTTTATTCTAAAAGCGGTCTTAAAATTTTTAACAACTGCAATATGGTACTTAACTTATTATTACTACTGATAATAACAATCAAACACAATCCTTTTATCTTTCTGTCAATCAATAGTTAAACTCCACACCCAGCGTGACATTAAATGCCTCAATCCTTTAGATTACCGTAAGTCATTATTTTCGTTGTTTCACAAAACATGGATTTGTTACAAGTAGTTAAGTATATGCAGTTAATTCTCAATTTCTTTTATAGAGTAGGATTGAATTTCTTCCTAAAGTCGAAAAATGGTTCACTAGTATTGATAAAATTATTCAGATGTAATAAATTTCATCAGGTAATTTGCACCACACATGGTAGAAGTGTCTCTTTGTACTATTGAATATAAACAGAGAAAATTAAGAAATATGAACAAAATTAAGTAATAAAAGAGAGATGATGAGAATAATCACATTCAAAAAATGGGAGAGTAAAATTGAAGGAAACAATTGTTTATCGCCACTTTAACAAGTGGAGAAAATACAGAAACCAGAATGGGCGTGCCTCTAACTAAACCTATATAAAACTGAAAGGCTATAAATAAACTAAATACACTCTTATTCGTTAATTTAATCGAAATACACATCCATCCGCATACTTTATTTGTTCACATGAAGATGAAGCCTCTGATTTCAGGTGCTTCCACCAACGTATGTGCAAGCATTGTAACCTACCATGAGGATGAAATCGAGTTAGACAACCCACACACACCATAGATTAGGAACCAGTTATATAATTCAATTTCCAATAATTCACCAAACATACGCCACCTAAAATGTCAAAAGCATTAGTCTTTTCTTATATAAAAGTAACCTTTTGCAAAAAGGACCGTTGGTAACTTCAGCATCACACATTTGTGCCAGCTAAGACAACGTTATCTTTTCTCCCGATTCTATGATTCTATTTCTATCAGAGAACAGTGTTGTTCTTAACCACTTGAACTTCTCACTATGATTCTAAGTGATAATTAACTGTTGGATTGGAACTATTTTTGATTATTCCTATCAAGATAAGAGAAGTGTTTGAAAGTGGAATGGAGCATACAACATTAAAAATTAAAAATAGAGTGTTAATTGAGAGAACTTACTTGGATTTTGGGATGTTAGTGTTGCTGATTGGGAGAAGTCACAGTTCCATTGATTTTTGGCAGATGTTTGGTAGTAGAGATTCATGGCAAATGCAGCATGGGATGCTACTGTGTTAGGCTCAAAACAAGCACCTCCCGGTTGAATTGGTCCGCAATCTATGCCTTGGCTACAGGCGTAGTCAATATTGGCTTGCAACTGATTATCAGAAACTCCTGCTTTCGGTACACACCATCCAGAACTGTTAACCGGAGTTTTTGGACTAGTTGATGGACTCTGGTGGACACAAATAAAAAAAAGAAGCTGCAAGTTATAAAAAGTCTTTTATGAAACTTAATAGTCTTTGGAAAAGTAGCAATTTCCTTACCTGCTGGCTAGACTTGGCTAAGCCAGCATCGTATGCCATGGTACCATCAGTTTTGAACAACCCAAACGCGCGTTCAGATCCTGGACCGGGTTTGAGATCCTCATCATAGAGTGCAAAAATGTAAGTGTCCACAGACTTCCCAGGCATCAAAGGTGTCCCAACCAATGATCTAAGATGATTAATCAGGTTCCCGTTAAAGGCCTTTGCATTTTCAAGACTAGGTCCTACTTCGTTACTGTCACCTCGTGAGGGCCATCCAGTCTCAGCAACCACGATCTCCACGTCCTGGAACCCCATCGCACTCAAAGCCGAATGTACAGCATCAACCTGCACAACATTCACACGCCACTATTTAACAAACCAGTTCAGATCATTCAAGGATTAGCACCATAATTTCTGCACCAACCAAGTTTTCAACTGTTAGAAATTGAGGCCACTAAAGGCTGGTGTTGGGTAAATTAGAGTTATTGTATATGCTAAAATCAAAAGGACAATTGAATTGGACCAAGTGGTAGGTTGTTGCTAGAACATTGAAATCTTTCCTACCTTTTTTATTCCCACAGGTTAAAAAAGACAACAGTTTACCTACCTACCATATTCACTCTCTCTCACCCATTTTCTTTATCCATGCCCAACATGGCAACAATTATTGACGCTTTGGAAGGACTTGTTTTGTGACCACATTGCGTGCCAGCCTGTTTCCAACCAGAGTGAGTGAGGGTATGCAGTAGTATTACTCAACTGCACACAGATAAGAATAACTTCACTCTTATCTTGGGTTATGTTATGACACCGGAGTGAGGTCAATCCAGAATCCTTGTCAAATTTTTCTTTATTCTTACATATGAAGTCATTCATACATATTCAGTCCTACTTACGTGTGAGTAACTACACCTACTTTCTAGTTTAGTCCAGAAACTTCAAGCCACATAAACTCAGATGAAGCATACTGCATCATAAAATAAGAATTTTATGGCTATCCAGTGTTGAATAAAGATTTGAATACTGTCGGACAAAGCATTCTAATAAATTATTATAAAATGAAATATTGTGAATCATGGAGTTGTTTATGCAACATGACTCTCATTGCAGCATCACGGAAAAAAAAAATAAACCTTAAAAAAATAAGATATTAAATCATGTATGTAGACCAATCAAACGACTTTCCATTTGAAAAATGGAAAGAAATCACCGTCGTGTTATTATATGAATAATCATCACTACAGTAGTAACAGAAAAAAAACAAACTGAGCAAAGAGATTACGCCATGGATAAATGCCGTGTCACTCTAACTTCAAGAACCAAGATCTAAGGTCAGACGAAATTAGTTTAAGTTAGCCCAAGGATTAACATTAATTTAGCGATCTTCCCTGTGGATTGAATTTGAACCAAGAAAATGGGTGAGAATGAGATCGACGTTAACTATTAATTATTATATGAATAATAATATATGATTAAATTTTAAACCTTGATGTCCTTCTACGAATGCAAAGGCTGAAAGAGAAGATTAGCGATCTACTCGGTGGATTGAAGAGGAAGATTTGAAAATAGTGAGTGTGTGGACACGTGGACGGAATGTAGAAAGCAGAGGATGATTGTCTAGTTGACTCCCACGTCAACTTTTTGTAATAAAAAAAATATTTAAAACCGAAAAAACAGTGACATATACAGTACTCACCTGGGCATCGAACATGTTCGTGTAAAGTTTTCCGTTGCCGGAGTCAACCCGCCCCGAGTTGGGTTGGAAGAGGCAAAACGCCAGCGTTTCGGGTCTCGTGTCGCTCTGGTAAGCGAAGAACGGGTACGGGTTAATCGTGAACGGCGATTTGTTATCCTTCAGAACCGCCAGCAACTGTTTCAGAGTGTTCTGGAGCGCGGGGTTGAACAACCCGGACGACGGCGGATCCGACTGAGTCAACACGGCCATGGAGTGCACGGTGGAGACCTTGATCTTCACAGAGGCCGCGTTGAGGGCATTTTGGAGATTTCGCATCGCCGGCACAAGCTGGGAGGCAAGACTCTGGTCGGCCAGGGTTAGAATCTCGTTGCCGACGGTGATGAGAGTGATGTTGCTGGCGGGGTAGTAGGGCAACACGTTCGCGTTAACCCACTGAGATGCCGCGTTGGGATCGGAGGCCAGACTCGGAATGTCGCCGTTGGCGGCGCCGATGACGATTCCGATGCCGGAATTTGCAAGTGCCTTGATGATGGCGGGATCGGCGCCGTAGAGACGGACTTTTCCGATGGAGGTGGATTTGAGGAGCGAAGCTGTGGATTCCGGCGGCGGAAGGTTGTCGGCGACCTGACCATAGTTTACTCCTATGAAAGATTGGGAGCCTGCAAGAAGCAGAAGGTAAAGAATGAGTGAGTAAAATAATTAAAGATTTGTTTTCTTGAAAACGGAAAAAAGGCAACAGTGAAAACAGCAACGGTTGTAACTAACTAGCGAGAGAGAGGGTGATGGCAAATAGAGAAAGGAAGAGGAAAATTGAAGCCATTGCTCTGAAGTGTATAAGGGAAGAGACTGTGTGTTGTTGATATATAAAAACAGTAAAGCAAAACCCACGCAACAAAAATAAAATAAAAGAGTGTGCAGAGTAACAACAAGACTTAATAATGGTAATATTGTAACGGTAGAAAGACGTTCCATTATTCTGAGGACAAAACTGTGGCTATAGAAGTTGTCGTTGTCAAGTGGCCACTTTCTGGATTTTACGTACGTAGCGCCATTGCTGTGCTCATTCAAAAGTTTCAAACAAACATATGTGGAAAAAGGTGCTTTTAATTTCTCACTCAATACAATTCAACTCTTTTTTGGTTTTTGGAAATCGTTGTGTCACAAAGTGATCACTCTTTACCCAAACTTTGTCACTGCTTTTGCGCTTTCTAGGAATTTTACGGTATTGACGTTATGCTCTTTAGGTTTGTACAAACGGGAGTCTAGTCTACTTAATTTGTACTAAAACACTTTTGACGAAGACGAAGGATTACAAGTAATGATAATTATGGGGTGCCGACAATGAACGTATTATAAATTAAAAAATAAGTATGAAATTATAGTTCTTTCAATATGAGTATTCGATATTTTAGTGTGAATACTATGATTTACATGAAATTAAAATGTTTTATTTACTTGTAACTAATAATTATAAAACAATTTTTATTTTAAAAATAAAAATATTTTCCAATGTATATTTAATCGTTTTAAATATATTAGTTCTTTTATTATGTTATATATTATTATGGTTTTAATTTCGTTTAGTTTAATTTCAGCACTATTTATTACAAACTAACATTTGTTTATTATTATTTCTATTGATATTATATTTTTACTGTTACTAGCATAAACACAAACACTATTGTGCATGTGTGTACGCATTTTTTAAATATGTGTGATATTATATTAGTAGGTGATGATATTATAATGTTATTAAGTTAATAAGTTAATATATAAAATAAATTTATATTTATTAAAAATAAAGTAAAATATATCAAAAAAGATGAGAGAATAACGGTCGATACATAAAAAAAGAAGAAAAAAAACAGAGATAAACAATTTTATAAAAACTTGTAAAAATAACGATCAATTTTCAAAAATTTAATAAATAATTATATTTTAAAAGATAAAATTTGTATTTTGAAATGTAAACACAAAAAAAAAAAGTCATCTTATATATTGTTATATATTATTATTTATTTTTATTTTTATTTTTATTTTTATTTTCATTTCTTGGTATATTTTGAAGTTATTCCACCATAAGCTTTGAATAAAAAAAAGTTGTTTACGTAACAAAGTATTAAAGTCAACAAAGTATTAAAGTCAACAGTTTAATTATTCATTAAATAGCGTTAAACTCTATTGAATTTAATTACAGAGGACCACTACTGCAAAGTTAAAATTTAAGATTGATGTTGAATATATATATCTACATTTGTTAGATTTTATCTAATTTATTACTTATTTTTGATTTTGTAAGTAATAAAGAATTTTACTTGAGTATACAAAATATAGGTAGGTCCTGAAGGAGTTTGATGAGAGCATGAATGAAGATGAAACTACTTAACTTAGAGAAAGAGATAAAAGACTATTGGCAGGTTTTCTATGTATTCCTCTCTTTAAATTTTGTTTTGAATTTCTCATACTCAAGTGATAATTTTGTTTACACTATCTTGATCTTTGAAGTGGTGTTTTCTTCCTTTTCTACTTATTTCATATTTTTAACTTCCTTGTTTTCTGTTTATTTTTTTTTAATTGTTAATAGTCCTGGAGCAAATGGGTTTCATTCACATTCATGTGATTTGGCCCATAATATTATCATGGGCTCCTTGTTGTATTTTTTTTTTTTACTGAATATTATTCTGTGTTCTATTATTTAATTTGTTGTTTTCTTCATTATCGTTGAATATCGAAAGTTATAAATAAATATAGGTTTCATATTGTTAATAGAGAGCAGAAGAAGGTAATAATACTTTGAATTTTTGGCCTAAAGTATAAAGAAAGTTATAAATAAATAATAGTTGTCGGTGCATGCCTCTACAAAATATGCATAGCAAAAACAAAAACACGCAGGAATGGGCGCAAGAGTCGTACGTAACCAAATACACGAATAAATATCAGCAATATTATTGCCGAAATGTTATCTTATGCTGCATGCAGATTGATAAAATTTATATGTTGTGGGAAATTCATATTTACAAGGCTAGTTTTCTTCACAAGACAATGTCATGCAGCAGAATATACTAAGACCTCTCCTACAGAGATGAAACTACACTACTATAAGATATGCACAATGGCTTCTGACTTTTTCACAACAAAATGAAAATCGTTGGAAAAAATAGTTTGATCTCAGAGTTTGTCATGAGCAGCACAACATATATCATCTCCAGCTTAATTTATCTACTGCCTCTAAATGCCTTGTTGAATATGAAATCTTGCTGGAACCTGCTTCTTTAGAATCAACAGGATCTTTCTCTCTGTTTGTTCGATGTTCCTATTCAGAAAGCAAAGCTATACTCAAATTTACTGTGAAATTAATATCCTAGATTAGGATGTGACATTTAGTGTCAAAACTGTGTGTAACAACACTGCATCACATGTGTTTTGTCTTATAAATCATAGAGGATGAAAGCATAGGAAGGCTTACAGAGCGAAAGGGAAAATCGTCAGCCTCAAGCATGTGAACAATTTGGCCCATCTTTGGTCGCTTAGCGACATCCAAATCTATACAGCGCAGACAAACAAGTAAAGCTCGTTTCAAAGATCTTTGAGAGGGCTGAACATCTATTAAAGGATCAACTAGTTCATCACCGCGACGATTTGCAACCATTCCTTTAAACCAATCAACCAAGTTCATCTGAAGCGCACCAAACAAAACACACACAACATAAGACTCATCGGAGTTTCAGAGGAGACAGTAAGAAAATACAGAGAAATCATAGAATCACCTCTCCAGGTGGTCTAGAATAATCGATTGGACTCCTCCCTGTAATTAGCTCCATAAGTAGAATCCCAAAACTATACACATCGCTGCCTTCATTAAGCATACCCGTGCTTGCATACTCAGGTGACACGTATCTGCACAAAATTTGTGGCGTTGAATGAAACAGATAAATAGTATCCATCTCCATGCAAGAGAATGTTTACTTGAGAATGAAACTAACCCAAATGTCCCCATTACACGCGTTGTCACGTAGCTTTTCTCAGGCCCTAAGAGCTTGGCCAGTCCAAAGTCTGATACCTTAGCATTCCACTTTTTGTCCAAAAGAATGTTACTGGATTTTACATCTCGATGGACAACTTTGGGTTCTAATCCTTCGTGCAAATAGGCTAGCCTGTTTCGTAATGTAGGAAGATTTATTAATACTCCACAAATGTCATATTAATGGAGCATGACAAGAGTTGTACTAGAAATACGTCTTGTAAAAAATAGTAATATATCAGTTGACAAGCATTATACTACAATTAGAGGTAGCTGGTATGAGTGAAACTTTGAGGTATATGTAAAATAAAACGAGACAGGAGACTCCATAAACACACCCTTTCGCAGTTCCAACAGCAATCTTCATTCGTATATCCCATGTCAAGGGGCTAACAAGTCCTACGTCACCATGAAGCCACTGTTCCAATGTTCCATTGTCAACATATTCATAAACAAGCATCCTGAATGAATAGTCAGCAAAAAGTGTCATATTCACAAGTTTCTTTTCACTAGAAAGATCTTCAAAGAAATAATTAAAGCCACACATGCTTAAACATAATATTTTTACCTTTGAGCACCTTCTGCACAATATCCAACTAACCCCACCAAATTCTTGTGCCTCACTTTTCCAATGGCTTCAACCTCCACCTTAAACTCTTTCTCTGCCTGCCCCCTTTGTTACACAGTACAACAAAACAACACATGAATTTCAATTGCAGCAGGTTGGTGAGGAAGAAAGAATATTATTTAAAACGTTCCGTCATTTCAGGAAAGAGATTTATAGTACTGCATAGCAAAGTTCCGTCATTAATTTATTGCAGCGAGTTCCAATGTCATGCAAATTTGTAGCTGCCGTTTTGGTTAGATTTAGATCTCTTCGATATAGAGTGACATTGAAAACGAACGAACACAAATAAGATCCAATTATTATATGATTATATCCCACAACAATTGTATTTCTCACTTTCTAACGTGATTATCGCACGTTACTTGGAAAAAAAATGAGAGAGAAGATCCATGAAGCTCTATTAATTAATATTACCATCAGTTCTCTCGCTGGCCCACCTAATTCACAGCCACTGACACGTTTGTTTAAACTTTAAACTAAAGTATTATCCAGCTTAAGCTAAATTAATATGCCTAGAAAAGAAAAGGTTGAGATACATAAATCACGAACAATATAATAAATAAATAAACAAAAAGCAAAAGTAGACAAAGAAAAAGGTAAAATACTAAAATAACATCACCCAGGCCCCCCAAAGAAAAAAGCAAAGAAGAAGAGCACATTGACCATCCACTCACCGTAGTCCTTAATACTCCCCAAAACAAGTAACAACTCATAATTATAAATTCCAGAAGACGATCCTTGTCGGAGACTAAAAAGCTACTCATTGCTTACGCCAATTCTAATCTAATCGATATTCAGATTCTAATTTCTTGATATAATAAGATTTATTTAAGGAATTGCTATCTACTCCTGTTCCACCACAATTCACGTGTAAGATCCAGCGTTAGGAATTCAAGCAATTCAAGTGTTAGTCTACGGACTGAAAATAAAAAAGTAAGATATTATATAAGAATAAAGAACTTCGCTTTAAGATTTGGGTTTATATAAAAATAAAGGCCTGTAAATTTATTGGTTTAAGAGTTTGGATCGAGAGCGGTATAAATGACTTATGTAGTCGTATCACTTTTTTTTTTCCGAAAGATGTTCTCTCCACTGTTTTTTTTTTTAATTTGCATTACATATACAACACAACAAAGCAACGTGAGAAAAAATGAAAATGAGAAACAGAAAAACGTAGAGAGAAATGCATACTTGTTATTGAGAAGATTTTTGACGGCGACGACGGAACCGTCGATCAAATTTCCTCTAAACACAATACCATACCCTCCTTCTCCGATCACATTCCCTTCGGCGAACCCTTGCGTCGCAGTCTCAAGCTCTCTGAGGCTATACCAGCGTCCCCACCCTATGTTCGGTGACTCCACCGACGGACTATCTTCAAGCTTCGACTCCTTCTTCTTCGGATCCTCATCGTCCACCTCTTCGATTTTCAGCTCCAGAGTGTTCACCTCCACGATCTCCTTCGACACCAGCGGGATCGCGCCGGAGCTGTGCTTCACTCGCATTTTCCGCTTCTTCGAGCTCCGGCGGAAGCAGAGGAGGATCAGGAGCACCGCTGCCACCAACATTATAACTAGAACGAGGATCAGGGCGTAGAGTTTGAGGCCGAGAAAGGGGGTTCGGTGTGTTAGATCCGGCAATGCACCGCCGGAGACGGTGGCAGATGCCGCCATTGCTGATATTTATTTCCGAGCGAGAATGGAATGGAGTGAAAACGAGAGAATGTAGTGTTGACGGTGTTTTTGGTTGTTGCTGCTGAGGAAACTATGATGCAGTGAAGTGGTTGCTTCAGAATTGAAAAATTGATATGAAGGAAAGAAGAAAAGAAGAAAAAGAAAAGAAGCGAGAATATTGGGAAAAGTGTGAAGTTTCAACTTTCATCAACGGATACAAAAGCTAAAGCAAAGCAAGACAGAACCAGAATTATAGTTATTGCTTTTTGGGTCCGAATGGGACTCTATTTACATAAATGCCACTCTCGCACGCTCCCTCTACTTCCCCACTCACGTCATCACCGTGGGGACTGCAATGTAATTACAAGTCAAGTACATGACAACTCGACAGAAATAATAATGATAAAAAATATTTTTATTTCTTAAATTTCGTCCAAAAGTTAAAATTTAAATTTTTTAAAATTTTGATATATTTGGTTTATTAAATTTAAAATATAATGGATATAATTTTATTGGTGAAACAAAATTCTAATATAATGGTTATAGTTTATTTATATGCCCCATCAAGAATCGATGCAAAAGACATAGGTTTTAAGGTTGTCTTTGGTTAAGCGTTAGATAATTGATTTCAACCGAATCCATTCTTCAACATAAAAATAACAATTATTTTTTATTCAATTATATTTTTTAAAAACCTAACACGTATGAATTTTGTGTTAAAAAATCAATTATATTCAATTTTACGTTATTTTGACGCAAAATCAAACACACGTTAAAATAGTTGTGTATTGATAAGGGAGAATAAAATAGTTGTGTATGGATAAGGGAGAATGAAAGAGTGAGATTGGAATTTATAATAGAATGTGTGAAGAAAATTGGGTTTGGTTTGCTTTGAAATGGAGCGAATGAAAAAAGGTGGTGGAAGTTGAAACAGAATTATCCATTGTGATTTGATGAAAAGGATAAGGGTTGATCCTATATGTAGATGACAAATTGACTCGTAAACGTGATTATCGAACGTAACTCACCACCAAACCATTACTTTCAATATGCTATTTTCATTCTCTTTTCATACTTCCCTATTACTTTCACCAACTCAACTAGCTCCACCTACAGTAACTAACTTCCAATTACATGCAACTATGAAATGTCACACACCATTATACCATTCTATAACTTATCCATACTAGAATAAACTTTACTTAACTTCATCTATATATTCATCATATTATGTTTATTCTCATATACAAATATCTCAAGTTTTATCTTAAATACATAATTCGTCCGACCGTTATGATAAGAATAACCTGGTGTTGTCGAGGTATTGTTTGTTTTGGAGCATTTGAGTTTCGTTACAGTTTTGTCTTTAAAAAATATTTTAAAAGGTGATAAAAATATTTAAATTTCATTTGACTTCGACTCATAAATGATGTAGATCTTATTAAATGTACCTGAACACCTTCGATATTAATATACGTATTTCTTAGAAATATTATGTATATGATGATGATGCAGAAGAAGTTATTGAGCGCGTGTCCAAATAATTAAGGAAAGTGGAAGTACGTGAAAAAATTGGGTGTCGTGAGCTATCAGTTCATGATATTAAATGTGTTGGTATGAATTGCATTCCTCTACTTCAACCATTTTTTTCAAAATAATTCAAATCATCTATGGTTGTTAACTATCGTATCAACAATTAATTAATACTAAAATATTATTAAAAATTAATTATACTTTTCTATTTAATTTATTATATTTAATTGTTTTTTTCTTCTTCCTAAGTGTATGATTAATGCCGTAATTCTAACCATGTCAACTTGATCTGTATGAATCACAGTTTGGTGATTTCAGCCATTAAATTCTTTATGTCACGTTTACTTAAAACATATTTAATAGAACTAAGATATAAAACCTTGATTCCTGAAATCCAAGATCATAAAATTATAATCCATGTTTTCGTGTCTTAATAGAATGAGTAGATAGGATAAACTGAAAAGTGATAACTAAATTTAAATGTATGTTGAAATTTTAATTATGTATTTAGATATGTATAAGATGTAGGTACATTAGTTTTAAATCTTATTAGAGAATAATATTTACTTTTAGGTTAAAAGGTGAAAATAGTACTTTGGGTGGTGTAGATAGCGGTCGGATTTTCTTGGACTTTTCTTTTGAACAATAAGAAAAAAATATATATACTGAAATAGGGGTGAGATTACTAAGTATGGGAGGGTGAAATAGAAATCAGAAATATTCTCTTTCTTCCATGAAAACAACCATAACCTTATTTTCTCTTTCATTCCTGAAACAACCATAACCATAACATTGAGCGTCTATTCGAAGCCATATTTTTACGTTGATTTTTTTATTTGATTCAAATTATTTTTAAAACTTTAGGAAACGAAGAATTGAAAAAAAAAATATTTTATCAATTTTGAAAGCATAATACTTATGGGGATGTTAATGAAGCTATAAAAGCATAAAATGTATAGAATAACTATGGAGATATTTAAAATTATCGACATCTTTTAATTTTTTTTATATTTTGAATTGTATTATATGAGAAGGATGATAATGAGTTTATGTCTGTATATCTTTTAATACTAATTTTGAGGAATATTAACATGATTCTATTACTAAATTTCAGATGTTCTTGATTACTGTAAGAACTCCATTTTTTTATATTGGAATAAACATTCATTTTACAGCCAATTATCATACTAATTTCTTAAATTAGAGTAAAGATTCACATGCACACAATTTGTTTTTTTTTTTTATAATTGATGGAACAAATTCCATTTTTATCAAACAAAAGTATGAGAAATGATAAACCTATCACAAATTATCAAATGATAAAACGTCAAAAACATTTGACATAGTCTTACCGGTTGAAGATAGACAAATTATAGTCATATTATAGATGTTAGAATATCAAGGTCCTATGGTCTAGTGGTCAGGACATTGGACTCTGAATCCAGTAACCCGAGTTCAAATCTCGGTAGGACCTTTGTTTTTTTCTCTCAATATGTGTCAGTTTTTTACATAATACCAAAATATGATATAATAAAATATTTATTACACTATACTTTAGTTAAAAAATGTATATTTCAATAATATTATACATTTCTTTTTTGTTGTTTATCATACACCGATATCATTCTCATAACAAACGTGTACTTGTTATCATAATTGTAGCCAACCATCACTGCTACAGTTTTTTTACAGCCATAACCAGTCTTCATCATCAACAATAGGATTCATAGTGCTTGTTCCTTATCATAAAATTATCAATACTTCCACCTTTTCTTTTATGACTAGCCATTATTTCATTATTACCATTATCATTATCATTATCATTTATCACTCACCAAATACCAAAACTTAAATTCTATTATATAGCATAAACAAACCCTTAAGAAAACGAAAACATCCAAACAAGATTTCATAAATTATAAAACTTTGATTTTCAAAAATAAACATATTCTACCGTCCAAAGTCAAAGTATAACCTGTTTTCTTTTTCATTCTTTGAAATTTGATGGTTTCTCCTTTTTCTTTTCCGGAATAAAAACAAATATGATCTGAATGAAGATATCCTAAGACATTAAAATTTACATTCCATAAGGGTAAAAAAATCAATTACAGGTGAAAAAAATGGTGCTTGTTTCAGTCCGAAACAAGGCAAGTCAAAAGAAGTATCCATGTCTACCATAGCACTTGGCCTTCTTCTTCTTCTTCTTCTCTGTATCTCTATCTCTCCACTCATCACTTTGTATTCGAAAACCACTGAAAACAAAAAGAAAAATCACCCCTTTCAGAGCTTTCATCATCTGCTTTCTCTCATCACCAAAAGAATTAAATTTACGACTCAACTCTCTGTTATTCCAGCTCCAACCTCTCTACATCATCAACCCCTGACGGCTCCGGGAATATCTCCTTCGAGTGTCGTCTCCGCGACAACGAAATCTCACCGCCGCCATTGTGGAAACTACCCTGCGACTGCGACCGCGACCCGGTGGTTCCCGACAGTTTCAAACTACCCGCTCTTTCTAGTTTCACACCAGAGGCTGCCGGAGTTGCTGTTACATCAGAAGAACTCTGACGCCAACTCCCAAACAGAGTGGCAGCGTTCCAAGAACCTCTGGAAGAGGTTGCTCTGAGGCGTGCAGAACTGGAATTCTCTTCCCTCACCACCTTCAAAGGGTTTTCCAAAGCCTTCAGAATATATCTCATTGGGGGTCTCCTTGAGGGTTTGGGGTTCAAGCAAGACCTGGCTACAATGGCTATAGCCCACACTTCCTCTAGAAAATCTTCGTCGACAACCATCGATGGATCGATGATTTTCGTGACGAGCTCTTTCTCGTACATATTAATGTAAGGCAGAATCTGATCGAACCAGTCCTTTACTTCGACTTCACTGGCTGCACTCATTCCCAGCCTACCCGTCACCAGTTCAAGTAAAACTTTTCCCAAGCAATAAACGTCATAGGCACAGATTGATGTTGAATAACCTGTTTCATGGTAAATGAAATCCATGTCAAAATTATACATTTATCTGTGTATTCATGCAAAGCTAGATCCAGAAAAGAGGAAAACACACTTTACAATGACCACATACAATAAACCACATGATCAAATGATTCATGAAAGTACTTAAATTTATACACTTGCACTTGTGAAAGACAACCAAAAACCACTCGGAGTTCTACTGAGATTTTCGTGTGAATAAACAGAAGAACTTCTCAGCACAAAAACTATCTGGGCAAAGTGGTAATGCCAAAAAATCATTTTCCCTTTCGACTCTAGATGCTAAAAAACACCTGTGAATTGAATTAGGCTTAAAATTTAAAGTTTATCTCCTCATAGGACAAAACATTTTCTTAGCATGCAGGAAATATTTGTAATAGGTATGAGTGAAGAAACATGCAATCAAGGAGAGAACAGATCACGATTCTAAACCAAAAACTAAAATTGAGTTTCTACTTACCAGATGGGCCTTGTTCAGAGGACCTGCACATTTAAAAAATAAAATTAGAAAAGTATATGACAAGTAATATACATTTGTAATTTGTAATAAGGAAAACAAAACTTGTTCAAAAATCATAACGCAACCAAACCATGAATTAATGATATAGTGGAAGAATTTGCGAGAGAGAGCGAACAGGGTAAAGGATATCTTAGTTGCAGAGACAAAAAATGACAATTTTAAGTTTGGAGCAGTCATTAATGAAAACCAAATGAGTGACATTTCTTATTTAAAAGCAGCCACATTAAAAATGACATGATGACAGGTTTGAAATAGATAAATAATCCAAAAGCAAAAGTTTGAACGTGTAAGCATTTTCCAACAAACAGCCAAAAGGATGAAGTCAAAAAAAAGCATGATACTGTCTATGCATAATTGATTGACCTGTCAGACATTTTTCATGAGATTCATTGAATACGTTGTTGGTAGAGAGAGTACTTACTGAGGCAACCGCAGAAACCGGGTGATCTTACTTTGATGAATGTCACCTTCTTGAGCACAGGCTTCACTCAGACTCCCCAACCGAACTTCGTATTTGTCGTCAAGAAGTATACTGCTTGCTTGAATATCCCTACAATAAATAGAAGATAGACATGTCACTTCCATCACACCATTTTAGACTTTAGATTGAACATTGATAGGAAAACTTGTGACAAACTCATCCTATGCAGGGTTGAGATGCCCCAATCAATCTATTTCACAGCTCCATTAGATGGAAAATGCATAGTAACATTTAATAATGTCAAAGTCCAAACTTAAGGGAAATTTATATTTATATTCAGTCACCTAAAATATATAAAAACAAATGCTAAAACTTATGACAGCAACCTCAAATTCAATGACCAAAATGGTATGGAAAAAAGGTAATTTTGATTATTTCAAAGAGTATGGATCCATATAAACTACAAAGGGGATTAGTTCAAAAGGTGGAATTGTTAACAAATATTCATTCAAGGATGAAGTAGGGATGAGCAGTTGAGAGTTAATGAAATTAGGCACTGCATCAGGCTCCAGAATCCATGGAGTGTTAAAGCAATCAATAGGGAAATAAAAATAAAACTCAAGCAAGAAGGAATTCTGGAAATACCTGTGAACAATTGGTGGCACACATTCATGATGTAGATACGACAGAGCCTCTGCGGCTCCAGTAGCAATTTTTAACCTGGTTATCCAGTCCAGTGATTGCAAAGTACCATCTTCAGATGTAGTGTTTTTGTAGTACAAGCAATTAGACAAGTCCCCATTTGGCATGCTTTTATAAACCAGAAACTTCTCATTCTCATGTTCTAAACAATGACCTAACAATGGAACGAATCTCTGATGAGAAACCTTATTGAAGAATTCCAGCTCCGACAGGTAAGCCTCTTTTTTAGCCGAGCGCATGTCGATCCTTTTGATGACCACAGGAACCCCACCTTCCAAAACACCATTGAAAAAGTCCCCAGTGTGGCCATGTTTGATAAGATTTGCATCATTGAAATCTCCTGTTGCCTGGAGCAGCTGATGATATGTAAATGAGTCTCCTACATTTGGAAATTCCATAGGTACACCAGGGTTTGGAGGACTGCTACCAACAGGAGCAGGACCCACACCGTTTCCTCTCTGATTTGAGTTACCCCTCTTGCGAACACACAGAAGCAACAGAACCACTAGCAACACCAAAAGTGCAATTAAACCCAATCCACCCAAGACTGCAGCCAGTATAATCTTAGTCTTATTGCTCTTCTTCCCAGAGCTTTTGGAGGCAGGAGGTGATGTTGTATTGGGGCGTCCAAAATTATCAAAATTGAGCCCCCTCTCTGCATAAAACGATGCACATTCCGCCGTTGACCTCTGATCTGTGGCGTTCTGGAGACAGTTGCTATCTAGAGACACATTATGCATGAAATCCAGAACCTTGCCCTCAAAATAGTTGCTTGAAAGATCAATAAACCCAAACCTTCTTAAAGCTGAGGTGAGGTTTCCATAAAACTTATTGTGCGAAATATTGAGCACTGCAACAGTAGCATTGGCAGATAAACTTGAATTAGGAAGCTGACCACTGAAATTATTGGCAGACACATCAAGGAAGCTCAATCTTGGCAGAGACCACAACTCAACAGGCAAAGAACCACTAAAATTGTTCTGCTTCAGCACTAGGAACTGCAACTGCAATGAGCCAGAAAACAATCTCCCGGGCAGAAACCCGGTGAGCATGCTGTTTGAGAGTATCATCTGCCGCAAGTTCCTAAATCCAACCAAATCCTGGGGCAGTCCTCCACTGGCAAAAGAATTCTGACTAAGATCAAGGACAAGTAAGCTAGTTAGACCCCCCAATTGAGTAGGCAGAGTGGCAAGTCCGTTGTTGGAAAGATTCAAGTACTGTAACCTTGAAAGAGACCCTATTTCAGGGGGAATCGGCCCCGACAAAAAATTGGCAGACATGTCAAGGGAAGAAAGATTCCCAAGAAAGGCAAAAGACGTTGGTATGGAGCCAGCGAGAGAATTCCTGGAAAGATCAAGAACCGAAAGGGCAGAGAGTTGACCCAAAGATTCCGGAACATTCCCAATGAGGTTGTTGTCGGAGAGATAGAGACTGGAGAGGTTGGTCAAATTGCCGAGAGTGGAGGGAATAGCATTCACAATGGAACAAGAACGAAGATCAAGCACTCTGAGAGAAGGAAGGGAGAGACCAAGCCAATCAGGAATAGGTCCAGGAAGGAGGAAATTAGAGGCATTGAAGGACTCCAAGAGAGTGAAATTGGCCAAAGCATCCACTGCAAATTGCGGGTTCATCCTCCCAAGTCTCGTTCTTTTAAACCCAGAGATATTGATCCCAACGACTCGACCATTCTGGCATGCGATGCCAACCCAGAGCAAACAAGGGTCTGGTTTTCTTGGCCATTCCTTGCTCCTCAACCCCAGAGAAGCCCTCAGTTCAAGTAACGATTCTCGCTCCTCGGAGGAACTCAGTGGCTCAATCTGCTCCAATGTCACCTGACTCACCACCAGCAACAACAACAACCGGAACCACACTATCCCCATCTCTTACCAACGCTGACCCAAAGATCCATCCATTTCCATCAAATGTCTGCACACACACCCAACACATTTACATTTCTCTTTCTCCCAAAAGTCTTCAACTTTCTAATATATCCCATACCCCCAAATAAAAATAATAAATAAATAAATAAAGAGGACAAAAACAAAAACAAAATACCCAACGAGTCTTACCGGAATCACAGACTTTGTTCTATTTCCCCTCCCCGCCGTTTCGACGGCTGGCAAATCTGTATCGCTTTCTGTGCTTCTTCCTTTCTTCTGTGTCTGAGGTTATATTGTTCTACCTACTCTCTCTCTATCTATCTATCTCTATCTCTATCTCTCTGTCTGAATCCTCCTTCAGTTGACGAAAGACAGAGGGAAAGGAAGAATATTTAAATTTGGAAAAGAAAAAAAAAATGGAGAGAAAGATATTATACTATGACGATGGGGGCCTGAGATAAAAATAAGAAATTGGAGAGAGAATGGTTTAAGCACAGAGAGAATAAGTAGTAGGTAGCTCTCTGCGGCTGTGGTTGTGGCTGCTTTCTTGTTTCTCTGTGAGGTTGAGACAGAGAAAGAGAAAGAGAGAGAGAAAATTGCAGTGAGTGAGGAATGCAAGCCGACACTGAATCCGGCACCGGAAATCCCGCCAAGTCCGGCAAAGACCACTCTAACATTAACTATTTATTCTAATCTCTTCCCTTAATCTGCAAGCTTTTCTCTTCTCTCCCTTTTCTTCTCTTTCGCACCTTTGTCTCTGTGTTATATGTTTATGTTATTGTACCCTCTGTTTCAGGACACCAGTTTCTTCTAACCCCTCTCTCTCTCTCTCTCTACACCTTTTGGAAAATAAATTTAAGCCAATTTCAATTTATATATATATATATATATATATATATATATATATATATATATATATATATATATATATATATATATATATTCAACGCTTCATGACTAATTTACCAGGTCTAATTTATTGTTATCGATCTTCAAAATGTGTTTCACTCGTTATTTTGTGTGCTATTACAAGAGTCCTTTGGGAAATTAATTGTGTGTGCCTCTTTAAGAGCATTTGACTTATTGACGGAACCTACAAAAAGGTGGGTTAGTGAAGCTCAATAGATAATAATAATAATAATAATATTGTGTTGTGTGGTAAGATTTTTATGGGTGATGATATTACGTACTTAATAGCTGGATAATATTCATATTTACAGACATTAAATTTAGGATATTCGGGTACAAATAAATATCTTCTTGGATCATATTTTGGATATAAATTAATTTTTTATATTTCTATGAAGATTGATCGTCAAAAAATATGAATTTAAAATGCCATAAATAATTTGATATGCAAATTTGAATAATTAATTTACTTTTTTTTCAAAATTAGGTAAACTCTCTTAGAATTTCTTCAACTCGATGTAACCGTACAAATATGAAGTTTAAAGTTAGCTTTCTTGTTGTTATGTTTGCCTCTCTTAAATTTGACTATTAGCACATCTTAAACAAGGATTTCATGCCATTTAATCATTGTATAAAGGAGAGGATTAAAGTAATTAAGAAAAGTAGGTTTTTTGTACTTTAACCAGGGTTCAAACTTAAACATGAATTTCATGTTCTTTTTTCAAAAGTTATGGGGTCAACGTGGTTATCTTTTTCCGTCAAAAGAATCTTAGTTGTGCTACTAATTGTCAATAATCCAACTTATATAAGTGTGTGTATGGTGAGAAAAAAAATTAACTAATACCAATCAACAATTAAAATTTAACATAGGACTGTTACACAATAAAAACCTCTAATACAATTATATTATATTATATTATTTAAATGGTACGTTTTTATTAATTAAGACAAAAAAATGTTTAAGAAAGATAAATACATATACACTTGTCTCTACAAAAATAAACTATTTTTATTTTAAACATAAATAGTGTTTGGCTTAATTTCTTCCTTTTTTCTTTTTACTTCAAAATCACTTTTAAATGAATGTTTAAAACGAGAGTTCTAAAAATAAAGACAAATTTATTGGATAATTTTTATATAGTTCACTGTCAAACTCCTTTTAAGAGAAAAACTCTTTGATAGAAGAAGAAAAATGCAAACCTGTTTAAAACTAAAATATTTGTAAAAGTAATTTTGTTAGCATGAATTTATTTTAAACGTATCAAAGCAGAATAAAATCAGCAAAGTACGTCCATTTAAAATTTAAAAATTTAAAACACCAATAATTAATTTAAATAATAACTCAATAATTATAAAAAATCGAGTAATTTTGAGAAAATATATATATATATATATATATATATATATATATATATATATATAAATATTTTAAATAAAAACGTAATATTTCATTAATTAAGCTATACGTAAAATATTAATTAATAAAATACTCGTATTTTATATCACTTAGATCAGTTACATTTTGAAATTAACTTACCGGGTCTTTACAATAACAGTAGTGGTAATTTACAAATATTTGATTATATATCATATCAATTAGATAAACTTAAGCATTAATTACAAAATGTAAAATAATTAAAAAACATATTATTGTTCATTAATACTTTCACAAGAGAAAAAAATTATTTATTCAAACAAGCCAGTAATTTTAATATGTATTAAAACAATTCCATAAATAATTAAAAAATAATTTAATAAAAACATTGCTGTAAAGAAAGAAATTAGAAACATAATTACAAATTTAAGGTTGAAAAAGTATATTAAATATTATCATAAATATGTTAAAATATTTTTATATTTTTATAAAAAATGAAAAACCTTCAAAAAACCATTAGTATATTTATATAGTATTTTGAAAAATTAAGTATTGCGTGACTGATATCCAGTCGAAAGAAAAAGATAATTAATTAATATGATCTTTCCTCTTTTTAAGAATTCAAACCAACATATGAGTAATAAACTCCAAGTAAAGGGAGAAACACACCATTGGTCTAATAATATAACTCGTATTAGATAACCAATAATAAATGTCAAGCTTTAAACTCATAATTATTTAGTTTCAATAATAAAAATAAATAATAACAATAATAATAGATTTGTCACTTGAACATCGTGTGAGCTACAACCTAATAATTTAATATGAAATAAAAAACATATTTGTTGTATAGTAAACATTAACTAAAATTCACACTCATGTAAGTTCGTATCGACTATAAATTTGTATTTGAAAAAAAAAATTCAAATTAATAATTTTATGACTTTATTTTCACTCCAAAATAATTTTATATTTTGTTACATTTTGTAATATATATATATATATATATATATATATATATATATATAAAATAAAATAACAAAATTCTCCTATAACATATCTTTTATATTTATCATATATCGTATTTTTATCATCTTTACAAATTTTCAATCCTCGTAATATTTAATACCATAATTATATGACATCTAAATATTTTATATTATAAAATGACTTTTAAAATTTCATAAGTATCAAACTTTCAATATCAAAATACAAACTTAAACAATATTTTCTATAATTATTCTAACGTGTTTTAGTTATCGCAATAAATAAGCTTATTTTGGACTCAAATCACCTATATTTATACTCAAGTAAAATTGAGAAATTCAAATCTAAAAGTTATATATATATATATATATATATATATATATATATATATATATATATGTGGGGAGAAAAAGAAATAGATAATATAATTGAAGTGTTATCCGTGCTAAAATTCACAATAGATTTTATTATATTGTTTTTTAATTTGTGTGTGAGAACATCTTTGCTTCTGTAAACCTGTTCTTCGTTTTATGTTACTACTAACTTTAACCTCTTATAGTAAACCAGATTTATATGGAATGTTCTAAAACTGTCATAATACCTGTTTTTATGCATATGGTAATTATTATAAAACATTAGTTTTTAGAAAAAATTACTAAAAATATTAATATACAACATTAATACCATTAAATCTTATCAGCTAACTGAGTTTTTAAATACAGCTTCACCAGGTCAAAGTTTTAATTTGACTGTGATTCTGGGAAAAAAATAACAATTATGCTTTTCACAAAAAACCGCTCGATAATAATTAATTTTTTTTATAAACATAGTTAGAAAAAACTTTGGAGACATGCTAAACATTGATATTTTATTTATTCATTCTAGTAGATAATTGAGATTTTATTTATTCCATTATAATAGATAACAAGAGAACGGGTATGTGTTTCAGTCTAAACCCTACAATTTTATACATGACCCTCTTTCCATTTAGTTAGGTTTTATTTTTTATTTATTTATTTCCGTTTATGATTTATAATATGGTGGATACAGTTGATTGTCTCAAATACCAGTTAAAGTAACTTCTATAAAAGAATCAAAGTAAAAAATATATAATATTATTAAAGATTTAATTTGAAAACATACATGATGTTTTCGTTAATATCAAATTATTTAAGAAAAAAAAACATAGTTTCATATATCCTAAAATAGAGTATTAAAAAACAACTGAAAACATATAAAATAATGATGAAAAATCATAATATCTGCTATTTTTTTATAAATATGTTAAAAAATTATCTCGATAATTTAAGTGAATTTAATATGAATTTAATCGATATACTTGATACTTATGATAAAATTTTGAATATTTTTTAAAAATTTGGACTTAGGTTAATTATATAATGTGGTTATGAAGTTCGTATATATTATAACATTTTATTTTCTTTAAATATTCAAAGTAGTCTAGATTCTATCATTATTTAATTCAATTTTATTTTTGAATTTTAATTTACATGACAAAATTATAAATACAAATTTCGATTATTTCAAATCAATAATTTTTAATAGTTTAGATTAATATTTTAATTAATATTAAATAAGTTTGATATACATATTAATAATGACTTTATATATAATTTTCAATTATTACATTTAAATTATTATTTACACTTTATTGCTATTTAAAAATCATAATTTTAAATAATACCATAATTCATTTTTCGATTTTAAATTTCCTTTTTTAAATTAAAGCAACAAAACACACCGTAATAAAACAATATAAATGAAAAAAAAGGATTTAAAATTCATAATCTAATAAATAATAATTGAATAATTCTTAATTAGATACATAAACATTATTTTTAGACATAGAAGCGTTATAATAAAAAATATAATTATATATATTTTTAATGAATAAAATAAATGAAGTTTTTAATATGTTTATAATAATTTTATACTAATATAAATAATAAAAATATAAAAATAAAAACAAAAATGCCTTTAGTGACATTTAAAAAATAAAATAAAATCATCACTTGAATAACAGCTCGACTGTGAAAAAAAATTTAAGATCAGTTATTCAGATGATTATTCCATGTTCGCATTCTAAAAAACCTATGAGCTCCATAGGCTTCTGGACTAAAAATGAAAATGATTAAAATTATTAAAACCAAATATGTCAAAAAGATTTTAATTTTTTTTAATAGCACACTAGTGAGCATTAATAAATATAATCCAGTTGTTTATAATAGTAGTATAGTATGATGCATAGGGATTGATGCTATCCTTGTAACACTACTATTAACAAATAATTAATCAGATCTTCCAGTTTTCGTCTTCGCCCCACCTTTTACTCCAATTAGGGTTACAAAATAATTGCCCTTATCCTAAGCGCTGATTAGTTCCCTAATCCTTTTCTAAAACCTTGATTACCCTACTCTTTTCTCACCATCATCACCGATGTCCTACTCACAAAGTAATGATTTTTAACGTTTGGGTCGGTAAACAGAAATAAGATTGGTTAAAGTTCATAATGAAAGGACAACGTGTGGATGAACTTGATAATGTAGAAACGCGTATAAATTAATGATTGAGTAGTTAAATTCTTGCACTATAAGCGTTTGCATGGTTCATAATTTAACTGCTCTTTTAATGACAATAGCTTATGTAGGTACAAACTTATGCCGTTTTTTTTTATTGATAAATAGTATTTGCATAGAAAAACCAATTTCAATCTCAAAAAACCTGTTTTTCCTCTTCCTCTTGCATAAAGTGATTTGATGTGAATTATTGATTAATATATCATAAAAAATAAGAATTATAATATGAATTTTCAATTAGAAAATAACGTTTAGTTTAATTTCTGTTCTTTTACAAGATAATACATAAACCGAATGACAAGTTTAGACATATTTACTTATTTTATAAAAGAAAAAAACTTACATTTAAATTACTTGTTTAAGGAAGTGGAGAAAAAGTGGGGCAAAATGGTTTATTTTTTTTTTAAGAATTTGAAACAATATATTGTATAAGTTATAGACCAGTCTAATTTTGATTTAGTTCATGTAAACTTGTGTATAAAATAAATGAAGTCAAATTTTAAAACAATTTATTTAATTAAAATCATGCGACCTTTATGGAATGCTCTCATATTATTGGTTGAGGAAAAGCTTGATTGTTTATTTAATTTATTTTCTGGTGCCAATAGTTAGCTAAACATTAAATTTTGGTCAAACAATTGGTGGCTTCCGGAACACGAAAGCATTCTTGAAAGCATAATAATATATGACCACAAAAATGAAAAATAAATGTCCAAAAAAAAAAGATAAAGATAATATACAAGTCAACAAAAAGGATATGTGATAATGATTATTACAATGATGGAGTTGTGACCGTTGAACAGAAGAGTCAACGTGGATTAAAAAGTCAACCCCGTTTTTGTGGTTGATTTTGTGATTGTATGATTCGTATCTTCGTTTCTGAAACTGAAATCGACAAAATTGCTATGGACTATAGTACAGGTCAAAAAATGGCAGAGAAAGATATTTTTCTGATGTTGTTCTCAGAAGGTTTTCGTAGCCGCGTGAGACTCGTTAAGTTTTTTTCCCCTCCCAAATAAACAGTAAAATATATTTACAAATTACACTCAGTGAATAAAAGAGTACAGTGGTGACTTTTCTCTCACGTAGGTGTAATAAGGTAACGATATTTTTATACTGTTAAATGAAATAATTATATCACGATAAGTTAAAATAATAAAAGTTAAATTATATTTATTTTATTCTTTAAATTAAATTTTGATATGTATTATTATATTATTAAAATGGTTTATAAGATGAAAATCTTATTTTAAGAGGTAGCAAAATAACATTGTTACAAAAATTATACATGGAACTCGCTACAGAACCTATACACTTCGGCGTCCAGCATTTTTACAACTACAAGTATTCACATATTTTGTTTGCTTTATATAGACTTACTAAGATATACACTTCTTAACCCTAAACATAAAGACTACAATGAAATAAAGAATTATAATAAAATTAAAATTATATGACATTTGCAAGTTTCTTTTTTATGTATCATTGAAAATTCTATTTAATGATAAATTTATCTAATTAAAAGGGTTAGAAAAGTGGATTTTAAATCTAATTTAATCTTACAAAAATGGTTTGTAAAGTGAGGTTTACACTCTATTTATATATGATGAAATTGCATTATTTCTAATCTACGTGGAACTTTCAACACACTTCCTCACATTGACGTATATACATCTCATGCGTGCGTGAGACTATAAATGGGTGATTTCTGGGTGAAATAGAATGTCCAAAAAATCTCGCTAGAATATATTTTTTTAAACAATGACTTTAATATCAGGTTAGAAAAGTAGACTTTAAGTCTAACTCAACTTCACAAAATTAACTTGTAAGGTAAAATTTGCATTCACTTATATATGATTAAATTGCATTGTCTCTAATTGACGTAAGACTTCTAATAAAAAAATAACACTGTAGTAGTATATCTTTTATATAATATAGTTAAATAGCTTGAAAAAAAATTGTAAAAAACACGGTTCTTTTCTTTGATGCAATCAAACCAAAAAATGATTAAATAGTCATTGTATTGGTAAGAGAGTTTATTTAAATATTTAATTTTGTGTAGGAAACTTTTGCACACTTAAAAGACTTATTTATTCGACTCGAACAACAACAATAAATTCCTTACCGATGATACCACGTATTCCAACCAAGCTTCTACCATTCTATTAATTCAACCACCCAACTGATTTATTTCTCTAAATTCTTTCATAATATACGAATAACTTGGTTGGTTTGATTTTAAGAAAATACATATAAACAGTCACAACGCGTGCAATGAGCCAGGTCTAATTTCGGCTTCACTTTCGAGAAAATTTGGAAAAAAGATTAAAGAATTTCATGATAAGAATTGGAAAAAGATTAAAGAAATTTGTATTCATATTAAGAAACGAGTTATTTGTGTTGGGAGTGTGTGATCTTACATAGAGACGTAAAATTTTGAAGAACAGTTTTTTTGTTTGTTAATTGGTAGTTGACGAGAGAGGAACAATTCAATCAAGAAACCAACTGCTACTCCATATTTTATTCTGTTGTTAAATTATTACACGTAAATTAAATTTTACTTAATTTTTTGTTAAATGACCTTTTTAAAATTAGTTTTTTTTTTATGTCTAGTAATTTACTATTATTACACTATTAAAGCTATAATGAATATTTGTAATCATGATTTGGCTTGTAAGTGCTGACATATCCTATCAAAGTAATGCTGAGGTGTACCACTACCATTGTCTTTTGACTCCTCTTATAAAGTCTTCTTCCACATATTTATATTTTTTTTAGTAAAAAGTTTATGCAATAAAGGTATAAAGCTTTTTTTTTTTATAAAAAAAAATTGGTATAAAGCTTAATTTATCAAGATGACTATACTTATGAATTTCTATATAAATTTTAATTCATATACATATTTTTACTTGATTATTATTTTCTGTCTTCCAATTATATTATACAGTTTTTATTAAAAAGAACGAACGAATTTTAAATCAATACACCTGGTTAGAAAAATTTCGGAGTTGTGCTTTTGGTAAATTTTTGAAACACTTTATAGATTTATGTTCTTATTAGTTTTTTCTAAAGAGACCAAAAGATTAATTGAATAGGTTTGAGTTAAATGAGTTGCATAATTGCATTTAACTAGTGTACTGATAAATTTTAATATAAACTACATATTTTTTGAACCAGTATTAAAATGTTTTAGGTCTATAGATAGAATTTTATGGGAGACACAATATTAATGAGACCAAAGTCCAATCACATAAAACATTGACACAGTTTCAACCCAAAATTTTAAAACAATGAGTTTATGGATCTTTATCCTTATATAGTGTTATACTTTCTCATTTCTAGTCAATGTGAGACTTAGACTCGAATTTGGATTTTTAACAAAATGTGATAAATGAGGCTAAAAAAATAAATTATTAAAGGACATATGCTTAAATTCCTACAAAATATTTAAATTCTATGATGAAGATATTAAATCGGTGACAAAATCTATTAAAAATATATTATCACAATTCTCAACAAAAGGGTACATGAGAGGAAATCATATATCATGGTTGATAGTAAAAGAAATTTATTAATCATATAAAATTGAATTGAATAAATTTAAGTTAGGTGAATGAATGAATATTCTATATTATGTGAATTTAAAAAGTGTATTCGTGTAAGATAAAGTTTAAAGTAAAGTATGGAGTGATAATTAAGATCGTAGAACATAGAGGGTATGATTGTGGAGGTAGTTCAACCGAGATGGGTCCAAATAGTTGGCACCATGTTAAATGAGACAACTATTATTAACAACAGTTGGAGATGTGTCATAGAGCATGTATAAAACACAAACAATGATGTTTCTATCCACGACAAAGCAATTAAAAATTAATTAATAGATACTAAACTCAGTGTAACAATATTATAATAATGGTGTGTTATGTGCTTATCATTTCACTTAATATGTTTATTACGACATTAATGTGGACCAGTGTTTGGTTTCACTAAAATCCGCATGATTATGTAAATGTATAATAATAATAATAGCCATAAAAGAGACATGAAAATGGAAGCAGAAAAGTGGTTTAAAAGTCTCACAATTAATAGGGAAAAATGCAAGTAGGTGACCACTTTTTCCCTTCCTCACACCAAAGAAGGAAATCTTAGGTCTAAATCAATCACACGTGCCATGGTAAGTGTTCCATAATTCCTTTCCAAATATATTAATGCTATGTTTGGATAAAAAAAAGTCACAATTTAGGAAAATTAAAATACATTAGTAAATTTTTTAATTTACATTATTTTACTTCTAAATATTTTTTATATAAAGCACTTCAATTTAATTATTGTTAATTATCAATTTTTATTTTAATATCAAATTACCTTTAACATTTTTAAAATATCAATTGATGATGTTTTTTAGTAAATGTTTATAGAGATTATTTTTACAGAAACATTTCAGGATTTCTTTTGTTCTTTCCATTAATTAAAGTAAATATAAAGGCTTTCTTAGTTGACATCAATTTAGATTATTTTTCATTTAATGATGACCACAGTTATTTCAAATGATATTAAGTAGAGTTATTTTTTTAGGGGTGTGTTTTTCTTTTTTCGGGAGATGAATTCGAGAGAGAATGAGAAAATGAATTTAAGATTAAAGTTTTTATCTTTTTTTAAAATGATTTGAAGGTTAAAGTTAATGAATTTGAGATAAATTTTATGAATAATTTGATTGATATAATAGATAAAAAAAATTAATATAATAAACAGAGATTACCACATCCAAAGTAATAAGACATAATTTTTGAATGAGTTAAAATTATTCTTTTAAAAGATTGTTATTCGATAATTTTGTAACAAAAATAATTTTTAAAGAATGCATCTCATTTTTGGTATAAAAAATTTAATATTTAGAAATATGTCGGTACCATTTTCTAAAAATAATTTTGTTGTATATGTATTGTGTATTTTATATATATGAAAAAAAAGAGTTAGAACTCAAGGACAAGAAATAATGGAATATGTCTATATGGGTCATTTTGTTTCTAAGTACAGAACAAAACAATGTCTACTACTTTGGTGTGCTTGTCTAATAATAAGAATAGTCGTGATTCATGGAATCGATTCCAACACACTCAAAATTGTAAATTCCTTTAACTAATATTAACGAAAAATATTATCAGGAAAAATGATAAAGTTTTTAATAAGTATTACAAATAAACTTTTAAACCATTTTTTTAAATAGCACTTTTCACGTTGAGTGAAAATTAATTTCATAAATATTGATAAAAAAAAATTATAGAAAAACGTCTCATTCGAGAAAAATAATCTTACTGGTATTAATATAGAAATTTCTGTCTAAAACCAATTAAAAAATAATTAGTATTACATACATAGAACATTAATTCTAATAATATCGATAAAAAAATAATTTTCATTAATATCAATGATAAATATAATTCACACAAATAAAAATAGTTCATTGATACGAACAAAAAACTGATTAACATAAATCCAACGCAATCCTATCCAAAATTTCAATATAAAAAATATCATATTCATAGTTTTACTTAAAGATAAAGTTTTATAATTGTTGACAACTAAATTATTCTCATCGATTTTTAGATTTTTAAGTTTCTATTTTAAATGATATATTTATTACAAGATATATTTAAAAATAAATAAATAATGTTTTAAATATGTCCCGTAATAATAATTATACAAATAAAAGGGGAAGATTTGAAGACCGACAACAATTCCTAAATAGAGTATGCGTTATGGATTAAAATTACTTTTGTGCGTCTATGGGGCCACTAAAACCGTCTTTTAAATTTATTATTAAACGCGTGAGTAGGTAGCACTCGTCGTCACACACATAATTTAGAGGGAAAATAACAAAAATTAAAAAAAAAAATTATACATTTTAATTTGTGAAAATTATATGAATTGTCTCTATAATTTTGTAATAAACGATTATTTACATAATTATATTATTTTATGATATTCTACTGTTTTATTTTTAATATTTTATTTTCAAATCAAACAAAAAATAATAATTGTAGAATCATGTTAGAAATAAAACACTTCTATTTATTATAAATTTGTGATATTTATTTTATTATAACTTTTTAAATTATTTATATTAAATAAAGTCACGGTAGACATCATTACAAAATATCTATATTTAACACACGAAAGAATTAATATACGTATATTAGGAACTATTGAATTCTAAATATAAAATATTATGACTAATAAAATGGTCATGTTAAAAATATAATACATTACGAGGCATATTAAAATTATAAAAGAATTATAATTCTAATTAAATAGGATCAACCAACCAAAATCAAACTAATTTAAACTTTATCAATTTAAACATTTCTACAAAATAAAAACAGTAATTTATAAATATAAGTTTAAGACTAGTTATCTTTACTTAATCAAGCAACTTAAGAGACTCAAACAATTATAAAAACACCAAAATATTTTTATCTCTACAAGATGCTCTGATGCTCTATACATATAGAAACATAATAAGAAGAACATTCAAAAGATATCGTTATAATCACTGAGACTCATACAGAAAATTAAAATCTCACATGCAAGCAAAAAAAGTCTCACATACAACAGAAAACATAAGAAGACTAACAAAAACGGTTCAAAGTTAACTTACATGAATATAGAAGTTGATCGGTCCAAATTAAAGAGTTTGTCACAAATCATTCTTATTATTTCAAATATTCAATTAGACGAAAAAAGAGTAAAATAAAATTAGAAAACTCTAAAAAAATGATGATTTATTAAAAGGTAATATATTTAAAAATAATAAGACTCGTTTATAATAATTATATTTATATTAAAATTTTTTAATATTAAAATAATTAAATTTTACGATTTTTAAATCATTATCATTTTTAAAACGTTATTCTCTAATATCTTACCATATACTACAGTATAACGTTGACACCTTACAATATGCTACACTGTAAGGTTGACAATTATTTGTTTTTAAAACATGTATGTTATCTACTTATTTTTGTTTACCACATTTGTATTTAAACATGTTAAAAATATTTTTATGATTTTGATACAATACGGTTTTTGAAGTAATTTTCTTTTCATTTCTTAACGTATGCACTACGTGCATTCTATCATTATCCGAAACTTTGGTAGATCTTACTAAATAATATACGTTTCACTGTTTTCACACGAAACTAGTTATATCAGTCCTCTCAAATTTAATGCTAATCATAGTTCTAATTTTCTCAATCAACAATTACACTCCATTTTTTTTATATGACATTAACATGAAAAACAAAAACGTCAAATATTCATGTATAAAGGGAAATGTACATTCAAAAGATTTGAAATTCTTAAAATGTTTAATCCAATGCTGTTGGTATTTCTTTTCAAGATGAAGCCCCGTCATCAAATCGTCACTGTGATTTTGGAAAAACAAAAACAGGACCAAGAATAGTTCAAAGGTTTAACGTTGTTTCTCGAAAATTAGACTGTGATCAATTAAATATTTAAATTGGACCAGAAAAAAAAAAGAAAAAAAAAACGTTTATTCCGTCATATGCAGATGCAATCACTGATTTTGTCACGTTTTACGGATCAACTTATATTTTTTTATGATTTAAAACCATTGCAACTCAATCATCACATTGAATGTTTACAATTCAAAGTTGAGTTCATTAAGTAATATTTTAATTCGTTTGTACAAGAAAAGTTGTTAAAAAAATGAAGAAAAAAAAAAGTAGGGCAATGTAAAACGGGAGATTTGGTTGAGAGTGATGGAAGTTGTAACATTTAACAGTGACATGCCGCCATTAATTGAACGTTGAAAGGTTTTTATTTTTGAATCTCATATCAGATAATAGGTTAGCAATGTGGCCAGCTAACTAATTATGAATGAATTTGTGGTCAAATAAGTTGCTTGTTGAAACAACTCTGTTCCAAACCCAATAACTTTGACTTTATTTATACACACACATGTTCAGTTATGCAGGTGTGAATTTAATAATCTTTAAATATACAACTAAGATCCCTTTTTTACTTTGATGTTTTCAACTAAATATTAAATTAATTCTTAATATCATCCCTACATTAGTTATATATTTTTATTTATTTTAATCATCTCTGGGTCTTATACTAACACATGGCCATATAAAAAATGTAAAAATAAAATTTATACTAAAATTCATTTTTATGTTTTCAATGTAATTAACTTATCTGTAAAAAATATTTATCTGGGCTCCAAATACCTTTTCATGCAAGAAAAAAAAAAGTGTATATATATTAGGTCACATGGTTTACATTGACACACGAGGCCCATGGTCATCACGAGTTATCATTCGCTGGGCCCAAATGTACTACTACAAAGTGACAATTCTTAAATGTACTTCTCTTTACGATTAAATGTACCTTCTTCTCACAATAATGCCCATTTCTGGAAATTAATATCTAGAAATTATTGTATATTGTAATATGTAATTCAAAGTAAAGTTTAGAGGGTGAAGATGCAATTTTGTTGCAGGAATTTCACTAACCGATATTCTATATGACAGATGAATAAGAACGTGTTGCTTCACAAACCAAAATTCAAACATTTTTAGTTTGAAATTTTAAATATAAACATGTTTTTTTCAAGTACATAAAATAAATTTGAAAATATTGATTGGTATGAATTATAAAACCACACATAATATGGAATGAAAAGTTAAAGGAAGGAGTTGACGTAGAAACCCGCTAATCTTGAGACTAAGACCCAACATTTACAAATGTTGGCCCAATAACCTGTTTGGTCCGTGGGCTTGAGCCCAAGAAAGTGTGTGTGTGTGTGTGTGTGTGTGTGTGTGTGTGTGTGTGTGTGTGTGTGTGTGTGTGTGTGTGTGTGTGTGTGTGTGTGTGTGTGTGTGTGTGTGTGTGTGTGTGTGTGTGTGTGTGTGTGTGTGTGTGTGTGTGTGTGTGTGTGTGTGTGTGTGTGTGTGTGTGTGTGTGTGTGTGTGTGTGTGTGTGTGTGTGTGTGTGTGTGTGTGTGTGTGTGTGTGTGTGTGTGTGTGTGTGTGTGTGTGTGTGTGAGAGAGAGAGAGAGAGAGAGAGAGAGAGAGAGAGAGAAATAACACAATAAAGTAAAGATGGATTAGAATTTGTAAAAAAGATTAGTACCATCTTAGTATGATATTCATTATATAAAATCTTAATTTATATGTTGTGTCTCTAATTGTGGTACTGTACGTTTAATGTTTTCTACTAACTCCTATTCTATTAAAAGAGTTTTATATAACTCACATTATTAATAATATTTTATTTAGTTGTTACACAAATTAATGTTTGTGTGTGTTAACCATTATTTTATAGATACTGACTAAAATTAATTAATAAATATTAAATTCTGTAAAATTTCATAATTAACTGTGATATCAAATAAATTATGATTTCAATAATTATTTATCAAATTTTGTTTTATTTAGAGGATAAGAATGTATTTCAACAATTATTAATCAAGTTTTACTTTATTTAAAGAATAAGAATGTCTGTAAATATTATACTTGTAATTGATAATTTATTTGAAACTTAATAAAAAGTTAAAAATAATAAAATTATTTTATATGTTTAACGATTTGTTATTTGATAGTTTGATATATTAGGTTACTTATTATTATTTTCATTTGTTGTTTTCTCTGTTAGTTTAAGATATTTTTTTACATTTAATTATTTTAATTTTTAACAACAATAAAGTGAAATTAATTATTATTATTATTTTTTTATTTTTGTGTGTATCAAATAAATTATTAGTTACAACTATAACATTTATAAACACTTTTATTATCTGACTAAAATAAATTTACATTAATGATTATCGAAATCAAAGTTGAATAACACTTATAAGTTTATATTATTTTATTTAGTAAAATTAATTATTTCATATTTTAATATAAATGTGATGGAATAACCGGTTGTATTTAAGAAAAATATTTATTTGTTAGTCACAGTGTCTTTAAGGTTGAGAATCTTTAATTTTTTTAAGTGTCAATAACATAACTCAATTAGAAAGTACTATAAAACGTATGTCTTGAAGTTATAATCCTTTTGCAAGAAAGATGCCCCAAAGTTATAATAACATAAATTAATGTACCAAGTTGAATAAAGAGAATTATAACCGAAGGAGGGTAATTATGAATTATTTGTAATCATCCAATTCATATTTATTTTAAATTCAATAATTTGATCTGATTTTTAATATAAATAGTTTGATTTTTTTAAAATTTAAATTTAAATATTTAGATCAATATTTAAATCCAGGTCCAAATATTTAGATAAAGATCAAAATTCATAATCCATTTTTTATAATAGAAAAATAAATTGAATTTTATAAATTTGTATCTTTAGGGTTGACATAATCAAATTTAACAAAATTTTGGTCTGAGTCAACTCGTTCGAATTTCAACATGAGATCGATTCAGTTGACTTTTAGTTGTGGCCGACTCGACCGAATTTTGGTAGGGGCTGACGTTGTCAAATTCGGCTTAGTTTTGACTAAGGTCAACTTGGCGAAATTTGAACGAATTTCGGTTGGGGTCGACTCAGCTAAATATATCTAAATTTCTATCAAGCCTCAACTTGATAAAATTTTAACACATACGACCAAATTTTGACTAGGAACGACTTGTTTGAATACGACCAAATTTGGTTTAGGGTTGACTCGGACAAATTTTTGTCAAATTAACTTGATTGGATTCGACCGGAACTGACTTAGCCTAATACGACCAAAACCAACTTGACCGAATATGACTAAATTTGAGACAAGGCTTACTCAACCAATTTTCGATTGTGATTTACTCGATCGAATTTCCAAAATTATTGAAATATGACCTTATCATAAAAAAAAACGTTATTCCAAGAAAAAAAAATAGTACAAAATATAAAAAAGTTCCAAATCTCCTTTTAAACTCTACCATACAAAAACTAATTCTTAATTATTATAATTCAATGGTAACATAGCATTTGGTTTAGTACAAAGCTGGTCCTTAAAATAACACTTTGATGATAACATGATCTCATAAAACTTAATAAGATGTAATTGGTTGACTTCTTATACACTTGGAGACTAAATCAAGACTTGAACAACTAACGTACTAACATGCTTGAGAATTGAGATTTCTTTGAACCTCAACAAAAAATAACATATGTTAGTCATGACTAAAATTAAGTTTGTAATGTATTTTAACCTCTTGTTTCAAGGTCATTTCATATGTAGACCAATATTGCATCCTCCAAAAATAATTAATACTTTCTAATAAGGGTTTGGATGTGAAATACTTTTTGTATTTTTGTGTTTCCTAATCATTTATTGAATTCTTCTAATTTTTGACATGATTTGTCTCTTTCTTATCAGAATATTATCAAATATATGCAAGGAAAATCTTTTATAATATAATTATTGGAATTGAAAGGCATACATGTAATTATAATAATGACAATAATGAATTCCACAATGTAAGTAAAGAAGCTCCGGTAATTGTAATTATGAATTTTATAACATAGGTAATAATAATTGAATGTTTGAAGTAATTAGTGATTTTCATCCCAATTTTATTTAAATATACTTATAAAAGAAGAACATATTTTTATAATAAACAGATTAATTACTAACTTCAAATATATTTACCGGAATATATTTGAAAATGATGTGTCCAGAAAACTAATAAAAAATCATTTCTATAAAATATAATGTGATTCGCGTTTTCATTATTTTCTTGTCTTATTTCAATAAGGTTTGCCTTCCTTGTATATCATATATAATACTATGATTTTTTAAAATCACTTTTATCTCATTATATTACAAATATTCTTATTATTTTATTTAATATAATAAATTAATTAAAATATTTTTTTATCAATTTAAGAGAAAATTTAAATCTTTTTGAAAAATGAATATGGTATAGATTTGTTAGATATAGTATAGTAACATTAGGAGACAGACTAAGTAAAGTAAAATAAGATACCCTTGACGTGTATAGGGTATTTCTTAGGCAGCCAGGGGCCTTACTGTAATTATACATATCAGATATTTTCTCTGAACCGCACTCAGATATTTAGGAAGCCGTCCAAATATCTGCCCTCCCTTTCAGTCCACTTTCAACTTCAATCATACTACAAACAATCCATTATTCTAAAATAATTACACCCTTTAATTAATTCATTAATTGATATCACTAGCTATTAATACAATATAATTAATTATAGTTATTGATTTGTAATCAAATTTATGGAGAGAGATGAAGTCACCCAACAAATTTTCCAAATTTGAGAGGACTAATCTCTAACTCGTCATCATGATCCTTAACCCGATTCCCATACTTTATAATAAATTATTTGTTTTGTTTTGTTTTATTTAAAATTAATTAATTAATTGTTTAGATGAATTAACATCCGTAACCAGGTAGACCTTCCCAAAATAAAATAAAAAATAAAAACCAATCAACTTGTGTGATCCGATTTAATATTTTCTTTAACAAGTATATTATTTAATATTATCGTATTAGTGAAGGAAAATTAATAAAGAAGCAAGTGGAGATTGGTTTTCTTAAAAAAAAAATAAAAATAAAATCAACGAGGATTGACCAGACCACTCTCGAGTTGAGAGTTGAGAGTACTCCTAAATTAATTAACCCTGGTTGAGCGATGCGTGGTGGAGGTTAACCCTAGTTAAGAGATTGGATGCTATATAAAAGGACAGGAGGGCGTAACATTGTTCTTCGTGCTAATCTCGTTGGCTCTTTCCGTTTCTGTCATTTAGGGTTTGTGAGTGTTGTCAATGGCTTCTGGAGAAGTTGAGTTCCGATGCTTCGTCGGTGGGCTTGCTTGGGCCACTGACAACGATGCTCTTGAGAAGGCCTTCTCACCGTATGGCCAGATCCTCGAATCGAAGGTCCGTTAGTCGCAGGGATCGGATCTGACACCATTCGGATTTGGATTCTCTTGATCCTTCTTGATCTGTGCTCTCTCATCTGTTTTGCGTTACTTGATCTATGATACTTGTGTTACTATAATGATTCTTTTATTACTCACACCAATCGGTACGTTCATCTTCATCTTTGATTCAAAGGCGAAGATCGATCGGTTTTAATCTGATTTTTTTTTTCTTCATTTTCCCTGAATTTCACGGTTCCGAACCCGATCTGACGTGATTCTATGTTTGTGTGTGTTCAGGTTATCAACGACCGCGAAACCGGAAGATCACGAGGGTTTGGATTTGTGACCTTCGCCACGGAGCAAGCGATGAGAGACGCTATCGATGGTATGAACGGCCAGAATCTCGACGGCCGTAGCATCACCGTCAACGAGGCTCAGTCCCGTGGAAGAGGTGGTGGCGGAGGTGGTGGTTATGGAAGCGGCGGTGGTGGAGGTTACGGTGGTGGTGGCGGTGGAGGGGGATATGGACGAGGTGGTGGAGGAGGTGGTTATGGTGGAGGCGGCCGCCGTGAAGGGGGTTATAACCGTAATGGTGGTGGTGGTGGAGGTTATGGTGGCGGCGGCGGCGGATACGGAGGTGGTGGTGGTGGTTATGGAGGTGGTAGTAGGGACCGCGGATATGGGGATGGTGGGTCTCGGTACTCGAGAGGAGGTGGTGCTTCCGATGGTGGAAGCTGGAGGAATTAGTGTTATTTTGATTTAGGGTTTAGTGGTTGAAAACACGGGAGGATGTTGTCTCTTCCTCCCTTTCATATATTGTGGTAATTTTAGGTTTGGAATATCTTTGTGGTTTGAGCACCTGTTATTGTTTCAGTGTTACTGTCCAGTGGTTATCGTTTTTGACCTCTAAATTAATCTGTGTAATAACAACAAAAAATGAATTGTCATTATTATGTCTAGGTTTATGTTTTATTGGATTACAAAATCGAGAAATAAATGAAAAAAAAAAACCTTTGAATTTAATTATCGACAATTTGAATTTTATTATATTAAACCGTTCAGACTAATTTAGGGAATAATAATGAATAAATATGTATTCTGTGATATGATTTAAATGGTGTCCATAAATAAAATTAAGTGTATAATTCATAGATGTTTAAATTTTTTTCCAATTGGTAGTTGAAATTTGTATTTGTAATAAGTGACATTGAATTCATATTTATAATTTAGGAGTATTTTAATTACATAGTCATAAAAGTAATAAAATGATGAGTACAGAAGAGGTAGAACATCTTTGTTAGATTCATCGTAATCTGAGTAATTACGTGATTCAGATGGAAGAGTACGGAATTTCACGATACCTTTCTATCTTATGAATCCTAATCTGTTCAATTTCGTTAACACATTTTTATGATATAGTTACAGCTGATTATCAAGTACAGAATTATTTTCTGAGGTATTATATTACTATTACTATATTAAGTATTTTTAATTATAAATACTATATGACTGCGTCAATTTAATATTTTATTATTAAAAATTAAAGTATTATACATATGCATAAAATTAATGATTACTAAAAAACTCATTTTGCTTCTTAATAATATTTAAAGTAAAACTAAAAAACATAAGAGCTGTTTTTCCTTTAAATGCTATAGCGATATTTTTTTTCCTTTAAATATATTTAATTAAAAATATGAAATAAACGATAAATCAATTTTTCTCTTAATTTATTTTAAGAATATTGTAATTCACGAATATTAAAATCTGTCCAAGTTATTTTAACTTTAAATATATATTTTTTTAAATTGTAATATAAATTACAATAAAGTTGTTATTTTGTAATTAATTTAACATTTTAAAGATGTTAATTATAAAATTATTTATTAATATTACTGTTTTTTGTTTTTTTAGATATTCTTTTTATATATAATGTATGATATATGTGGAAATTAATGGATGTAGAAAATTTTTAAATATTTTTTTGAATAAATTAATTACAAATATTATATTAGAATTTTTTTATTTATTTTGATAACGTAATTGATTTTATTTTAAAATAAAATTTCATTTAAAAAATGAAAATTTAAAATGCAAATTAACAAAATTCTAGTAGTGAAATTTAAATCATATTTAATAATTTAATTTGGTGATTTTTTTTTCGAAATAATTTTAAATTTTATTATTTTAATTATTTGAAATATTTTTTAAAATTTAATTTTTTTAAATTTTCTTATTCAAATAACTCATTTTATCTCAAAGAACTTTAAATTCACCAATGTCCAATCCAAACTTATACAACTTAAAATATAAGAATTTTAAGAAGAATAAGTTTAAAATTATGGTGTATGAGGAGAATTATGAAATGTTAAAAATGAGTAATTTTTCAAATTTTTATATTGTTATATATTTACATATTTTATCATACCATCAATACAAAATATACTTGAACTTGATTACTACCTTTTCACATAAAATTATCTTAGCCATGGATACACCCATGTAAAACATTTCTCAAATGTCTCAAATGATAAAATAAGATGTCTATAACACAGGAGTTATTACGTTCAGAGATCAAATAAGAAGTTTTTTCTTCTCATTTTTTTCTTCTCACGACGTATTCAGATAGTGAGTTACATACATAGTTGTAGGTTTAAAAAAAAAACATTCTTAGCATTATTTATTTCTCTTTATGGTTCTAACATTTAATTCATTACATTTCTTTATGCAATTATAGGTTTTCATTTGCAATTTTGTTTTGTATTTTTAGCATTTGCATCTTCAGCTATTTATTTCAGTGTCCACTTCCAACCACAAAAATGACGCCACCATCACCACCACTACAATTGAAGGGAGCAGAGAGTGATTTTTTTATTTTATTAAACTCAAAAAGCAACACATCTAAATTTAATTAAAACCGTAAAGTTTAATCACTCTATTTTTTTAACAAGTGACAGTATGTTGGAAGTCTCATATCGACTAGAGATATGGTCAATTTATAATATATAAGTAGGTGCAATCCAAATCTCATAAGTCGATTTTGTGGAGTTGAGTTAGACTTTAAATCCACTTCTAACATTTTGATGTTTACAAGTGTTCTTTTTCAAATAACTACTTTATTTTTTTTAAAGACTCAAAGAAATATCTATTTAGTTATATTTAAATATAAAATAATGCAAGTGTATTAAGTATATCAAAATATAATATACGATTTTCTTTTTTTATATTAACTTTGAATTATATCAAGAATAAGAAAGAGTTGAAAAAATAAAGTTTTTTTTTTCTCATACTTCAGACCATATTAATGAGTCTTTAGAGAAGACACTAATGAGAAAATAAAATACCTATAAGACAAGAGTTAAACTCGTAAAAAATAAAAAAATATACAATCTAAAATTTTAAAATGATAGATTTATGATTCTTGTATCTTATATGATTTTTAATTTTTTTTTATTTCTATTCCATTATTGATAAATATTTTTCAAAATTAATTGGTAAGACTATTTTAAAATATAGGTATCGAACCAATAAATTTAGTAAAAATTGTAATATATAATAAAAGAAGTTGAAATGAACACTTTTCTAATTCATAAAAAAATAAAGAATTATTTTTAAATAAATGAAAGCTTATTTTATTTATTTTTTAAATCTAATCAAAATATTTTCGAAGTATCGTAAAGGTTTAGGTAACCAAAGAAAGAAAGGGAGGCTAAGGACCTTAAAAATACTACAATAATAATACTTAATGTATTTACCGGCAATCTCTACCTAAATTTAATATTATGCAGTTCCATGTTTTATCAGATCTCTTATATTGGCGTTATAAATATTTTTTCTTTTTCAGAAACCCCCTTCCCCTCAATTTCATTTTTTAGCAAAAACATTATAACTAAAACAAGTAAAAAATATAAATATTTTAAATATTCCATATTTAATCTTCAAAACACTTGTCGTGGGAAACAACTTCTAAACTTTAATTATTTTTAACTTGGAATCTGAATGTTGGACAGTAAAAAAGCAAACTCATTGTGATTATGAATTTCAACGAAAAATACTATGAACATAAGCTATACCAAAGGAGCCTATACCACAAGTCGTAAATTAAAATCAACTCACAACAAGTTAGTTAATTTTAACTTATAAGAAATATTTCATAGATAAATTTATGCAGGCGTAAAATTGAACGAGAACAGATGAATTTTAATTTATAAAAAAAAAATCATTTTTGTGGTTGTGAATATTCTCACACACAAGTTTGTCTGTAAAGTATGTTACTTGGGTAGGTCTCAAATTGTAAATAAAAAGCACTTTTTTTGAACGTGATTAAAAAAATCTGGACAGATGGTGTGGTTGTGGAGGAAGAAATGTTGAGGGAGAAAGCGATGAAAAAGACAGAAACAGAAACACCTAATTAATCCGAAAACAGAGTTGCAGACAGAAAGTCAAGAAGAGAGAGATAGAGAGAGAGAGTGAAGAGGACGAAGGTGAAAGGAGTGAGATTGAAGCCATCGCTCGCCGCTTTGACCTTCACTACATATATATCATTCTCCTTTCACTTCCTTCTCCCATTCAATTTCTCGCTCTCTCTGTTTCTCTCTGTTCTGTTCTCGTCTCATATTAGGAACCAGATTTCAGATCAGATCAGATCCCATTATGAGTTCCGACACGAACACGAACACGGACACGACGGCGACAACCTCGAAGGAGTCGAAAACAAGGTTACCGGATTTTTCGCAGAGCGTGAAGCTGAAGTATGTGAAACTGGGGTACCATTATCTGATGTCACACCTGGTGACTCTGTGTCTGCTCCCTCTCATGTCCGTAATCCTCATACAAGCTTCTCAGATGGAGGCGCAGGAGATTCAGGAGCTCTGGGCCCACCTCCAGTACAACCTCCTCAGCGTCATCGCTATATCCGCCATCCTCGCCTTGGGATCCACCCTCTACATCATGACCCGACCCACATCCATCTACCTCCTCGACTTCTCCTGCTACCGTCCCCCCCACCACCTCACCGTCCACTTCCAAAAGTTCATCCACCACTCCACCCTCACCGGCGACTTCCTCCCCTCCTCCATCGATTTCCAGCGCAAGATTCTCCTCCGCTCCGGCCTCGGCGAGGAAACCTACCTCCCCGAGGCCATGCACTCCATCCCCCCCCGCCCCTCCATGGCCGCCGCCAGGGAAGAGGCCGAGCAGGTCATGTTCGGCGCCCTCGACAACCTCTTCGCCAACACCCGCGTCAAGCCCAAGGACATCGGAATCCTCGTCGTCAATTGCAGCCTCTTCAACCCCACCCCCTCCCTCTCCGCCATGATCGTCAACAGGTACAAGCTCCGTGGCAATGTCAAAAGCTTCAACCTTGGCGGCATGGGCTGCAGCGCCGGCGTCATCGCCATCGATCTCGCCAAAGACATGCTCCAGGTTCACCGCAACACTTACGCCGTCGTCGTCAGCACCGAGAACATCACTCAGAATTGGTACTTCGGGAACAACAAGGCCATGTTGATACCCAATTGCCTCTTCCGCGTCGGTGGGGCCGCCATTCTCCTCTCCAACAAAAGCTCCGACAGGAGGCGAGCCAAATACAAGCTCCTGCACGTGGTGAGGACTCACAAAGGGGCGGATGACAAGGCCTTTCGGTGCGTGTACCAGGAACAAGACGATGCCGGAAAAACCGGCGTGTCTTTGTCGAAGGATCTCATGGCTATTGCCGGTGGGGCTCTCAAGACTAACATAACCACTCTGGGTCCCCTTGTTTTGCCTATAAGCGAGCAACTTCTTTTCTTTCTCACACTTGTCGTGAAAAAGCTTTTCAACGCGAAGATGAAGCCTTACATCCCTGATTTCAAGCTCGCGTTTGACCATTTCTGCATTCACGCCGGTGGAAGGGCCGTTATTGATGAGCTGGAGAAGAATCTGCAGCTTCTGCCTCTGCACGTGGAGGCTTCCAGGATGACGCTGCACAGGTTCGGGAACACCTCGTCGAGTTCGATTTGGTACGAGTTGGCTTACACGGAGGCGAAGGGGAGGATGAGAAAGGGGAACAGAGTGTGGCAGATTGCGTTCGGGAGTGGCTTTAAGTGTAACAGTGCGGTGTGGGAAGCTCTCAGACACGTCAATCCCTCACCCAAATCTCCATGGGAAGATTGCATTCATAAGTACCCTGTTCAGATTGCATAGTCACTCTGTTGCAGCTTTATTCATCACAAAAATTCTGGGTTTTCATTTTAGATTCTCCTCTTTTCAAACTCCATTGAGTCATCATCGATTATTCTGTTTTCATTGTTCCTTGAGTTGAGCTTTCACATTACTGTATTCTGATGATCATTACATAATTTTTTTTTTTAAATCTTCAGATCAGTGTTAACGTCGTTTTGTGTGCATTTTTGTTGCTGGTTCGAACGATGTTGTAGGTAGGCAACTGGTGCAAGTGTTTGGATTTAGTCAGAAATTTGTTGGAACTGTGCTGCCCCTATAGATTAGGTTTTTTTTTTTTTTTTTTTTTTTGTTGTGCATTAAATTGTGGAATTGCGAAGAACGAGTCTTCAAAAAGAGTGCACTGTACCTACCGATTAAGCATAGGAAAAACGAGGATGGCAGAAAGAACGTAACCTAATACCTTCAAAAAAATGCTTCCTTTGTAAAACAGAAAAATGGCACATGGCGCGTCTTTTGTTACATTTTAGGTATAAATATGATTTCGTGTACATCAAACATTACTCTTCGCTAGTTGCTATATATAGATTAGAAATTTTTTCAGAATTTTATTGTCTGACGCAAAAAATAAATGAAATTTAGTCAGCAAATAGATGTGCAGAACTTTGGTAAGCTAAGGCTAAAATTAATTTTTTTAATGATAAAAATAGTCTTAAAATTTGAATCGGTACAAGTGGTGGTGTAAAAAAATATATTTTCCGAATAAGATTGAAAATTGAGTGGGGTGGGGGCAAATAAAAGATTGCATTGGGTGTAGAAACAATGTTAGCTATTATTTCTGCTCATTTTCTGTTCTGACACATGAAGTGTTTTTTGGCAATGCATGTTTTTCTTTGAATAAAATATTCTTCTTTTTCCCTTAAAATAATAATATTCTTCTTTGCCCATCTAACTTTCAATTGTTTAATTTCAACCTTGTTAGGGAGAGGGAGACACCTCTCCTTTCTCTTGGTGTCTATAAATTTTGAAGAGCATCTTCTCTCTACTCGCAACTTCTTCTGTAAAAGTCAAAAGTTACTTACTAAATGAAAAAATAAAAAAGTGGTAAATGCAAAAAAGTTAGATTTGAAAGTAAAAAGACTAAATTTTGTTTAATATTTTGGATGATGCAGGTTGTTCTGGTTAGCAGTAAAGTGACGAAAAGAGAAGCCTCTAGAATAGTTACGTTCATGTCTCTGAGATATTAATAATGTTTGTGTTCCTTTTAGGGTACATGTAGAATTAATCAACTTTTAATCTTAACCATGAAAGTAATGGATAATTTGGTGAGGGAAGATACAATGATTAGCATCTAATTCCATGGTAGGAGTATAATTAGTTTTAAAAGACATGGACGTGGCTATTTGTGTAAGCAATAAGTTTTACGATGCATATTGATTATTCAACCATCACCATGGTGTCAATATTATTATTATATGGCCTCATTATTAGTGATTCAATATATTAGAAATTAAGGATATCAGTTTAAATTTTACATCGGTTAGAACTAAGAAAATAAAGCATTATATAAAAATAAAGATCCATAAATCTATAATTTTAAAATTTTAGGTTGAGAGTGATGCCAATATTTTATGTGATTAGACTCAGGATTTATTGGTATTTATTCTCTCCAGAAACTCTCTCCCTCAACCTAACAATTTTTCTTTCTTTCTCAGCTTTTGCAACAAAAGAAGATTCAATCAAAATCCCAAATCAATGAATTTTAAGTCTACAAGAATACCAACAATACTCATGAATCGTGGTTCTTTGTAAAATACCTACCAACAAGATTATAGTATTTTTTTAGTTCTGTCCCCAACAGGGTGGTAGGAGATTAAAAGATGAACATTTTGTGCATAAACATGGGAAACGGTTTAACTAATTCAACTAAATTTTTTTTGACCCACAAAATTGGGAGTTGAACTGGTTTGAATTTTTTTGTTTAAAATCTCCACTTAACTGAAGTGAATTAGGTCAGTCTGACGTAATAAATTAAAAAAAAAAAGAGAATGAGTAATTTATAAGCTGTCTCACCAAATAAAAAGAACAAAGGAAAACATTAATAAGTAGACATAAATAAATGTAATCACACAATTACATAAATGTTATCATCAGTTAATTAAAAGTAATGTGTAGAAAAGAAAAAAATGGTTTATGAAAAAGACAGAACATTTAGCATTTATTATCTTCACAGTTAACTTAAGCATATTCGAAAGTAACATCTGCTATTTAAAGTATTATTATGATAATGATATCACAAAAAGTCAAGCGTAAAGTCATGAAAATGAACCGTCTTCGATTACAACGAAGAAACATCAAAGAAATTTTCTACAAATTTTTTTTCTTTATTTTATTTCTAGTAATTTATCTCGCAATCATTTTCCACTCTATAATTTTCTCTCAAACAAATACATTAATTTTCTCTCTAAACTACAACTCTATGGTTAAAAGCCAATTAGTTAATATTCTAGAATTAACAAAAACACAATTTTTTTTTTCTAAAATTAGGATTCTATAGCTAAGAAAAGTTCAACTTAATTAAATATACATTTGATTTTTATGTTTAACTTATTGTCACTGTTTTTGTATTGTTTAATTTACGTTAAAGTATATTAATTAATAAATGTTAATTAATTTTTAAAATTATGTACACATTATTTAAATTTTAATTTAAGCTTAATTAAGTTTCAAGTGTTTTTATAAATTTGTGTATTTTATTAAACTTTTTTTATTTATTTAGAATTCAAAATTATTATGTTTTTCATTTTAGTCTACACCATTTAATTTTTTTCATTACTTTTTCGTCTCCATGTATTAATTGCGATATTATTTTATTAATCACAAAAACATAACATATTTTAACACCAGAAAGAAGAAATAAGGATAAGAAATAAGGATAGTAAAAAAGATAATAACTACATCATTCGTTATTTCCTTAATTCTCCTGTGAAGGACTTGACACTGTTTCTAAAAATGACCTAAATTACAATTGAAAGATATACAGGTTCATTTCATAGTAGACTTAGCCATTGCTTCAGATTATTTTCAGGTTGAGACACTAGTTCAGAAGCCTTGAGCAAGAAAATGAAAAAGAATCAAAGAGAATGATGAACAATGAACAGAATATTAGTTAGAATTATGTGTAAGATGAATTAACTGCGTGATGGTGTGGATTTGTAATTAGGAAGTGGAACATGATCAGATTTTGTTAGGAATTGGAGTTTAAGTCTAATTCAATTTCACATAATCGATCTGTATAGTAAGATTTGTGCTATGTTTCTGACATTCTCCGAGAGTATCTCGTAGTGTCTTTTAACATCTTCAATGCTTTTACTAGTAATTGCTTATTAAGAATTTAAATATGAGTTTAAGTCTTATATTGATTAGAAATGAGAAAGTAGAGCACTATATAAAGATAAAGACTTGTACAGTCATAACTTTAAAGTTTTAGATTGAAAGTGATATCAATGCCTTATGTGATTGGACTCAGGTCTCGTTGATATTTGTTCTCTACAGTGAAAATTCCTCTTGATCCGGACAATACTGCTTTCGGTACATTGTGCCACCGATGAGGGGTATCTTCTCATACTTTGCAAGTGCCTTTTGGAAGCCATGAGAAAGAAATAGGGAAGGAAGAAAGAAGGTTGAGAATAAAAGTGGTGTGGTCCTTCACGTATAAATAAAATGGCTTCAGGTTGAAGAATAGTGTGGGTTGTACCTCACTCACTCATAGCCGAATCTGAGTTTCCAAAAGTTTCTGCTTTAGAACCACTAAATGAAGAACAACATGGTACGACCAAATCAGGGGAATCGGTTTCTAATGAATCTGGTTCTGGATTTCATATCTTCACCTTTCTTTTCTTTCTCGTTCATTCTAAATTAACTTCCTATACAACAAATTATACAACTCAATACATTAGGCTGTGAATCTTCCAGGGTTTGGAATAATGCTGAACGATTTATCATTTTAATTTCAATTAATAATATGATTAATTATTTATTTTGTCTTGTAAATAATTAAATTGAAATAAAACTCGAGTAGTTTTAATTGAAAAAATAATTTACAGTGATAATAAGAACTGTAAATATTATAAATGAAACTCCATTCCAATAATGCACGTATTTAACTATTTGCAATCACACTGTTACTTAATTGTTTAAATTGATTGTATTCTTTTAAACTTTGTTGTCTTAAAAATTTATTGAGTCCTTACAAAATGTGGGATCTTAGTCAAGTTGGGCCTGGACTTTCCTTGCACCCAGGCCTTCTTTTTTCAATTACCTTTTTCTTTTTTTTTTCTTAAATCACACACGATTTTATTTTTTATATCAAAATTTGTTAAATAAACACCTTTTAAATTTTCAGATTTTGGCCCAACTGCAAATATTGGTGTGTTTGATATTACAATTTTGTAATCATGGTCTTTTGAATTTAAAACGTGTAAGTTCAAATCATCAAGATAATTGTGATTTTTTATTGTCAAATTACTAAAAACCTCTTCTAGAAATTGAATTAATGATCTCTAACTATAAAGAACTAATCGCTAAAATAATTAGAGACAAAATTAAAACCTTAACTATTAATTTTGGAGAAAGATTTAAGATTTAATAACTAGTTGTCGCATTTTTTCTTTTAGCAAGCATTTACTGGGACTTCACTTTACTCTTCTTAATAATTAGAGACAGATTACTTGTCCTGCCATTACTTCAATTTCCTGCAGATAGTTGTTGTTAAAAAAAAAGGCGCAATTTCCAGGAGATTTAAAAAAAAAAAAATTAAAAATTTTAAAAAGAAAAGAATCCTATTAATTAAAACTAATTTATGAATAAGTTAAAATTAATTCTGATGAAATGTCTTTTATAAATCAACTCACTCCTATATATATTTATTTTACTTTATAAAAATGAATGCTTAATAAATACTCCTAAAAAATAGTTTGTATCGAATTCTTTCAAAGCCATATGGGTGCTTTGTTTTAGATTTTTTTTGACATATATATGTAATTAAGTTTCAATTTCGTTTTCTATAATATAAAGATTTATGGTAACTTAAGGCTGTTGCATTTAATCTAATATGAAAATGTCGTAGTAGGTAGAAATGTGGTTATATTTTTTGTGTAATAATTAAGAGAAATGTGATTATGTTAGGGTTTGATGATTGAACAGATACTTAGAAAGGAAAAATGTACATACAGATATTGAAAATGAACATCGACGACAATATCTAATGTATTTCCACCTATGGCAGTGGCATACAGATGTGTTATTTTGTGAACATTGACTTTGCTTATTCCAACCAAGGACTTGTTCATTCCCATTCTTCCCAATCACCCTTTATTCTCAACTCAAATCTACACTTTTATAATCCCACTAACCATCCACAAATAAAATGTATGAATTTAAATTATTATTATTATTATTATTATTATTAATTATATTATGAAACTTGTCTGACTATACAAACGTTGGAAATAATTAAATTAAGTGTGTGGGAATTCATTGAAGAATGGTCTTAAGAGAGTAACATTTGTGTCTGATTATGGTAGGTAGTTGAATATATGAATCTTTATGGTGTTCCATCTTCTTTTTCCCATGTCGAACATTAGAATATGGGAAAAAGAAGTAGGTGTCTGCTACTTGCTGCTTTATTTAATCCATTTAAGACATTTTGTATTGCCACTTGCTAATAAAGAAGATACCAGATAACCATGAAATAAATTTCTTGTTGAAATGTGTGTATCGAGGGAGAGAGAAAAAAAACAGATTCATATACTACATTGTTGCACACCAAATATATGAAGAATAAAATGACATGAGGTAGTTTAGTGCCTGCACAAAATAGGAACAAACCCATATGGTTTTTGAATTAAATGCATCATATATAGATAGTTTCAGATCTCACGGTCTCTCTCTTCACTCTCACATTTGTCTCTACTCATTAATCTAATCAATTCCTCACTCCAAAATTTCTATTCTAATATTGTCTCAGTCTTTTGTGTCTTTGTTCTTAGTGATTGCTCCAAAACCCTTCATGTGATATTGCCTCTCTTTATCCACTCACATCTTTTTTTTCCTTCCGTTAAGTTTTCAATCTATATGGGCTTCCTTCTTCACTGTATTTATGTTCGGGAGCATCATTAAAGTCGTGGAACGATCATACGATCACTCTAAGATTAAAATATGAGAGTTGTTCCAGAAAAACTCTGCATGAATTCATATGAAAACTTCTTTTAATTAAGGGTTCAGTAACAGCATGGCTCCACCTTCAAATTTAAAGCTGCTTTAAAAAGATATTGATTCACTGGAAAAATCAGCAATCTTGGGTTTGGAATAATAATTTGAATCCAAAATGTGCTATATTCTCTCGTGGTGATTACATGTGAATCCTATCCCTATAGAAAAAAAGGGGTTATGTAGCATCAGTTAAAAGGGTTGAATACATTAATTGCTTTTGAATGTGTTTTTCCAAAACCATACTTCACTTCAGAGATTTTCATGTGCACCGAACTTGGGTCGATTGAGGAAATGCTCTGAAAAGTATGAAATCATGTGAGACTCGTGGCATCTTGTCACCATCACCGTATTATTATTATTACTGCATGTATGCATGTACGTGAATGTTCTCATACATGTTTGTGCACAGCATGTTTCGTGAACAATGTTGGCGTTAGGTTTATATCAATGCCTCTATAAATATTTATTTGAGAAAAAATAAAAGAAACTTTTCTCTGAGATGGCTGATAAGGAACAGATATATGATGTTACAGGTGCTGTAGCAATTGTAAGTTTAGTATGTTTCCGGAGTTTTGAATTGTCTCTATGTACTATGATTAGAATCAGTTGCGCATATTTTGGGTTACGGTCAAAAACAGACAACAAAAGTAAGAACGATGTTGTCAGAAGTAGGGTTGATGGCTAGCTATTGAAGACAAAATATACTTTGGTGTAGCGTAGTTCAGAGACTCCTTGATGAAGTGAGATATGGATGGATCCTTTCCTTATACTAAGCAAAAAAACCTTTTAGGGTAAAAGTTCATGAATGTAGAATCAGTCTCTGCTCCAACTTAGAAAACAGTGTGTATTTTCGTACTGAAACAAAATTGTCAACGCAGGGTGGTGAAATGAGTTGAAGAAGTAAAGAATGTAACCACGAAATGACCTCAAAGGAACAAATACCATGCATTTTGAATTTTCCTTCTTCTTGGAAAAATGTCTGATTTAAAAATGATTTTCATTTAAATGTAAAGCATCCAGCACATGTAGAATATGTTTGAAAGGGAAGGAACTGAAAACAAAAGGAATATATTGAGATGAAATTTGGAGAGTACGAGAGAAATTAATAGTGCATGTTGCTTCTCTGCTAACCACGAGTTTCATATTACAGTACTCGTACCCTCAATCATGATTATCAACTGCTACTGTTTCAGAGTCACATTTTCTAAATAAACAAAAAAATTGAGTATGAGAGACGTGAGTTTTTTGGATGTCTATTTATGGTTGTTTTCGAGAGATATTACTGAGACGACACGTGAGTCAATTCATATACAAAATCAATTCTAACCTAAAATTAAGACAATAAATTTGTTAATCTTCATTTTATATATATATATATATAAATACCTACTACCGCCACGAAATTAAGAGTGTTTCATAATTTGCTTTATAGACGTAGAACCTATCGTTGTGTATCTGCAATATGCAATGCATGTGCTGCTGCTAGCATGACAAGACGTAGAAACTTTGGCTTGCAAATTTTAAAGGTGTGGGTTCCAACGTTGGGGATTGGAACTAGAAAAGAGACTCAAGCTTTTTTTCTTCCCTTTTTCTTTAGAGAAAAAATGTCTAATTTTTGGATTAGTGAGCGTCTTTGAGTACTTTTTTCTTTAAATATATAATATTATGGTGGAGAAAACTTTTTTTAAAAGATAATTTTGAGAAAATGCATCTTTTCTGAATAATTTTAAGCACTATTTTAACCAAAGATATTTTGTTAAAAGGTATTCAAGCAAAGAAGTTATTGCTTTCACTTATCTGTGCACTAAAATTGGTAAGTGAGAGTTTTTTCTTTCATTGATTTCGCGTTTAATAGTAGAAGTTTTAAGGAAAAAAAAAAAAACTTCTTAATATCGGACGTGAAAAGATAAATGCATTCAAATGTCGAGTCCAGATTTTCTATTAGTTGTTTTGGTACTGTCCTCTGCTGAACATTAAAAATACACTAGGTCAGTAGAGGAACAACACAAAAAACTCAACAGAGAATCTAAATTTGTGTTGTTCCTCTACTATGCCTTCATAATATACTGATTATCACTAATTTTGACATTTTAAAATATATTAAAAAAATATTTAAAATATTAACACAATGTACTTTTGATGCTCAACAGAAGACAACACCAAAAAGACTAGTAGGGAATCTGGACTCAACCTTAATCCAATGATGTTATGGATCTTTATTATTTTTATATAGTGTTTAATTTGTTTATTCTATCTAATGTGCGACTTTGACTCACATTTAGACTATTTCCAACTTACAACTCATTTTCTTACACGATTTGAAGTATATTTTTATTGTATATTGAAATTTATTAAATTTTTGAAGATTTTTAGAACAATTTCTATCGGTGAAGTTGTGCACATAATTTTGTAATTTTAAATAAATAATAATAGAGAATTATTATAAAAATGTGTTCAAATATAATTTATTTGTTAGGTTATGTTGTAAGCCGAAAAAGGTTATCACGAAGGAATAGTATTAGAAATAATAAAATTATCTAACATTTTATTTATTTTAGACATTTTAAAAGTAGAAATATATTTTTAAAATATTTATTAATTGAAGAACGGAGTGGTGTAAAGATTAAATTTCTACTTCTACACATACAGTAAACTAATTAAGAATAATCCAGTCTGATTTAAAGTAATTTCTGTAAAAATCAATAATCTTGTTTTTTAAAATCTATAGACAATGAATGTCATACTTATTTTTTGTCTTGTCACTAAAAAAAGAGATAAACCATAAGAATTCTTACATCTGAAAATCCAGTATCCAACTTATTCCTCCTTTCTCTCACTAAATATAACATTTGTGAGTTATATTATTATTATTATTATATTAATAATAATAATAATAATAATAATAATAATAATAAGTAAAGGAATAGTTTCCGATACATTGGATCTGGTGCTCTTCTGCGTTGCCACATGCCACATCTTTCTTCCAATTATTAATTTGGTTTATATTTATTTATTTATTTATTTTGGATAAGAAGAACTTCCTCTCAAGCCAATTATTAAACATGGGATTTAGTTTGCGTGATTGGTTCTAACAAGATACAACATCAGATTATTCTCAACCGACAGTACAAAATGTAAAATGGAAAAACAGATGAAAGGAGAAAAAACAGCAACATACCTCAAGCTATATCATAATTTTAATATGGTAAACTTCACCAGTGAAAATTTGTTTAAGTTTAAATATTTATAAAAATTTTATAAATAACTATAAATAAATCTATTGAATTTATCTACATATACAATAATTAAAGTGTAACGAAAGTTTCACACTGACTAATAATAGATTTGTCCCGTGTTAAGTTTGATCTAAATTCAATTTCTAATACTAACGGAAGATTAATATTCTGAACAACAAAATTGATGGTAAAATTAAACTATCAAACGTTACTTATTCTTTGGAGATGCATCGTGTGAAGGATATAATGGAAGTAGCACTGAGAAAAACAATATTCCATAAAATTTAAATTTATAAATAAATGATCAGATTTTCTCACTTAAATTTTCAGTAGGCCATTATATGATAAACTAATTCTTTTTCTTTTCCTTCGTCTATGAAAATATTCAAGTAAAAGTCTGTCTTCATTGAAAATAGTGTCATATTTTGTATTGGACGATATTTAAAAATTTTCCCGAAATAAAAAAATTATAAAAGAGATATACAAAATCTAAAATAAGCGCGATCCAACTCAAAGGTGTTCTTGGCTGAAATCACGCATGCCTTTTTTGGGTACAGGCAAATTACACACATGCCTAGCAAAAAAAAATAAAATTATAGCGCCCAAAGATATGTATGGGCCACAAGTGGATGAAAGAAAGCCAAGGATGAGAAGTTAAAAATTGAGTTGAAAATGAAGAAAAAGCGAACGCCATTAAGCAAACATGGAAGTTGTGTTTGTTGGTCTTTTGAGAGAGAATCACGGGAAGATATAACAGGATTTATGGATCTTTATTCTTATACAGAGACTTACAGGAATCATGAAAATAAATTCAACTCACTTAGTTTAGAATCTTAAGATAATAAATTTATAATTTTTTATTTTTATATAGTATTCAACTTTTTTATTTTTATTCGATATAAGACTTACACTCTCACCTGAAGTGTGTTGATCTCATGTCATAAACTCTTACTTGTGAGTCGCATTGGTTGAAGCTGGAAATGGTGTTCCACCATAAATAAATCTGCAAGCAAAGCATGATTTAGACTACTCACTCTTTCTTTTCAAGTAGTTTACTTGTGTGGGCCTTCTCTTGTGGCAACCAGATGTCTCACACTCCTCTTTTTCCAAAACCATAATCATACTCACTCACACAACAACAACAACCACAGCAAAACGGATTTTCAAGTGGTCCCGTACCTTTAGGTAACAAGCTTCAATTCAGATGAAGTAACTACCCAACGGGGTTTTCTATCTTTGGAACGGACTAACACAGGGTGTAGGAATCTTCACCTTCTAATCATCAAGGTACTGCGTTTTGTACCTTCAAACACCTCATTGTGTGTTAGAGCGGGAGTTTGCAACTTTTGTCATCCATTAAGAGAATGAAAGAACGAAAGAGAGAAGTGTAATTATGTGTTTTTTTGGTATCAAGAGTCCCACATCGATCAACTAAGTGTAGGTGATTAGTGTTAAGGAGTAGGGTATATGAGGGAGTGGAAGGGGTGAGACAGGCCCACGTGGCAGTCATGTCAATAGGGTCCAATGCCCACAGCTCTCTCTTTCTCAACTTCTAATCTAATCCACTCCTTGTCTCTCTTCAATTAATTCACACTCACCCTTTTTTTTATTTTTTTATTTATTTTTATATATATTATTCCACCACTTTATATATACCCCATCCCTTTTCCACTCCAACCCTAACATAACATAAAAGCATTTCTTTTCACTTCTCCTAATTCTCCTTCACTTCCTGTGTGGGGCCCTACTTCGCTTTGCTATAAAGTGTTGCCTTCTCTCCACGCGCCCTCTGCAAAATCCTCTGTTTCGATTCAACAACATCAACAACAACAACAACCTATAACTGTTACTTGTTTCGTAATCCTAATTAACGTAAAAAAAGAAACAAAAGAATCGAAAATGTTGCACTGTGCGAACACGTCGGGGAATCTGGCTGGGGACATGACAGTGTGGGAAAGACAGAGGGCGAGGATGAAGTGGCAAGAAGAGCAAGGCTACTTTTCTGCGTTCGACGCGCTTTTCTCTTCTTCTTCTTCTTCATCTCTTCATCTTCAAGATTCCTTCTTGCATCCTTCTGATTCCGGTTGTGCGCTTGGTGAAGTGGTGGCTCAGGCTCAGGCTCAACCTCGCTCGATGAATAAGCCTTCTGTTCATGGGTTTGATGCAAGTTCTTCAATTTTAAGGACTTTTAGTTGTCCACCCGCTTTGGTGGAGCCCGAGCCCGAGCCCGAGCCCAGGCCCACTGGCTCCTCGATTGGGAAAGAGAGTTCCAAGAAAAGGAAACCTGAGAAGCTTCACAATGCTAAGGTGTGTGAACAGAGATGAGAGAAGAGAACGTGTTGTGCATTCTGTGAGTGTTGTTGTGTTAAACTGACGGTTGGAGTTTTTGTTTAGTTTGTTACAGAAAATGATATGAAAGACAAGAGGATCAAAGTGGGTGCCGACGATGAACAATCCAAAATCACAGGGAGCCCCAAGAGTCATAGCAACAAGAGAGAAACCTGTGCAGATACTTCAAATTCGAAGCAAAATTCCAAAGCATCCGAGGTTCAAAATCAAAAGCCTGATTACATTCACGTGCGAGCACGTCGCGGCCAAGCCACCGATAGCCATAGCTTAGCTGAAAGAGTGAGTACTGATTAACATTTTATTTCCACGTTAAGGTTCGGTGTGTTTTTCTTTGTCTGGATTTTGGTTCTTGGATTTTAAAGTAGGTATTCTATCTCAACTTTTTGCTCAGGTTAGAAGGGAAAAAATTAGCGAGAGAATGAAGTATTTGCAAGATTTAGTACCTGGTTGCAACAAAATCACGGGAAAAGCGGGAATGCTTGATGAAATCATCAACTATGTTCAATCTCTTCAACGACAGGTTGAGGTAAGAGCCAGTGGTGCATTTCCTCTTTTCCTTTCACACTGATCTATGCGAAATTCATTTGGACCCCACTTCGTTTGCGTGGATATTAAAAACTTATTGTGTATATTATGTGATCATCATCTGCAGTTTCTGTCAATGAAATTAGCTGCGGTGAACCCAAGGCTCGACCTCAGTATTGATGATCTGTTTGAAAAAGAGGTAAGGAATATTATGCGGTTACAGTGTTTCTTATGTCTTGGTTCTGTTTTCCCGGTTCTGAAATATTTGATCTGATCCTATAGGTGTTTCCCTGTGCTGCGAATTTTCCAAACATTGGAATGTCATCAGATTTGACGAACTCTGGCTATGTTCAATTTAATTCACCACAACAAATGGTTTCGTATGGAGGATTAGACACGGTGATTAACCCTCCCTACATGGGGCTAAAAAGGAATGTATCGGTGCCTGAAACATATCTTCACTCGTCCTCTTTCACAGTAGGTTTCACCTCTCTTTATCTATTCCTTGTTGTTACATTGCTCAATGATCTCAATTTGATCTCATTTTTCTTATGCTGCAGCAATTGCTTCCCTCCTCAACATGGGAAGGTGATTTCCAAAACCTTTGCAATTTGGATTTTGATCAAGTGCGAGCCACATCTTTCCCTTCTCATTTGTCCTCAGGTAACTAAAATTTTGTGCCGTGTGGGATCACTTTTTCCTTAGCCTGCTATCTTAAAAGCAGAAAGTAGAAAGATAAAAATAGTGGATTTTAATACATGATAGAGACGTTAAGCCCCACTGATGTTGATAACAGCATATAAACGCTGAGACCTTTTCCATTAATGAGAATAAAGATTTGTTTTGTGAAAAAAATGATCTGTTTAATCATGTATGTGCTTCTTCTTTTCTTAGTACTAGCTGAGAAGGATAAGACATTAATCACATGACAAAAGGAAAAGAGACTAGGTTGTTTAGAGGCTTAATCGTGTTCAGTGAAATAAAATGGATAATATTGAAGATGAAGAAGCAAGGTTCCCTTTTTGCAATTAAGTTGTTATTGGGCAAGTTGGATGAATAGGGCAGGACCAGGAAGAATCGTTTTCTTGATGACATCTTAGCCTAGGGGATTGCAAATTGGACCCTGTCTCTCCTTGTCATTTCGCAATCTTTCTTTTTTAGACCACTTGAAATATTTACACTCTTTGGAAGTAGTTATACTAGAGCATTCAATATAAATTCTGAAAAAGTTGTTTGTTTGACATCTCTGCAGGACTGGTTGAAGCTGGCAATCATCTAAAGATGGAGATGTAGACTAGAGCTTCTATTTCCTTCTGCAACTTATCAAGATTCTTTTTGTTTTCTTTTCAAGTACATAGCATATATCAATTGTTTGTAACTTCTCCATAATATAAATAAAATTTATTACTACCTGTTAACTTCAGTCACCCTCTGAACGATCAAATCATGATATAGCCCAGTCAAGAAACCAAACAAAAGAAAAAAGTAAAGCTCGATAACGATCAGCCGCAGCCTAATCTGGGACCAAAAATCTAATCACTTTGCACAACCATTTTAATCTGCATCTCCCTCCATTCACTCACAAGTTTTGGTAAAGCGAAAATCAGTGCTGGATTTGGTGGGTGTTTAATCAAGTTAAGAATATGCTTTTATTCACATGCATAATGGGTTCTAAGTTAAAAATAACTTCTGTATTGGATCAAAAGCTTTATACTCTTGTTCATATATGAATTAAAAACACACATATCGAACTACTTCCTTTTGTTAAGTCCACATCTAAGGTAACAACATCACCACATATACTGTGAAACCAAAAAAAGACATAAATTTTATCATAAATTTGCATTTAACAGACTTTAGCAGCAAATGATGTTACAGAGAAGTTTCCTTTGTGTGCATGATTGGATTAAGAGTTACTTGGGCATCCTCCCATTTGGTTAGGTGAAGCAGAATGAAAACACAGAAGAAAGAAGGGTTTGGCCTTTGGGGACAGAATAAGGGCCTCTTGATTGGGACAGTGATAGAGAGGCCACAGAATGATGAATACAAAGGTCTAAATATGGGGTGGAGAAGAGGGTGATGAGCAGACATTTGCATCTCTTAAATTTATTGCAATGGTCTTTTGTCTCTCAACTACTTCAAACAATTGTCATTCATTTCAACCAAAATGCCCGTTTTCTAATCACGTGTCCATGTTCGCCCCCGTTTTCTGATGCTTAGAACAGTATTGACAAAGGACACTCCCGCGAAATGGAGTAGATATGTTACCATTTGTTCATTTCAGTTTCTTTCTCATGTGAACCAGACCAAAATCTCAATCAAATTTTCCATGTTCCTATGTTTTAATCTTCCATCGATCAGAGATAAGAAAAGTTTACAATCAACTTAGATAAGATTGGATTAGACTTAAAATTAATTTGTTACTACTATTAGTGATGCACCTACTTCAATCATTTGTGTGTTTGCTTCTCTTTTAACTTGATTGAAACCAAAGTATCCGAATGACATGATAATGGGGGAAGTCAAATTGGATTTAATAAGTAAGTTTGTTGATATGATATAGGTGTCGAAATAATTAAGAGGCATGAAAGGAAGTTTTCAATGTTTGGTTGCATTGGGGAGTGTGGTTTGTTATTTATCTTGGAGTGACAATGGTGGAAATGTCTCATTCATAGCAAAGATTTTGTTGATTCTTTGTTCCTGCGGATAGGGAGAGATGATATAAGAATTTGCTTTCAGTGGCCCCTCTTCACTGTTTCTCATCTTATGTCTCACTCTCTGCCCTTTCACTCACATGGGGGCTCCTTCTCCACTTTTAATCTTATTAAGGCTAAGGAATACCCACAAAGATTCCCTCTCCAAAATACTTTTTCAAACTTTTCAAACTTTTATTCACCTCTATCACATTCATCCAAATGCTATATTTATTTCAAAATATGGTTTTGTATTAAAAATTACTTAAGTTATTTTTTGAGTCAGAGAGTCAATCTATTTAACCTAACAATCTCTGGTGGATTAGATCGAGTTTAAATTTTTTTGGTTCGCTTAAATTGAGTTGAATTGATTCATTAAATGACCAAGTCATGATGGATCAAGTTAAACCGGGTTGTGTTAACTATTTTAACAACTCTATATTAAATATATAATGTGAGATATTCTTTATTGAAACCTTGCTTAATTTTATTAAAACCTTATATATATATATATATATATATATATATATATATATATATATATATATATATATATATATATATACTTTTAAATTATTTTAAACCAACATTTGTTTTTAATTTATTTAAACGATATAGCATGATTGAATTCGTAACAAGATTCAACCATTATTCTTTGAAGAAAAGATATCATGAGCGGCTAATATGTAAGTACAAAAACACACACACACACATACATATATATATATATATATATATATATATATATATATATATATATATCGGAAAATGTATGCAAATTCCCCAAATTATTATACGTTTTACTCAATAAATCGGATTAATAAAAAATTAAAAGAAAAAAATAATTTAACCTTTTTCCTTGACGTTATAGAGATACCAAAATAGATAAAATAAGAAACTAAAAACGAGACAATAATTCACGTCTAAATAATAAATTAGAGTGTTCCTTTTATTTCTTTTCAAACCTTTCTACACCAAACTTCCAATTTATTTGTTTCAAATCACATGTTCTTTTGCTCGAAATTTTATTACCTTTGGAGTGTGTTTAATTTATAAAAGAAAGCAAAATAATAGAAAAAAAAATGGAAAGTGATAATTGCTTTATATGCTTACCTTTTTCGGTACATACAGCTGCAGTCATCTTATCTTTCCTTTATTTAGAACAATGTTTGGTCTAATCTTAATATAATTTGTTATTAGTTAGGAATTAGGTTTAATTAGTTAGATATTAGGGTTTATCCTAACATTTATAAGCTTTCTGATCAAAATTGCAGAATTGAAGTAGCAATTTTGAAGTCACGACAACAAAATTCCAATGACTTTGTGATGTCAAGATCAATCTTGCCAGGACTTTTACAACTTAAAATATTTTCCTATTAACTTTTTTGTTTTTTCAAAATTTCTAAAATATTTTTACATGACTCCACTACAGTTAAGTATTTTATGAATATTATATTATTAAAAATTTCCTATATCTGAATCATTCGTCCTATATGATAGAAACTAAGCTACAAATACAATGGAGGGCTTCTCCCTACACCTCCAAGAATCTTTTCTGTACTCCCAAAATCAGATTTATTTTCATATTTGTCCATGGTAAAAAATAAAAGTTATTGTGTTTTTTGACCGCATACCCCTGCACCCCAAAAACGCCTGACGCTCTGCACCCCCAAAACAAATCCCAATAAAGCAAGAATCTGATTTTCTGCACGGATTGTGGAATCCGTGTCGGAGGACGATGAAACAGAATACACATTTCGTTTATTTTTTTTTGAATTGTACTGAAACGGAATGTGGAATCCGTGTCAGAGGACGATGAAACGGAATACACATTCCGTTTCCTTTTTTTTATTTTTACAGAAACGGATTATGGAATCCGTGTAGGACGACGCTGAAACGGATTTTAGAATCCATTTAAGTTTTTTTTGTTGGTTTTTCGTGAAATCCGTTTTAGCAGTTGTTGAATGTAATTAAGGAGTGAATCTTGATTTGGAGCAGTATGTGTGTGAAATGGAAAAAGAAAGAATGGTTAGAGAGGTATAAAGAAGAGAGAACACGTCAGCCCAGGACGAGTACTTCGCGGTGATTCACCACGTCTCCAACATCGTGCACCGCGACTTCTACCTGGAACACACCCTCAACAAGCTTCGCATCCACGTCACCTCGGAGCTAGTATTCCGTGTTCTTCGCCCCCACGCCCTCCCTCTGTTTCTTCAACTGGGCCCGATCACACCCCACCTACATCCCCACCTCCCTCGAGTTCGAACAAATCGTCATCACCCTCGCCCACGCCAACAACTATCAAACCATGTGGTCCCTCATCCGTCAAGTCACCCTCCACCACTGTCTCTCCCTCTCCCCTGCCGCCGTCGCCATCCTCATCGACGCCTACGGCCACCACCGCCACATCGACCAGGCCGTCGAGGTCTTCAACAAGGCCGCCATCCTCAACTGCCCCCAAACCCTCCCGCTCTACAACGCCCTCCTCAAATCCCTCTGCCACAACCGCCTCTTCCACGACACCTACGCCCTCCTCCGTCACATGCTCCGCAAGGAAACGAATTACGTAAGCTGTTTCGGGAAAAAATAAAAATTTTGTGGGAAACGGAATACGAATTCCGTTTCACAAAATTGTGAAACGGATTCTGTAATCCGTTTCAGAAAAAAATTCGCATTTCTTTTGAAACGGATTACAGAATCCGTTTCACAATTTTGTGAAACGGAATTCGTATTCCCACAAAACTTTAAATTTTTCCCGAAACAACTTATGTGATCTGTTTCCTAAAAGTGTGAAACAGATGCCGGAATCTGTTTCATAAAAGATTATGTGTTGTTTTCTTGAAACAGAATGTGAAAGCTGTTTCATAGTTTCTGGAACGGAATACAAATTCCGTTTCACATCATAAACAGAAAAAAAAAGTTCAGCTACCACACTTGGAGAGAAGATAAAAGGATGCAGGTTACTCACAATAACACCTTTCTTCAAACAACCAAGAAATACATAACCTTCAACCACCACAAGCACAGACACTGAGACGACACTGAGAGAATAAACTTAAAAGAAAATGAATGAAAGTGATACAAACCTCCAAAGAGGGACCACCACCACCAGACAATGAAAGAATGAAGCACGCAAAAATGAAAGCTCAGGGACGTCAGGGACCACACGAGAATGAAACGAGAATGAAACTGAGAAATTTTAAATGAAGGCACAGTGAGACACATAGACAAACGGGAGAAGAAATACTATTTGGGGGTGCAGAAGTTGGCGACGCACTACCCACTTTCAGTTATATCTTAATGAAGGGCATAATTGTAACTTTTGGAAATACAGAAGAAGTGTTGAAAGTGTAAGGAGAAGCGTGCATACAATGCTCCTCGAATAGTCTTTACGAAAACAGGCTTCATTGTGTGGTATTGTGAGCCCAATTTGATTGGGCTTTCAACTGATAAGAAAAGGCAATTGTTAAATACACCTCCGAGAATATTCCTTTTTGAAAAGAAAATTCTCCAACACAAAGCCATCTCTTCAGCCGCCGTTGTTTCTCCTTCTCTGTCATTCAACCACTGAAGAAAAGTGCAGCACAATTATAACTAAGGACCTTGAACATATAGGGTAACCTTAGATTAGTACTTTTGAATTTAAAGATTCACGATCTTAAGGAGCTTAATTACCAAGAGCAATAACCATTAAAATAAATTTTCTAAAATAGTTTTGCATGTCTCAACCATGATTAAATATTTTATGAAACAATTTTTAATTTGTATTGTTAATTTAGAAGGCGAAAGGGAAGAAGAGAATTCGAAGGTGGAGGAGCACAGACCCTGGACTCTTTCGTTCCGGAGAAGTCGAATAGTTATCTTCATCCCGAAGAAGAACCATTCCAGAATGGTCAAAATGATCAAGAAAATTGGAACGATTGAAATCTGATTTATTAAAACAAGGATAGGAAGAAAAAGAAAGATAACAATCTCCACACCTATAGATACAGGGTAAAACGAAAGACGATATACATAACAAGTATTTTACAAGTTAATTCCACTGGTAACTAGACTATTGACTCGTCTCCAGCATCTGTGGATCAAAGAAACGAAAATGCTTAAAAAATCAGCTGTAAGAAAATGTTGAAAAAAGAAGAGTAAGGTAACGAAAGCAAACCTTTACCAGGAACAATCACAATAGGTGCTGCTTTACAGTGGTGCAAGCAGTACACCCCAACACTTCCCTGTAGCACACTGAAGAAAATCACAATCACAAGATGATGCTTCAGTTCAATCATAAATGCATCATGATTGAGATATAGATAGATACAGAGAGAGTCAAAGCAAACCTTTGCAAGAAGCCTCTGCCTCTGGTCCCCAAAATTACGGCTGCAGGTTTGATCCTCTCTGCTTCCTGGCAAATTATTTTTCCTGGATCACCTTCCACAATCCTCGCTACAGTTTTCACCTGCATTTTATCATCTATTGAGATCAATCATAAAATTGCTTTCACAAAAATGAATTTCGTTTGTTTTGCAATTAACAATATCAACAATTATTTTGTACAACTAATGCACGATTGGAATCAAAGTCTTGAAAAGAAAAGGAGATGCAAACCATTGCTACTTGAAAAGCCTCAACAGCCAATTTCTCCATCAGCCCCTGGCTTATCTCATAATAATCATTCATCTTCAAATCTGCAAAAAAATCAAAGAAAAAAAACCCTAATTATCCATTTCCAGATTGAAAGGGAAAAAGAAATGAAAAAAGTAAAGGTAGAAACCGGAAACGACGTGAACGAGATGGATAGTATCAGCGAGCCTACAAAAATGAACGAGAGCCCAATCGAAAGCGTGTTTGCTGTTGAGGCCATGATCTATGGCTATGATTATGTCCCTTCCTCTTCTCCTTTCCCCGGTTTCCCTCTCCAACTCCGGCTCCGGCGCCACCGGAAGCAGAGACGGAAGTTTCACTTCTCTGTAGTTGTATTCTTCATCTTCCATTACCGTCTCCATTCTCAAAACCACTCCCCCTGATTTTCTCTTATTTTAGATGCTAATTATAACTAAATTTAACATTACTATAAATTATTATCTTGTATTTATGATTAGAATGAATCTCACTTTTGAAACAATGAGTGATGTGATGTGGCCCACACATAACGTGAAAGCGATATTTATAAAAGATCACAAATAGCGTGATCGATGTGGGACTCGGTTTTTGTTGTAAGAAGAAGAACCTGAGCAATGGCAGGGAACAGCAAGAGCAGGATTCTATTGATCGGAGGCACCGGTTACATCGGAAAGTTCATCGTGGAAGCGAGTGCCAAAGCTGGCCACCCAACCTTTGTTTTGGTGAGGGAATCCACACTTTCAAACCCTGCAAAATCCTCTCTAATCGACAAATTCAAAAGCCTCGGTGTCAATCTTGTTAAGGTAAGTTAACAACATAAATCCTCAATCATTTCTCCATGGTTTTTGTTTTCCTTATGAAAAAGAGTTTGACCTTAATTATATTTATTATGTTCAGGGAGATCTATGTGATCACCAAAGTTTGGTGAATGCCATAAAGCAAGTGGATGTGGTGATCTCCACCGTAGGCCAATTCCAGCTAGCGGACCAAGATAAGATCATTTCTGCAATTAAAGAAGCTGGAAATGTTAAGGTATTCTTCTTTCTTCTTCTTCTTCTTCTTCTTGTTTTCCCCTTTCGGTGTATAGTTTTAAATTATGAAATACAGCACATGCACTCATACAGAAATTCTATCCCTCTGAGTTTGGAATGGATGTAGATCGAACACACGTAGGTGAGCCAGTGAAATCTAAGTTTGCACAAAAGGTAAAAGTTCGTCGAAGCATTGAGGCAGAAGGAATTCCCTACACTTGTGTGTCCAACAATTTTTTTGCTGGTATCTTCCTACCCAATTTTTCACAACTTGGAGCAACAACTCCTCCCAGAGACAAAGTTATTATCCTCGGAGATGGAAATCCCAAAGGTACAATGTCATGACATAACAATTAATGCATTAATATTAATTGTCTACCTGTTAACTTCTGTTGCATCAACAGTTGTTTTTAATAAAGAAGAGGATGTTGCTACTTACACAATCAATTCAGTGGATGATCCCAGAACTTTGAACAAAATTCTCTACCTTCGACCTCCCAATAATACCTTATCATTTAATGAGCTTGTCACTCTGTGGGAAACAAAGATAGGTAAAACTCTTGAAAGAATCTATGTTTCAGAGGAACAAGTACTAAAGCAAATTCAAGGTTAGTAAGTGAGGATTATTATTCAAGTATAGTTAGATTTAGTAGTGATAATAACTTTTTCTTTTTGTTCTTTTGTAGAGTCCTCGCCACCCGTGAATACGATCCTATCAATCGATCATGCTTCTTATGTAAAGGGAGACCATACTAACTTTGAAATTGAGTCTTCATTTGGAGTGGAGGCTTCAACTTTATATCCAGATGTGAAATATACTACCGTAGATGAGATTCTTAATCAATTTATCTGAAATACAGTCTAATTCCTATGTTTATTTTCTTGATAAAATTATTATTCTTTAAATAAAGACAATTGTATATATAAAAGCACCGATTTAATTTCAATGCTTGCAAAAAGAAACAGATTTAGGTCACATTATCATAATTTTATTATTAGATTAAAGAAAATATTAAATGATTTTTTTTATGGGTGTCAGTATATTTCCTACTAGTTAACATCACATTTTATCTCTCCAACAGATATTTAACTTCAGACTTTTCAATACAAAAAATATATAACAATTTTAATAAGAAAAAAAAGGTTTTGATGTCTTATTCATATATTTTTAGCATGTACATATCAGTGCCTCTAGATATTGCGAAATATAAAAATTTTCACCATACACCACTGTCAGTCATTTTCCCCTTGGATCTTTTTAATATTGAGACCATATAACATAAAAATTTAAGATATTTATTTTAGCCGTCAAATAAGAAAATTAATATTTTAAAATGTAATTCTATTTATAGTATACCAAGCAATAGAAAAATAACCATAAACTAAGTTATAAGCATTGTTTATTTTGGAGACCTATAAAATTAGTTAGCATGCATTTAGAGTTGTAACTTCTATGAATAGTTTTTCTAAATTTGGTAGAAAAGTATGCATAAACAAGGGTTTGTTATCTCTTAATCAAAATAAACTTTTCAACGCAACTCTCATATCTTGGTTGGTGAAGTCACACCAAAATATGAAAAAACCTCTAACACAATTTTCCCTTCAGCATATGCCTCTCCCATGCATGTGGGGTACAGTCATACTTATGTGGATGAACCTTTAATATATCAATATGTGAATTTTCCACTGACAACACTTTTCGTGCAAATATTTACTTTTTCGTTTGCATCGCGGGGAATTGAATTATGACCATGATTTTTACTTTTTCGTTTTACAAAATAAGTCAAAATTCAATTCCAAGGATTTTTATTTTTTAAAATAATTAATAAAATAAAATAAATAAATGAAATACAATCATTATGTACATGGTATCTAGAGTTTTTTTTTTCTTTCGCTGCTGGTGTGCAATTTTCACCAGACCTGAAAGGAAGTTTCAGGAGCCACCATCTTGGTAAGGCCATGTCATTAGTACAGTGTCCACAAATTTTGCTGATGACTAATTTCCAGAAAAGAAACCTGAATGACTTTCTTTATTAAGGTCTTTTTCTTCCATCAAAATGGAAATGGAAATGCAAAACGTCCCATAGTCACAAATCAAATGCAATGTCTAGACAGCTTATCAATAACATCCTAAGGAATGGGCCCAGATTTTGACGCACTTTAATAGACACATTAGTGGAAACCTGAACTTATCCACCAATCTCTCTACTTTCGGTGATGGGGTGTTCAATTCAACATCCTATCTAATCTTAACGATATGTCTGGGGCAGACAGAAAGCCTAAAGCGACAGATGAACTTTGCCTTAATATGAGGCAGAACCAGTAATGGAAAAATTCTAGTATCACAAATTCAAGAATACAAGATGAGATTTACAAGAAATCCAATCAATACATGTGTACCAATATCAGCACGTCTTCATGTGTAATATAATAAATAGTGGGCAACAAGATTTTCTGCACTGCATAATGCATACGCATCCATAATACCCTAAATACAAATTCTTTCAAAAAAAAAAAAAGTGGAGGTGGGGGAATTAACTAGCCTGATTGTTCAGAAAACCTAACAAAGTAGATCCTCATTGTGAGAGCAAAGTTTTTCAGTCTGCTCGAGAGCCACTGCTACCTGCAGAAGATTTCTTACCAGTATACTTCTGCCAAATATTAAAAGAAACAGTGTTATGTTTCAGGAAGAAAGGACACAAATATAAAAACAAATCTTTTGCTGCACTGAAGTTACAAAAGAAATACTAACAATTGTACAAATAAACTATGGAAGGGAAATCTAAGAATAAGACCAACCTGCTTCCCCAAGTTAAATGGGATATATTTGTATTTGATCATGTGTGCAACTTGGCGCCTCATTGTAAGGACAAAGAGAACAAACCAGTAACAGAGTAATATAGGCCAAAAGACAGGAACATCAAACGGGGAAAAGAAGGTCATCACAAACGCTATGCAGAGAGCCTTGGTGAAAGAATACCTACACCCATTACAAAATTCACACGCATGAAAAACAACAACCACTTTCAGTAAATAAAGAACTTACAGATACAAATGAACTTACACCACCCAAATCACTTCCAATTTAGACACCAGTTAGATAACTACCAGAAAGTACTTCAGAAAAAGAAATTACGATAAAAGGAATTAAGTTTCCCACATAAATAGTTTAGAACTTTCTCATTTATACGCATCAATTTATTCCAAAAACTGATTTTAATTACAGGAGAAACTAACGACTTTTTTGGTGGATATATTTCTCTATTAACACTTTTAATAAAAAAAAATATGAAGTAAATGTTTCCACAAACTCAAATCAGTTCATGCATTGGTTAGAAATTATATTTTGGATAAACTAATACGAGAAAATTTTACAACTTAAGATACAAATAAGCTAACTTTAGTTTTTGCATAAACATATTTCATATTTTCTTCTTTTAGAAGTATTTACGGAATATTTTATCCAAACCGGCCCTTAATTCATCTTATCATCTAATTTTCTTCTAAGTGATTACTGAGAATTAGTTTATTATTACACAATCTAATTTTAAGATAAGTTTTTCAATAAAAGCTTCGAGATTACATAAGCTAATTTTAAGATGAGTTTTTCAATAAAAGCTTCGAGATGAGAAAAATAAAAAGAAAAAATAAATTCATTCTTTCATAATCTATAATTAACTTATATACAACTTAATGCCTAAAAGTTCTTATACATTAGCCCTAAATCTTGACTTTTACATAAGTTAATCACACCTCATAGAGAAACTTATGTCATTATCTTTTCTTTCTATTCCTCTTTCATACATTCCTTATGGAGAAACTCTTCCAATAGAACCCTAAGTTTAATTCCCTTCATCTTCCTATTTCCTCTCCGTGTAAGTGCAACATGGTAAACTCAGGCAGTTACAAACTGGACTATAAACTATCGTTTATGATGCAATTACAAATCCAGGGATACGAAAAAAAATAAAAATCCTGAATTAGCATAACTTAAAATAAAAATTAGAAAGAGTGTGCGTGGAAAGTTACCAGAACTTAAACTCAGGGAGGCGGCGAATGAAGGGTTTGAACTCATCGGATCCTTTGGTGGGAAGCAAAGGGGAGTTGGAGGGATCGAGCTCTGGATCAACCAAAGGGGATAGAAAACCAATCAAGAGATTGAGGAGGTAGATTCCGAGGCCGTAAGAGACAACGTAAAACCCCTGAACGTAAACAATACGCAAGACGTAGATGGATGCCATGACCAATGTCCCAATCCATCTGTAGGCGGAATGAGGGGTAGATTTGTCCAGATAATACTGAAACAGCTTAGAGAACTCCTGCAGATATTGCTTCACCGGCGCAGACGACGGAGCAGCACCACCGCCACTTCCCTCCATTCCGACGCTTCAAATTTAGAATCCCAACAAACGAACACAATCGTTCACTGTTGATGTTATTTATCAAGGTTTAGGAAACAGGGGGAAAGGAGATCTGGGAAGGTGTCTTGCGGGGAAAAGAAACCCTAAGAAGGTGGAAAAGAAACGAAAAGAAGAGAAAAGAAAGAGAATTGAACAAGAATTGAAGCTGACCTGTGCGTGCGGATCTACAAGGTGGGTTGTTTGGGTTTGAATGTTTGATTCCGTCAACCAAGTTCTCTTCTGTGTCTCATTTCATGTTAAGAGGATGGAAGTGGAAAGTAAGGTTCTGTTTTGTGTTCTATGTTATGTGTCATGTGCTTCTAATGCTAACTCACTCACCACCTTCTTTCTTACTTACCATATGTACCCTTCTTCACTGCATATAATTTTCACAAGTAAAATCATAAAAATTATTATTTATTATTTTCACTTTCAATGTAAATTCAAAGGTTATTTCCGTTCTAATATTGTCTTTTTTCTTGCAAATAAATAGCTATAACTTTTTTAAAGAAAATAAAAATTCGAAGGTATTTCCGTTCTAATATTGTCTTTTTCTTGCAAGGTTCCTTGAAGTGGGCTTTGCCGAGCGGCCCAATAGATTATGGCCGTGCCTCTATCCTGCACCCCCCACATTATCAGAAAAAGTTAGAGTCGAATTAATAAAATTCAAAACTTTTATTAGATACTCAATCCAATTAAATTCTATATTTTAATTCAAACATACGAATTTTAGACCCGTGAACATGTCGACTAATTATTAATTTAAATATAAAATTCTAATTTATTCCACAATTTTGTACTTGTACTCTACTCACTCAATGCTAACAATTTCTTTCTCTTTTCTGGTTTTTTTTTCTTGCTTGTATTGTTTTTCTCTTGTTGTTGGCTTCTTCTTCGTGCATCCGTACATAGTTTGCAGAAGTAGTCTTCAAGCATTACTGTATCAGATCAGTGATTACGAATCATAGTTCCATCTTTCACATGACATCCACTTTGCTCCAAGGCAAATTCAAAGAAGCCACCTCCATTAATGGTGGAATTAACACATGGGGGAGCAAACTGCAGAATTATATCTCTCAATGTGAGAAAACCTGTAACTTGCTCCTTATCATTGACGAGAAAGCTGAAACTGCTGTTAGTCTCTGTGGTATGCTCCATTATTTGCTTCAGCGTTTCATTTTCATTGCTGGCAACTGGCAAGTCCATTCTGGGTATGAAGCTGTTCTTCAGCCGAAGACTTCCTGCGGTGAGAAAAGCCCCTTGATCACGTTCAATGCTTGGCTTAGTTTCTGCTTTCTCAGTCTCCATGTGAATGAATTCCCCCACAGTTAAAATCCTGTCATTGCATATAAACAGTCACCTCTGTCATATTGGTTACTGTAATTATCGAGAGATAGGACATGTCTTGAACTTACGTTCTACTTCTAAAGATGTCATTATTCTTTACAAGAATATGAACATCACTTTTCCTCACATTACCAAGGAGCTTCTTTGTTTCTCGATCTACAACAGCTACTGCACTAGTTTGGTTTTGGCAGAACGTCTTTAAAGCATCTGCGACAGTTTGGTCTGCAAATACACAACTAGGATTTTCTAGGCCTTCAAATCTGTGCAAGGACAAGAAAAGGGTCAGAGAGAAACAAATCAAGATTGCGAATTCACTTTAGCAAGTGGAGAATAGATGTATCATGTATGTATGTATGTACATTAAGGAATGTGAGTTGAATACCGCAAATCTGACAAGTTCTTGTCTGCAATGTTATCAAACCACTCTAGTTCACTTGATTGAAGAAGGTGTTGGACTACTGCATTCTAGCAGCATATTACTGTAAGATATCTGTGCTTCAGCCATATAATTCTAAACCTGTGCTTAACTCAGCAGATACCTGTGTAACAAAACCGATGATTCCATCTTCACGTTGCTGCACGACCGGCAAAACGTGCACCTGATGCTTAGAGAGAAGTAGCAGTGCATGCAAAACCGTATCATCCAAGTTTACGGGGAAAAATGGTTCCCAGAGGAATGACATAGCCAACTCGCTAATCTACAACTCAAGAAGTATAAGTCGATTTTAATCTAATATATTCAAAAAGTGAAGGTAGCATAAAGAAAACGCAGGAAACCTTGGTTTGCCCAATCTGAGGAATCTGGTCCAGGACGGAGAAAAAGCCACCGTTCTTGATAGATTTGAGATTGTCTGTGATCTTTTCATATTCCTTTCAAATACCATGTGTGATTAGAATGGCATGGCATTTGGGTGGGGGAATCAATCACAGATAGAAAGGTAATACCTCAAGGCACCAAAGAACCATGCTTGTAAAATCAACGAGACCAATGTACTGATCTGAAAACGTCATGTTAACCGCATCGGAGTCCATGTCGACAATTGCTGCAGAAAACACGTCCTTTTCGTACAACGTATGAATTGCATCCCTTAAACTGTCTCCGGCTTTCAATTCCAAAACTTCGGATACAAGAGACCGGACATGCATTGAATCATGTAATGTTCACGACATGCATTGATTCTTGAACATAAACATAAGTGGGCAACGAATGTAATAAAAGTACCAGGTGAGTTTTTTATGCCAGGTATCGAATTAATGGGTATGCGATCAAGAAATTGCTGAAGGGCGGTGCCAGAATCAATCTGCACGTGTTGGCGGTCACCATTGTCGAGGCTTGAAGTGAGGTTCTTTGCCTTGTCTTCTAACCCACCTTCCGAGACGTTCAACACTTCCGCTGTTTTCACGGATTGCATTGTCTTCGTTTCTTCTTCTCCGTGCGCAAAACTCCGTGCATTTAATTTAGCTCAACAACTCTTTCACTTTTCCCATTCCTCCTCACTCACCACCTGTGCCTCTCACCGCACGTTTAGGACTTTGACCTTCTTCAAACTCAGAACTTCCGCATCTCCGTCTCTTCATAATCACTTATCCCGAATGGAGAATTATTTACTATAGATCTAACCAATTTCACGTGGCAGGTGACTTCATTGTTTAATTTACAAAAAAGATGCATTTTTTAACCATACTTCTTAATTTAAGAAAACAAGTATATAGTGATATATGAATATGAATGTATCGTTGAATTGAAACCACTTACTTTTCTTTTTATAGTATTACCATATAACATGATAGTGCCATTTTCCTAGGAATATTTGGTATTCATTGCCACTGCCACTATTTTCATGACACTCTCATCATTAAATTTAAGATTTTGTTAGCGCTTCAGTTGACGTATGACTGTAAACAAAAACTGATGGTTATGACAAATAATAATCTAGAAAGTGGTAAAGAAACTTCGCAGCTCAGAATCGGTCCTTCAATTTATTTGCTTTCATGCGACTTGGCTTTCATGTTTTATTCATTCTATTTTTACATGTAGTGGTGGGTGGGGGAAGGGTGATTCTATTTTACAAATAGAGAATCGGTGTTCTGCTTTCTCCATTGTCACACCTAACACAGCATTGCGTTCTGTCCGCAGAGATGTTTGAGTGTGTTCCTCACAATGCTTCTTTCACCTAGCGCCTCTGGGCAAACCGCCCAAGACATAAGCTCTATCCTTTCATATGACAGTGCCATCTTCTATTGTTGCTTTCTCCGCTATGATGGTGATTCCTGATCGAATGTAAAACCCGTCTTCTGGTCTATCTGCCTCTTGAACGCCCTACATAGAAAGCATTTGAGTTGGTAGCCAAGACACAAATAGTTTGCTTAAACCAGAAAACATGTGACTGTAAAACACGATCAAAGATAAAATCATGCTTACATCTTTGTTCTTGATGATGACATCTTTCCCAATTTTTGCATTCTTGTCAATGATACAGTTCCTTCAACAAAGTTAACAAATTTATGTGAACAACTGTGTTACTATGACAATGCTATTTCTTATCACGATATTCATTCAATATATTTTCAGGCCCATAAAAAGATTCAATAATCTAGCGTCCATTAACTATGTATGAGTTAAAAGTACCTAATTTTGGTATTCCTTCCAATCCCAATTGGGACCTTCCCCTCTGCCAGGAGAGAAGCAATTTCGGATTCAGTTTGGTAATAGTCCGCTCCCATCAGTACAGTGTCCTGCAAAAGAAGGTATCGGTTAAAGAGGAATTTTAAGTGGGGTGGTGTAGCATAACAGGTCTAGAATGTGAAGTGTTTGTTGTTTACCAGAATTTCAACTCCATAATCCAAACGTGAACGTTCACCCACAACGGAGTGTTGCACTGTGCATTCTCGTAGGAAACATCCATGGGAGATAATGGCATCCACGATCTACCAAAGAAACTCAAACAGAATGAGCAAACATTTCATGATGTTACTCTTTTATTTCAAATAATTTCATGATGTTACTAACATATTATGAGATAGAATTTTATCAATGTCATACCCTGCATTTGTCAATCTTAGTTGGTGGTAGGAATCCTGGAGATGTGTAAATGGGAGTCTTGGGGTCATAAAATTCGAACTCGTGACTCTGCAAGAGAATGGCTTTGAGCATATGAGTGTCATAAATTTGAAAACTATTAAATTAGAAAAATGATAGCCATAAACACCTTCAACCTACCTCTTCAGTAAGAGCCAAGTTAGCATCATAAAAGGATTTTATTGTTCCAATGTCTTCCCAATAATCTCTGAAAAAATATGACTGCAAAAACAACAAACATATAACTCTTTTACCTCCGCCATAGCTATAATTAGAACTCTAACGTACAGAAACATGTGAAAGAAGATATATTCATGCAATTTTCTCTTACTTGGACATTGTGGTCCCTCACAGCTGCAGGGATGATTTCAGATCCGAAGTCATTGGAGGTAGGATGTCTACATTCTAGAAGATTGAGTAAAACGTCTGTCTTGAATACATAAACCCCCATAGATGCAATATATGGTGACTTCAGTGCATCTGGGGGTGACAACCCAAGAAGAGAGGTGTCCACTTGCTGCAAGAATACAACAGGAATATGAGTACATATCAGATAAATATACATTGAGAACATATTCCTATGATGGCAACAAGTTTTGTAGAAAAATCAAATGACTATGGCAAGGAAAAGAAAAGGATGAAACATCAGAATTGAAGGCTTATTTTGGTCCAGCAAGTTCACGGAAAATGCTATAATGCAAAAGATAATCACTCCTACAAGGAGGAAAGACTCTTGAAATGGTAATTTTCTTTTTCTTTTCCTTTCTAGCAGTGAGCAACCACAACAAAATTACTAGATAACATGAAAACAGAAAGAAAGAAGATGCAACATTAGGTTAGATTGTGAATTACCATTGCTGTCATATCATCACCCTTTGGTTTTTCTGAAAATTGAATGATGCGGCCTCTATCATCTAGTTTAACCAATCCATAATCTGAAGCACGGCTGTAAAGCAGATAAATAAATTTGTAATTTTTTTGTTACCAGAAAATTAGTGGTTTCTATTTACTCACCCTGGAAAGAAATTAAGAAAAACTATAATTTGTTCTTTATATAAACGAGGGGTAGTATCAAGCAAAAAAAAAAAAACATATCTGTCTGAACACACCTGTTACCCACAGCAGCACATGAAACAGTGATATCAGCATTTTTGTCAATGTGACTCTGTTCATTTGTAACCAAAGTAAATCAGAAAACTTTTGATAAATAAAAATAGTATCCATTATACAAAAACAATTACACTGCAAACCTGTATTAGGTCCATGTAATCCATTCGATATAGATGATCTCCAGCCAAGATCAATACATTCTCAACGTTTGTGTTCTTGGCATCCTGCAAGAAAGACCCTATTACTTGTAGAGGAGCTCAAACCGTGATAAGAAAAGGCCAAGTAGTATATAAAAAAAAAAAAAAAAAATTCACACCCACCTCAAATACCCAAGTGAATTGCCTCACAGCATCTGCAGTTCCTTGGAACCACTTCTTTCCGGCCTCTCCCGGTGTTTGAGTAGCCGCCAGAACCTGTTAGGAGTTTAGGGTAGCTTAATTAGTGACCACATGAATAATTAAGAACCACAAAACTGAAAGTGGTCAACCAAGAACTCTAGTGGCTCATATTTCTCCATCAACCACAGCAACCAAAAGTGGTGGTGTAGCACTTACTTCCACGGTCCCATCCCCAAAGTTGATGCCATTCCCAAAATAGGTGCGGGCGATGTGACGGTTGAGAGATGCAGAGTTGAACTGAGTCAGCACAAATATCTTGTTGATGCCACTGTTGATGCAGTTGCTCATAGGGATGTCTATAAGCCTGTAGCATCCCCCCACAGGCACCTGAAAACGCATTGCATGCCACACACCATGTCAACGACAACTTAATATTCAGACCAAAACAACCACAACATTAAACAACTTAGGATTCACTTACCGCAGGTGTGGCAGCGCGTTGGGTGAGGGGAAATAGCTGCTTCCCAGGTCCTCCACCCAGTATGATGGAAACAACATTTTTAGGATCAGCCCTTCGTCTCATGAATGAAGGCACTTGCAAGGACTGAAACTCAAAACACACCAAATAAAAATGCAACCACACAAACAAAGAAAAAGGTCCAAGAATGTAGAAGGTGAATCCCAGAATCGAATTCAACTCACCACTGATTCTTTGGCATCGTTTGAAGTGAGGATAGCAGATGCAACATCATGCGGCACCCTCCTCTGGCTTCTTGAACATTTGGCCAACCGATTCGTCACAAAGGCACTGCTGTTCAGGCCAAGTTTCAGTCTTTCCCCAAGAAAGCTACTTTCTTGACGAAAAAGATGGCCTTTCTGTGAGTTCACCAAGTGAGCATTGGCTTTCAGGGTCACACAAGAAGAAGCCATTGCAGTGATCTCAACTCACTGCTAAAGAAGTGATGGGTGAGATGCTGAGTTACAAACTCTGTGAAGTGTGCATTACATAAAGGGCATGAGATATACTGTAATAAATTAAATAACATAAAGAAAAAAGCTTACCTTGACACAAAGGAAGGCGAAGGTGAAGAGGATTAAATTAATGAAATTTTGTAAGTATGCAATAAAGTGGAGGAAATCAGAAGAACCAATAACAGTGATTTTGATTTTTGAGATTATTGAAGGTCAATCATTAGACTTATAATGCGATCGAGTGGTGATGAAGGTACCAGAGGTTGCCTTTATTGGCTCACGAGAAAAATCTTATGGTTTTTGATAACTATTCTTAGTTTCCAAAAACTATAGAAAAGGTAGCATATATATAAAATAATGTTGCCTTGCCGCTGTAGTCCAAGCCCCCCAATTCCCATAGTCCAAGTTTCTAGGTGTCTGCGCCACGTGGGATGGACATTAAGGAACAAAGACATGTCATCGATTACGGTCACTGCTCCTAAATGAAATCAAATAAAATCAAATAATTGATATATAGATTCGTTCCAAAAATGTTGATGTGAATTTCTACGGTTCATATTTGCTTCGATGTGTTATAGTACACAAAGATACTGCTTTAACCTGACACATCTTCACCATCCTTGGAGCTATGTATCCATTTCACATGTTGCAATTTTGTCACTAATCGTTCTTCTTCTTCATTTTCGTTCTTGCCATTTCCATTTCACTGCTTAATAAAAGATAATCACGTTCTTTAAACTAATAAAATATGAAGTTTCGTTATTGATCACTGCGTGCTGCATTAATCTGAGGTGAAAGTAGAAAAACATTGGAGTTTATGAACCGAATGAGATGAGAAGAATCCATTTGATGCCTCCTGAGTCTGAAAGAAGGACAATTTGTCTCTGATGATTCCCATTAACTTATAGCAAAAATACGTTGAGAAATTCAGATCCCACTGAATATTTAAGAATCGAATCGAAGTATACAAATCCCTCTGTCAAGGGCCTGTCAAATAGTCCAATTCTATCAGAATGTCCATATACAAATCCCAAACTCATTCATTTCTCTCAGTTCAACTTTTTTACTCTTCTGCAATCAAATTATAATTTATTGTACATTTATTTTGTTATGTTATTATAATTGATTTTTATCTTTAAATTAAGAATTTAATTGAAAAATATTTATCTCGAAATTGATGAGATAGAGGATGAAAAAAATGTTTTTTTTTTTTTATAGAAAAGATGACAAGTTAAAAAAATGGAGTGTCTAATAACCAGATATCCTATTTTAACCTTTTTTTTTCTTTTTATTCATAAACCTTGTATATAAAATTGTATTAGACTAAATTTCATCCATATCAACATATCCATAATACTACTTTCATTGAATGTCATTTACCGTAATAATACTTTTTAAGTAGGAAAGTCTCATTTTTGTTACTTAAATGTGTTAAAGTGGGAGGTTAAGTAAAAAAGCAAAATACTTTAAAATTTTTGAGTTAAAAATAATATCGAATATTTTATAGGTGTAAAATCAATATTATATAATTATATAATCTTTCAATAATTATAATTATAACTTATATATAACCAAAACGAAAGAATATATAACCAAACACTAACTAAGTTTAATGCATATCGCGTAAAAATTGACATTACCAATTGATAAAGATTTCATTAATGTATTTCTTTTAAGTTTTTCAAATATTATAATAAAAATAATATATTCACTACAAAACATTCCATAATTAAATAGAAAATCTGAAAACATTTTATATTTCAGAATAAGAAGATGAAAAAAAAAAGAGTGATGGTGTATATAAACAAATATTTTGAATTTGGAAGAACATGAGATGGAGAAGTACAAAAGGTATCTTCAATCTTGTAATTGTCATTTTACGAAATAATGTAACTGCTGGATCAGGTGGCTACCCAGAGTGAGCAGGCCAGGTCCATGGACGGTTCACACAGACGCAGCGGGGCCCAAGCCCCATTTCATCTGTCAGTGGGCCCATCTCTTGTGGTCCACATACCTTTCCATCACCTCGCTTAAGTTCTTCATTAACATTAATTACTATCACCACCATAAAATCATTAATCACATTTAAATGTTAAAATCATTCTAAATATGTACTTATAATCTATTTAAAAAATACCCTCCTTACAAAAAAAAAAGGTATATTATTGAAAGCATTACATTATAATAAAATCATATAAAAACAAAAGAATGTGGAGATGAAGATGAGGCCCGTTAATCAGAAGTTGGAGGCCCACACTGAATGATTATGAGAACAATGCATGTGAAAGAGAAATCGATGCAATGCAATAGTGTTGGTGATGATGGTACTCACATACATACATGCATACATGATTCATGTGAATATGGTGCCCTTCCATTACCTCCACCGTTGGTTCTTTTGTCTACGAATGGTGGATTCATGATCATGTTATAAAATAATCATGATGGTTCACTTAACTCGATCTCCACCGTTGAAGTGGTGTTGTTGAATGTAAAAATATCAATCCAACAGCAACATTAGACACGACCATTGACAGAACCACTCTCAACTCTTGGTCGTATTTCAATCATTTTATTTTATACTAAAAAGCACTTTTTTATATTTTAAAAAATAACCAATTATTTAACTAATGCTAAATATAGTTTTTGCAATTGACAAGGCGACCATTTTCCAACGTTGGATTTCGTTATGGAAATACTAAATAATATCAAAGTTAATTTCTCAAATATTGTCGCGACTAGCTACAACGATTTAACGAAGAGGTCTAATATTATGAAGTTTATAATTTTTACTTATTTTTAAAAAATAATAAGGATTTTTAAGTTTAAATTTTAATATAATAGATATCGTACCGATATAAATAAATTCATATTTTTTTCATAATTAAAATGATCGATATAAATAAAACCAAAAATCTGATACGGAAGGGTCTGGTTGTCCCTATTAAGAAAAACAACATACAAAGTGACAACATTCATGTGACATGTCTGCTAGCAATTCATTAACGCAAATACAAAAACATAACAGTGATCGAGATAACTCACATTGGTGTTTTTTTGGTTGTAACTTTTATTTCTTTATTATAGTTATTATTGTTAGGTGTAAAGGGGAAGTTTTGTTAGAAATAATAAATCTGAATTCAATCATGTAAAATATTATTCTCAATTGTTAGGTGTAAAGAGAAGTTTTATTAGGAATAATAAATCTGAATCCAATGACATTATTTTCGATCTAAAATCTTAAGATAATGAATTTATAAATTTTTATTATTATATAGTGTTATTTTTTCATTGGTTAGAACTTAAATTCATATTTGGATTCTTAAATATTTTAATATTTTTTATTTAAAATCTGTTAAATTTTGACTTTTGTGATCAATCTTTGTACTTGTTTTTTTATTATTTATATAAAGAAAATTGATACTTTAATCCACTTTTTTGACTCATTTTTAACCTACTGTGATGTGATGTAGTAATCTAAGAATGATAAGAGTGATGAGTTAAAAATGAATAAAAAAATAGGTTAAAATATCACTATTCTTATATAAAACTCTAGAATCCTTGACTAAAACTAGTACATTGTAAGGTGTGTGAGATCTAAAAGATTTAAATGATGTAGATGTTTAAACGCTGATCAATTTTGATAGATATTTTTATATTGTACGAAACTATGGTTTGAAAATTATTTTAATGGATGTTCGAGGATCGATCTTTGCAATTGTTTCATATATTGAAAGAGCATTAATTAATTATTTTATATTCTTTCGTTATAATCTCTATTAAGTTAAAATTTTCATGTCTTTAATTTTTTTTTTCTTTTGTGTTCTTCTTTAAATAATTACAATTTTTTTATGGGTGATTTGAGAGTCATGATTTTTAGTATGGATTATTTGAGATGACAACAAACAAACGAGTATGACTTCATTATGCCTTCTTTATCTTCCTTTTTTATTTGCATTTACATTGATTTTTATGTGGATCTTTGATATAATCTTCTTCCATGACTTTTAATAAATTTAAGTCTCTCTAGAAAAATTTGTTTTATAATTAATAAATTATAACTTTCATCATAAAAAAAACAGTAAAATAGAAAAATGCGAGATTTTTTTTCCTATTATATAGGTCATATAACAATGATGATTTTAATATTATTGTTAATTTTTTTAAAATACGAGAAACATGTTATATAAATAAACCTGTTATTTTATTCAATTCATATATTTTATATACGAAGACCAAAATACAATAAATATCAAATATTTAAAATATTTCAATTCTAATTTAAAGTATTTTTATCTTTATGTAATACACACTTTTAAAACTATTTTTTAAAATTGACTTAAATAAGAAATGAAATAAATAAGTATTGTGGTCAAATTTTTTTAAAATCATAAACAAGTTATATAAAACCTTTAAAATCACTAATTATTTAAAATAAGTAATGGCCTAATTGTTGTACATCTTGATTGTACAAATATTTGAATCTTGTTAAAAAATTATAATGGAGTTCACCATATTTTTCTGGCTTTTTAAAGAAAAATATTTGAGTATGACAATGAAAAGTAAATTATACTCGTACTTAATAAGAAGAAAATGTTTAGATAGATAACTGTGTTTATAAATGTAATATTTTCAACATTAAAACTTTATTCAAATAATTTGTAATATAAAATTTAAAATTAAATAATATAACAATAAATCATATAATTGTTTTTATCAGCTAGGATTTTTTATTTTACTTAATCAAGTCTTAAGTAATTTATAAATTTCACTACATTTAATTGGATTTTTATTAAAAGAATAATTTTATTAAATCATGATTTTCTTATAATAAATATTTTTTTACATATATATATATATAATTAATGTAATTTTATTAAGGATGTGATGTGTCCTGCCATATTTTTCTTTAATAAAATTATAGAGCGATGTCACAGTATAAGCTTATTGGGAACAGTTATACAAAAGTAAAAACACTTTAAACACTTTATAACATAAATTTTAAATAAAGATTTAATTGAAAATACTATAATTTATTAAACAAAACTTAATTAAGCTGATATTTTTTCTTTCACACATTCTATCCGAAATTATTATTTTTTTAAATTGTCAAAATTGTAAAGTGGGGAGTGTAAATAGCGTAATTAAAGAATCTTATACCATAGTTCAGGCAATTTCAAATCCAACATATAGAAACAGATTTCAAAAGATAACAATAAAAAGAAAAAAGAAACTTTGCACACAATTAAGAAGTAATAAAAGCTCAATTAGAATATGATTTATTTTAAATTTATTACTGTATCTTCGTCTAAAATAATGACTATTCAATTAGATATTTTTGTCATGGTGATTGATGGTTCTTTAAAATTTTAAATTAGTGATATATTAATAATATTATAATAAGTACTAAGAACATATTTGGAAAAGAAAACAAAAATTAAGGTCGATAATTCAAAATTTATAATTTTTATTATTCTAGCAGTCCTCCGTCAATTAATAAGTCTGGTTGTAAGAAATTAAGTGATTAAAAAATATCAATTCGTAAAAATCATAAGAATAATGAAATAATTCAACCATTTAAGGGGAATACAAAAAAACAAACTCATAAATTAGTACTTACAAAATTTACATCTTTTACCCTGAGACTACTTTTATTGTGGAGAAAGTGAAGAGAAAAGTTTCATAGAGAGAATAAAACAAAATATTTACTGCAACGGAAAAGTTTAATTTTGAAAATGCGTAACACGATATACTTTAAATAGAACTAAACTATGGGCTCAGTTAAATCCTGCGTGACAATTTTAGGATTGCACACGATTTTGTTGCCTAGCACGTGTATATTGCTTTTCGCATGATTGTGCTGAGGTAACACATGATTATGCTGATGTAATCGATGTTCAAGTTTCCAAAAATATCAATAATAATTTTAGAATACTAAAAATATAAATATAAAAAATTAGTAAATCACTTAAAAGATATCACATAAAATATTTCATTTTCCTTCCAAAAAAATCCACCAGAGAGATAAGATAACAACAAAATATGAGAAAGATTTTGAGTTCATTATATCAGTAGGCATATACATGTATGATTTGCATGTACAAATGTATCTATTTCGATGAGTACAAAAATTGAGTCCCAGGTATGTTGGACTAGTGGTTAAGAACATTAAGAAGGGAGACTCTTATTTTGATTAGTCGCCTAAACAGAAACTCGAGTCCTTCTTCAAAGTCTTGAATGCACGACTCCATTTTCTCCAACTGCCTTTGCAGATTCTTTGTTTCTTCACATTTGGATGTCTTGGCAAATACAAAGGACTGCAATGCTGCATCCACTTGGGCAAATTCATTTTCATCCGCCACTTCCGAGCAACCCACTCTCTTTGCCTGAATTAGCTTCGAAATTGAACGCCAGGTGTTTGACTTTGCTTCTGTTGAGGCTGAGATAAACTGCAACACTGTCTGAAATGTTGACAGTGTTGCCACTTCCGTGTCTTGTAATAAGGTAATCAAAGACAGTGTTTGGTGATCTTTGTCTGTGGTGGAAGAGATGTTGGAACTCTTTGAAGAGGCATTCAAACTTGCCAAGGCTTTGGAGATGGCCTTTTTCACCACCTTTCTAGATGTCAAGAATTTCTTAGCCTCTGCTGCCAACTCCACTTCACCACCCCTCTTCCTTCTTATCATCGAATGAACCTCACGTGTGCATTCTTTTGTGTGCAGTAAAGCATCTTTGGCGGCACTGCACACATCTAAGAGCCTTAGGGATCCATCCAAAACCTCATCTACCCATTTCTCTTCACGCTCATGGAGAAGGACATCTTGAGTGAGGGGAAGATGGGTCAATTTTTCAACACTCTCTATCAGATCCTGCAAGCATCTTATGTTTTGGCTGAGAAACAATGAGGAAAAGGTGGTTGCTTTGGAAGCCCTTAAGCTGTCCAAGTGCTCATTGCATTCTAGAATCAGAGGGTGTGGTCTTGAGGGCAAGCTATTTGAACGCCCATGGGAATTGGATTTTGGGTTCAAGGGAGAGGATGCCATTTTTTCTCAGGAGAGAAAAAGACTTGATTTTTAATGTAGAGTTGATGAGTCTGTGCATCAGCTAATGGCACCTTGTCAATATATATTATGGCTGTTGGAGGCATAAAGAATCTCTTCTAAAACAAATATCAATAAGGCTAACTAATCGAGATTTGGATCTAAACATAATTACAGAAGTGTTAGAATAGTGTCTCCCACCAAGGAAACTATCCAACTCGTTATTTTGTCTCAACTTGCTCTTTCACATGCATGATTAATGATTATGACATATTCAATGCAAATGCCTCACCTAAAACGTGTTTCAACCTTAAATGTAACTCATCTGCACCCGTGGACTTCTGAATTAAGGGTAAAACAATGCTTGAAAACGCTCTCTCGTAGGAACAAGAATCACATCGTATCACTTGTTCGCACGTAACATTTAACTTAAATATTAATATTAAGCTAATCCTTGGTGTGTGTGCCCCGGTTTTCTATAACAGGCTATACAACTTTTTTTCCAGAGTATGAAGATGCAATACACGTGCGCTCATTGAAACAGATAACTAAAAGTCAAGCCAAACCAGAGCTTGTTTTGTGGGATGTTTCCGTCTCTTTTTCTGTCACAAACTCATTATGTGTGTTTCAGTTTCTGTGGGTTTTTCATCTTCAAGTTAAGTAATAAGTTTATTACTGGACTTGGATAGTTTACAAACTTTACATAAAGTCAAGTTCACAATAAAGGAAAAACAGAAAAAGTTTAGCCACAATCCTGTGTTAGAAATTCTTTCTTAATTCAATCTCTATTATTAATTTACACATGAAGTCTCAGAAAAATATTTTTAATCATACTTGATGGTAGATGGTTCTATTTTAATGAAGCTTATTGGTCCTTCACAGCAGAAGCTCGTTTAATATAGCAATAAAACTTGGACTTTAACCTCTCTGCTGTCTTGCACATCACTTAATAATAAACTGCATATTAAGATAAGACACCAATCAGCTTGTCTTCATAAAAGGAGCACAATCATCTTCCTTTTGTATTTTTTTTCCCAACATGTGCGAATGGACATTTAAATTTCGATTTAACCATTGACCTGATGACAATATTAAGCTTGACAGCTAGGATCCATGTTCAAATTGACTTCGAATCACATGTGGATTGAATACTTTATTTGCTGAGTTTTCTTTTTTCTTTCCTCTCTTAATAACTTTATGTTTTCTAATCTTGAAACTTTAGTCCTCCTCCTTGACCATTCTTTTCATTTTCTTTCTTGTATAGATCAAGAAAGCAGGTCACAGTGTTAAAGTTTTAAAATTGTAAAATGTTTGTTCAATCTATACTTTGCTTTCACTTATTCCAGACGTGAACATTTGAAAGAATAAAGGGAAATTGAAAGATAAGATTTTGAGAGTACTAAAGAACAGGGAACAAGCAAGAAGATGAAATAACTGTAGTTTGATCCTTAATTAACACATGTTCTTTAGAAAGAACATAACTTAACTCACATTAATGTACAATTGGTAGACAATACTTGTGGGGTCAAAATTGAGTTCAGAAAAATCATAGACATGTACAATGATCAGTGATTGAAGATGTTGAGAAGGGAAACTCGGTTCCTAATTAGTTTTCTTGAGAGGTGCTCAACTCCTAGTTCTAGATCCTGAATGCATATCTCCAAATTCTCAAGATGGCTTTGAAGATACACCATAGAAGAAGACTTGTGACGGAGGAGAGACAGCAAAGTTGCATCTACTGTCTCAAATTCATTTGTCTTTGATTCTTGAGAGTCACAAGAAACTCTTTTAGGCTGCATCAGCTTTGAGATTGCCGACCATTTGCTCTGTTTTGGTTGTCCCTTCGGGTCACAGATAAACACCAACAAAGATTCTAATGACTTCATTGTGATCTCTTCTGCTTCTGTTAAGATACTAAGCACTTTGTTCGAAGGAAAAAGTGCAGACTCACTCTTGATCGCTTTCAAATTTCTCAAGGCCTTTCTAATTGCTTTCTTCAATTTGTTCCTTGAAGCCAAGTATTTCCCACCCTCAATTGTGCAAACAGTTTCATCACCTTTCCTTCTTCGGATGACCGAGTGAAGTTCATGCAGGCTTTCCTTTGATATCAGTAAGCATTCTTTAGCTGTACTGCAGATATCCAAGAGCCTCAAAGACCCTTCCAGAAGGCCATCAACACATTTGTCACTGCACTCTCGTGCTAATACTTGTTGTTTGCTTGTCAAATGAAGCAACTTATCAGTGCAGTCGTGCAAATCAAGCAAACCATCAAGTTTGTGGCTCAGTGAAGAAGCAGCTTCACAATCCTTCAGTCTTTGAAGATGCTCCTCATATTGTGATATGACTGGGTGAGGTGCGGATGGAAAGCTGTTGCTGCGAGTGTGCAGAGAGCTCTTTGTGTTTATTTCAGTGACTGCCATTTATCCTTTATCTTCAGAAAACAAAAGGGTTAGGGATGGATAAGACTGTGTTGTGTGTTTTGAACTCTCGAGTCTTCGAGTTTTAAGGGTTGGAAACTTAGCATCTACTCTATATATAGTGGAGGAATTGTTGGAGAAGTTTGCTTTTTAATTTCTCCCTTAAATGCCACATAATGAGTGTTCTATCATATTGTATTACATGACGAGACAAGAAGAATATATTCCCTTTAATGTCTAGGCCTGGCAATGCTTATAATGCATCCACCCTTCCTCATTCCTGAATTTTTAACTTTGCCAATCACATGAAATATCAGACTCCATGGAGCATGCATCAGAATAGAAGCTATTGTCTAGAGGAGGAGTTGTTTCAATTGATAAATAAAATTCAGTTTATGAACTTGTCTACCTAGAGCAAGACAGAATTTGACATCAATGAATTAATTCAACATTTATTAATGTATAAACGTGCAACTATTTCTACATAATACATGCATTTCCTGGAAACACTGCATGGTCATCGCCATCCAGATATGAACAATCTTTGATGTCTGAAGATGAAGAGATACCATACCCCCACTTTGGTTCCGATTATCAAGCCCTATACAGTTCAACAACATGTTCAATTTGATTGTATTTATAAATGGATCTGCTTTTCTTCCAGCAGACACTAGATCCATTTCCAACGTTCAATGCCCTCTTGGAGTTCACAATTTGAGATTTTATATATATCTTGGACCTGAAAAGATGGAGGAGACATAGCAAAGGCATCTCATCTATAGGAAGATATAATATTCGTGTGATTCCCAACTTAAAAATTAAGAAATGGGGTTTAGGAAGCTTGATTCATGAAAAGCATCGACCAAACAACGTTGTGAATAGTCAAAGAGTTACATATCCCTTTTGAATAATGGTATTTGTTTGCTTGTATCCCAAACTCACAATATGCATTGAACTAATCTCAGTAGAGGGAAGGCACCAAAGACTAAAATGTACATAATCACCATGTAATGATAAAGTTTCATACTACCAGCAGAACAAAACCAGATTTGCTGTCATCTTGTCACTGTACTGCATTGCTTAAGTATCTCCCTTACACCCTTCATGTTTCCTAACCAATTTGGTTCAATTAATTTCTAGTACTAATGACTCAGTGATAACAACTAACAAAATGACAAATAGTAGAACAAGTTCATACGTTTATGAATGCTTAATTAATATATTGATATCAGAAAATAAAGATTCTCTCTCTCTTATTCTTGTCATGTTCTAGGCAGACAAGTGCGTAAACTCTCCTCCACATAATAGCTTCTATTATGATGCATGCTCCTCATTTGATACTTTGATTTTGCAAAGATGCCTTTTTTCAATATTATAATGGGAAAATGAAATGATTTGGTGGTGAGAAGTCTAGGTGCTTGGGAAGCATTGCCAGAATCTCAGACAACTGAGGTAAGATATTCCTCTTGTCTCCCATATGTAAAATAGCAATCTCCCATATTACGTGAAGGTTCAGGAAAAAGATTAAAAAAAAACCTTGTCTCCCATAATGTGTTTGCTATATATACAGTAATGCCAACCCTTAAAACTCAAGACTCAAGACTTCAGAACACACAAAAATACATCATATTCCCTCCTAGGCCTTTTGTTTTCTGATAAGAGAAAATGGAAATCGGTGTAACAAATGCAAAGAGTTCTGTTCAGACTCCATGATGCAACAGCTTACACTCAGTCATCAGAAGAAGGAAAGGTGATGAAACTGTATTCACAATTGAGTGTGGAAAATACTTGACTTCAAGAAACAAGTTGTAGAAGACAATCAAAAAGACCTTGAGAAATTTGAAAGGGATAAACAGTGAGTCTGCAGTTTTCCCATCAAAAAGGTGCCTTCTCAATGCTCAGTTTCTGAACAGAAGCAGAAGAATCACAGTCTTTGTTATTGTTTGTTTTTGACACAAAGCAACAACAAAAGCAGAACAGGTGGTCATCCATCTCAAAACTGATGCAACCTAGAACAGTGGCTTGTGTCACACAGAATATTTCTATGATTTTTGTGAACTCAATGAGTTCTATCTCAACAACACAAGCCTCTACACACAGAATATTTCTATGACTTTTGTGAACTCAATGAGTTCTGTCTCCCACTGTACATTAATGTCGATTAAGTTTTTTTTTTTGTTAGACAGAACATGTTTTAACTAAGGACCAAATTATAGTTATCTCACTTTCTCTCTTTTCCCTGTTCTTAGTACACTCCACATATTGTCTTTCAAACTCCCTTTGTTTACTTCTAAAATAAGGGAAAGGAAAGAAAAGGGTTAATCAGATAGTTTTCATTTAAAAACTTAACAATTTTACCAGCCTTCTTTTTCTATACAAGAAGGAAAATGGAATGAATAGTCAAAGAGTAAGAGGAATAAGTCTTATTATTAGAAAACTGAAATCCACATGTGATTTAAGATTACCATTTGATTGATGATTAAATCAAAATTTTAATGTATGGGTGTCCTGTAAGACCCTAGAAGATAGCGTTTTAAAAGTGATAGTGGTTTAAAAATAGTGAGACTCGATTATTTTAATATTAAAAGGTTTTAGTATAAATAAAATTGTTATAAACAAGTTTCATTATTTTAGAGTTCTTCTCTGACTTTTCTATAGAGGTTCCGTCTCTCTGGTCGTCTGATTGAAGAACCGAGCCCATAGGATTGATCCTCTCGGCGAACTCTTCAAATTGGACCGATCAGTTTCTCCGTTCGCGTAAGTTGAGTTTCCGATCTCTTTTTAGTCTTTTTTGTTTTCTGTTGCATGCAAGCCCTCTTCCGCTTGCATGCGACGTTGTAATCATCAGTATGAGTCTTTACTGATCAGTGATCATAACGGTATGTCCTGATCGTTCTTGTGATGTTTCTATGTGTAGATAGAGCATCCTGTGGAGTTAGAGGTGTTGACGTTTTTAAGGCGTTGACGTTTATAAAGCTATCTAAACAGGATAACAGGTAAGGGGTAAGGGAAGCTAACAGTTTTACTCGAATTTCGTATAGAAATCATTCTGATGACTTTGAATTGCATGATTGATTGTTGTATGAGTGCTTGAACTGTGTATTTGAGTGAATGCTTGGATTGTGCTAGATTCACTGTTGCAGGTGAGAACAGACTGGGAATCTGGTGTTTTCGCCTAAGCGAGCAGCTCTCGCCTGAGCGAAAACACCAGAAACTCATCCCCTGCTTCTGCGCGAGATCTCGCCTAGGCGAGCCAGTCTGGCTTGAGCGAGAGTCACTCTCGTCTAAGCGAGACAGCTTAGCCTGAGCGAGAATTCGTCCAGAGTTTGGGTTGTTCTCTGTTTCGAGCCTCGCTCAGGTGCCTCGCTCAGGTGAGAATGACTCGCCTAAGCGAAAGAGCCCTTTCGCTTGGGCGAGACCTTCTAGCTTAGGCGAGAACCTTTGCAGCTGAATGTTATTTCTCTGTTTCTAATGGATGAAGTTATGTTTAAATGTTAAAATGTGAACTTAGTTACGATATGCATGAATTGTTATGACTGATAATATGTGTGGTGAAATTGCATGAAGTTGGAATATGAGAAGAAGTGGTTGAACTAGGATTTCAAGGAAAATTCTAAGAGGAATGTTTTAGTGTATGTAAGGACATAAGGACTCAGTTTTGGTTGGTATCTTGACGCTCCTATAACCATTAAGGCTTATGTAGAGCATAATGGATTATGTCGGGAGGAGTAGCAGGAGGTCCTAGTTTGTGGACCCGATTCAGTCACAGACGTGAAGAGGACTTACCTTGGGAGTGGTTGGGTGATAACCCCTTGTGTCCAAACTCTGCAGAGTTTGGGAACCGTCACAGGTCAAGTCACCAAGAGATCCGATGTCGCTTACATAATTCAGATATTGAGTTTAGAGTCATGTATATGTGCTGTGGTGGTCTATATGACTCTGTGATAATGAGAAAGATTGCATGGTTTCTGTTTATAATTGAACTGCATGATTCCTTAATCAGATTAGCTTACCCTTGCTTTTTGTGTTTCTGTCTTGTGTTATATGTTTCCTTTTGCGATGATCACCTATTCGGTGGGAGCAGATGTGGTTGCAGTGTCAAAGGCATTTATGGAGGATGAAGAGCCATCGTTTTAGGGTTGAGGAGGAGGTTTCCAATGGGAGCTTTAGCAGTGGTCAGTTTAAGTATAGAGTTTATTAGCTTAGTTTAAGTGTATAAGTGATATATTTTTATAGTCATATCTTTTGTAAGACTGTATTAATAGATTGTGTACACTGAATTATCTGTTTTTGGAACTATGATGAAACTCCCTATTTTTATGTTCTAAATTTTTAAAATTTAAGGACAATGGAAGAAAAAATGCTGATGATTGTACAAGACAGCAGAGAAGTGGAAATAAACAACACACTAATATGACTCAATTACACCTAATATAATTCAATTTTATTGCTCACCTAACAAAATTATAAGTCGCACTTCATTGAATTATGACCATCTAGCACTAAGTATGACTGAAAATATAAATCTCAAAGATTCACTTGTAAATTAGTAAAACAAAGAATTGAAAAATTAATAATTCTGAATTGGATTGTGTCCCAAGTTTGTCTGTTTTTTTTCTGTGGTGCGGTGGCGGTTTTGCCATCTGAAACGATGAAAACATCTGTACAAGTGAAGATTGGTGTTTGATCTTTTATACTTAGACAGTATTAGTCATGCTTGTCTTTTACTTTGATTCTTTTAAAAGTTGGTTGTTACATCTTGCATAGGCTTAAAAAGTTTAATTTTTCTTAACAGGAACCAATGCTGAAACCTGGTGTGACAGGAAGTAGAATGCTGTATACAAAGGAAGGGATATATTAAAAAAATATATATTTACATGAAATAATTAAAGCTGAAGGGCCCACACATTTTTATATACAAATATCAGATAAACCTGAAAATTTTGGGTGACCACAGCATTACATTTCTGGTTCCACCCACAACTTCTATGGTAAGCTAGAAACAGGAAAACAGAGGGAAAACAATGTAGATGAACAAGCTTAAGTTTGACTTTCACTTATTGTGGTTTTGTTTTAATGGACTAAGCGTGTATTGAATATCTCGAATCTTGCAAGTTGCTATGAATGGTATCATAGCATTTACAGAAAACAGGCTAAGGTTTATGAATATCAATGATATATACATAGCCTATAAAATAATGTTACATGAGAATTGACTCAAAATACGAATTGGATAGTTTCCATGCAAGTGAGAGAGCAAGTTGAGACAAAATAAGAGTTGGATAGTTTCCATGGGGGAGACACTGTTATAATATTTATGTAATTACGTCTACATCCAAATCTGGATTAGTTAGTCACTCATATTTGTTCAGGAAGAGATTCCTTATGTCTCCAACAAACTGTAATATATATACACCAGATGCCATTGGAAGGCTCATCAACTCTACATTAAAAATCAAGTCTTTTTCTCTCCTGAGGAAAAATGGCGTACTCTCCCTTGAACCCAAAATCCAATTCCCATGGGCGTTCAAATAGCTTGCCCTCAAGACCACACCCTCTGATTCTAGAATGCAATGAGCACTTGGACAGCTTAAGGGCTTCCAAAGCAACCACCTTTTCCTCATTGTTTCTCAGCCAAAACATAAGATGCTTGCAGGATCTGATAGAGTGTGTTGAAAAATTGACCCATCTTCCCCTCACTCAAGATGTCCTTCTCCATGAGCGTGAAGAGAAATGGGTAGATGGGGTTTTGGATGGATCCCTAAGGCTCTTAGATGTGTGCAGTGCAGCCAAAGATGCTTTACTGCACACAAAAGAATGCACACGTGAGGTTCATTCGATGATAAGAAGGAAGAGGGGTGGTGAAGTGGAGTTGGCAGCAGAGGCTAAGAAATTCTTGACATCTAGAAAGGTGGTGAAAAAGGCCATCTCCAAAGCCTTGGCAAATTTGAACGCCACTTCAAAGAGTTCCAACATCTCTTCCACCACAGACAAAGATCCCCAAACGCTGTCTTTGATAACCTTATTGCAAGACACGGAAGTGGCAACACTATCAACATTTCAGACACTGTTGCAGTTTATCTCAGCCTCAACACAACAAAAGTCAAACGGCTGGCTTTCGATTTCGAAGCTAATTCAGGCAAAGAGAGTGGGTTGCTCGGAAGTGGCGGATGAAAATGAATTTGCCCAAGTGGATGCAGCATTGCAGTCCTTTGTATTTGCCAAGACATCAAAATCTGAAGAAACAAAGAATCTGCAAAGGCACTTGGAGAAAATGGAGTCGTGCATTCAAGAGTTTGAAGAAGGACTCGAGTTTCTGTTTAGGCGACTAATCAAAATAAGAGTCTCCCTTCTTAACGTTCTTAACCACTAGTCCAACATACCTGGGACTCAATTTTTGTACTCATCGAAATAGATACATTTGTACATGCAAATCATACATGTATATGCCTAGTCATATAATGAACTCAAAATCTTTCTGATATTTTGTTGTTATCTTATCTCTCTGGTGGACTTTTTTGGGAACTTGAACATCGATTACATCTAAATGATTCTAATTAAGATCTCAAACATAAGGATTTTTTTCATATTCAATATATTTAGGGGGTCCTTTCAGACTCAGAACAGAGGGAATATATATATATATATATATATATATATATATATATATATATATATATATATATATATATATATATATATATATATATATATATATAAGCATTTTCTTCAGCAAACGGTAAAAAAAATAGATATTCGAAAATTTGAAGGGTTAGAAGTATAGCATACAAATGATTGAAAAGGAATGTACACTTTTCTTTGATCACATTTATGTACAAATGAGGAATGGTTATAAACACATTTTTGTTGACTAGTGGCTCAAAATGTTGAGTAATGTAACTCTCTTTATGATTAGTTCTCTTGAGAGGAGTTCAACTCTAACTTCAATATCTTCGATGCACAACTCCAGATTTTGCTCATGGCTATGAAAATTGTCAGTTACTGAAGGCTTGGCTTTGAACTGATGTGACACTTCAACACCGAATCATACATCGCAAATTCATTAGGATCAAGCACTTCAGAATCAGAAGATATTATCTTAGACCGCACAAGCTTGGATATTACCATCCACCTGTTCTTCTTTACTGACTTTTGGGGCCAGTAATGAAACATAACATAGATTCTAACGAGTTCACAGTGACCACTTCTGCCTCTTTTAAGAAGCTAATTATGGAAGAAGTTTCCTAGTCCTTGATTGAAGAAGAAACTGTGAGCTTATTTTTGTATTGCCTTCAAGATTTTTAGGGCCTTTCCAATTGCCTTTTTTCATGTTCTTCCTGCATTCCATGTATTTTCGAACCTCAATTGTGAATCCAGTTTCAGCATCACTCCTCCTGTGAACAACTGACACAAGCATGTGCATGTTATCCTTCGATTGCAACAAAAAATCTTTAACTGTACTACAAATATGGAAGCAACTATCTTAGGAGTTGATAATAAGTCTGTTGCTGCAATTGTAAGGAATCTTGTTCAACATGGAAAAACAAAGCATATCAAGGTTAAATATCATGCAATCAGGGAAGCAGAAAAAACAGATTAGAACATTGCAGTTCTTAAGATCAATTAATAGATATAGTGGTGACGAAAGCAACTGAAAAGGCAAGTTCGAATTACTATGCTAAAGACTTGGAATATTAAAGAAACATCTTAAAGAGGAGTGTTAGAATTTGAGAATATTCTGCCGTCTAAGCTCTTTGTATTTTACCTTTTCTGTTACCAGCATATGTTACCTACCTATTGAGGTTTATTTCAGGACAAAATAGCAAAACTAATCAAAACTCGATATGTTTCTGATTTGATTTGGTTGAATTCAGTTTTGGAAATGGGAGCAAAAAGCTGAATGCGATTGGATCTTTTGAACATATATTCCATGCAAATATGACACTAATGCTGAAAGAGATCAAATGTGTAATATATAAACAATATATTCAGTGATATATTTAGCATATCATCAACATATAGCAAGTACATTATCTACAATTGTCCCCAGAACACCATTACAAAAATTTGATGCCTTCAGATACCTCAACTAATGATTAAGAATGTTGAGAAGGGCAACTCTGATTTTAATCAAACGCCTAAACAGAGATTCGAGTCCTTCTTCAAGATCCTGTATACAGGTTCCCAAGTTCTCAAGCTTCTTCTGCAAACCACTGATATCGTTTGACTTAGTTGACATGTTTAATGCAAATAACTGCAATGCAGCATCCACTTTTGCAAACTCGTTCTCCTCTGCTACTTGTGCGTACCCTACCCTTTTGCTTTGCATTAGCTTTGATACCAAAGCCCAGCTGCTTCGTTTTGCTTGCGCTGATCCAGAAAAGAAATTCAGCAATGACTCAAATATGGAAAAAGTGATAACTTCAGCGTCCTTCAACACTGTTACAAATGCCATGGTTTGGTAGTAGTCTTTGTTAGTGAGGGCAAGGTTGCTTTTATTTGCGTTATTACCCTTCAAATTCTCCAAGGCTTTGAATATGGCCTTTCGCACCACCTTTCTTGAGGTCAAGAATTTCTTAACCTCCACTGTGAGTTCCACTTCGCCTCCTCTTCTTCTTCTTATAGTTGATTGAAGCTCACGGGTGCACTCCTTGGTGTGCAGAAGGGCATCTTTGGTTTCTGTACATGCATCAAGGAGTCTTAGAGATCCATCCAAGAGATCATCCACCCATTTCTCTTGGCGTTCTTGGACAAGTGCTTCTTGAGTTAGGGGTAATTGAACTAACTTTTCAATGCACTCATGCAAATCTAAAAGGGTAGTTAGATTTTGCCCCAGCAATGAAGAAGATATGGTTTCACAGGAACCTAACCTTGCTAAGTGTTCATTGCACTGAAGGATGAGAGGGTGTGGTTTAGAGGGTAAACTATTAGAACGAGCATGGTTATGGAATTTGTGGTTCAATGAAGATACTGCCATTTTTCTTCAACTAGACAAGAGGAGGGACCTGGTATTGAATATCTGCAATTCAATGGCCAACTTGGTATCTTTCCTTGCTTGTTAATCAATATATATATATATATGGCTATGGAGACACTAGGATTCTCATCTTGAAGTAAAACAAATAATTACTAACAGATCTGCATTGATATAAATATTATCAGAGATATGTTAATGTGATGTCCCCCCAGCCTAATCTTTACAACTCATACCCTTTTGTTTTATTAGTTTTTCTTCAAAGTTCTATAATCCCCCACTTGGATTTTGGTCCATAGTTTCTTCTGGTACACTGTTTCTTTATCAGAAGTTGCACGAGGACATTGACATTATCTTGGCAATACAATTACATTTTTGTCTTCTGTGAAGAATTATTTTATCCATGTTGAGGTATCCACGTGTAGACTATTTGAATTGGTAAAAGGAAAGCTCCATGCCTCTTGGTAATCAGCTTTAATTAGTACTAATAAATATACAATCATTTGCAATTCTATCACTTCAATTTTGTCACTTTGTACTCGGGTGTGCCGGTGATTGACTTGAAAGTTTCATTGCTTTTTGGCTTCATTCATTTAAAAGGAAGCCTCTATAACAGCATATATGCCATGACAGATGCAAGTTCTTGTCTTCTGTTTACTGAGATTAGTATCACCATTGAAGCTGCATTGTCAGTTTATCTAAAATAACATTCTTCCTTTAATTTATTTGCATAAGGAAAATTATATACACGTGTCAGTATCAGTATCTCAATGGATGAAAGAAATGTTTGATATGACTCGGAAAAAGAAGAAGGTCTGGTATGTATTGAAAAGCAAACTTTGCCAAACTTTGTCTAACATATCATAATCATTTGCATAAGTTATGGGTTGTGAAAATGAAAGTGGTAGATTTTATGAACAAGATAGGCTCCATTCCATATCCTGATATAGATAGTGTTAGTGCTGAAATATAATTTTAGTATAAACTGTAGTTGTGACGGTGTTAGTGTATTATAGACCTTGCTTTGCTGTCAGCATAAAATAGAAAGATATGATAAGGAAATTAAATGTTGATTTGATTTGTCTCATAATGATAGGAAGAAAGCATCACATCGTTCATTGAATTGAAGTTGTGATATTTGAGCCCACGAATGATAATAGAGAGCAGTTGATCAATCACAAAGCCACCAACCGAAGGACAGAGGCAATTGTGATATCAGCCACGAGATGTTGTTCCAATCATTGATCCATAAAACATGAAGCCTATAAACACCAAGATTTGAATTAGATCGTGACACTTAAATTCTGATAAGAACATTTAAATTTGCCTATTTTCCAAATGTATCAGATTATTTTTAGAGTAAGACATTAACGGGTCAAATTTATTCGTTCTTCTCTCCAAACTCTTCTGTTATTCTGTAATTTATTTTGAATCTGAACTTGGAATAACACCAAAGATAGAAGTGAGACGAGGTTGGCAATACATTGCAGATATTTGTGAAGGAAGGAGGAGAAAAAATAAGGATAATAACTGGAATTTGAACTTGAGGGAGTCAGCTAAATTAGGATTTCAAAGAATTTATTTACATAAATGGTCCTATTATGTTCAATTGATACTGTTAAATTACATCAGTAAATTTTGTGATACTTAATTAAGGTATTCATGATTAGAGAAAAAGTATTATGATAGGAAAAGCTTGTTGGTTTATTAAAAATAAAATAAAATTTAAGGTATAAATATCATACGCCCACCAGATAATCTTACCCAGAGACTGAATGGTCTTTCCTAAACTTTTTTGTGTTTTCTCTCATCATACGTAATTTCTTCTTTTCGATTAAGGCAAAGGAAGTATAAATATTCTTGTTTAGTATAATTTTCTTTGCCAAAAATAGTTTTGTTTCCTGTTGTAATCTGATTCTAATTGTCAAATTTGTTTGAAATGATAAGGTTGAACGAACATGTCAGATAGAAAAGTCCTAAATTTATTTTTTAAGATTTTAGGATTTCATTCTCTTTTCGTGAATTGAATTCAAGTGACATTTATGTAACTTTTTTTCAATAAAACCTCATTCTTCGAGGAAAAAAAATATTAGAGTTTAGTTTCTCTTAATAACAATAATAATATTAATATAAGTGAAGGTATTGTATATGTTTCATTGAGAAATTATCAATATAGAAGAAACTCACTCTTAATTGAGATATTATTGCGAGTATGTATCATGTTTGATAAAAATGATAAAGTTGAGATTAAAGCTTCGTACACCCAATCAAATTTCACAAATTTCACTTTCCACTCCATCAAAAGCTTCTAGAAAATGTTGTCTATAAAATGAGAAAATAATTATTTTTTGAAAAAAAAAGATTAGAATTATTTATTGTGTTTCAGAAAATAAATTTTGAGAGCAATAAAAGTGAAAGTGATAAAAGTAAAAGTAGTAAGAAAAGTAATATGGTGGATAATGAAAATGATAGGATACATAAAGTAAAAGTAATTGTCTAAAATTAAATATCATAAAAGAAAGAAAGTCCATAATGCATTCAAAGTTTAGTCAATCCATTAGAGCTCGTTTACATTTGTATAATCTCTACGCTAATGAATCCTTATTTAAAAAGAAGAAAAAACCTTCATCTCCAACACAAATCTTTGTTTACAATTTTCTCAAACGTATTTTTTGAACTCAGGAGCATAGAAAAAATAATAACAATGCACTCATTTTAACTTTTTTTACTAAACCTTATCATTATTTTATTGTTATTTATTATCAACTCCTTCAATTTTGAATGTTTCCTAAACATTTAGAAGTTTTTCAAATCTTACAATTTTGTCAAGTTTTTTCCATTCGTTTAGCTTTTTTACGTTAAATTTATTAAAATACATATTACAAAAAACTTGACCACAAAAATGTTTTATAAAAATATCACAACTTGTAAAATTATTATATAGTTTTTTAAAATCCAACACATCCTACCACATAACTAGTATGCCGCCAAAAGTTTTATTAGTTTCATTCATCACAACTAATCGACACGTGTGCCTAGATCATCGTCAGGTGATTTTAAATGAATTTGATAGTTAAAGGTACTTCAAAGGGAAACTATGTTTCTGATGATTTGCCTATGATGAATCGGAGAAACAACCTCAGAGTTTTAAGTTCGAAATCTCCGTAAGGAGTATCTTATTAAATATCTTGAAAAGTCTATGGAGTTACCTTCTTCACATTCTTCTTCAATGACAGTTATACAATACCCTAAATTTCGATTGATATTTCACTACCTTTCGTACTAAGCTTTTAAGTAGAAACTAACATTAGGAATCAAACTAAAAAATACGACACAGAACAAAACATGCCATCAATGGCCAACGATAAAACATGAAAGTGTTGTGAAATATATAATTATCAAGGATGTAAAAGGAAATAAACGTTGAATTAAGAAACTGTCCGAAATGATTCAATCTAGCATAAGGTATGTCTCAAACTGGAAACAAAAATCAACTCAGCGATGCATCAATACTACACATCTAGGTGTTTGTTGCTCTAGTGTAAATCTGCTGACTTGCATGGGCAGACACCATCCTGATTGAACCTCTAGCCATCAATTCCCTAATAGCCTTCCTTGCAAGTGATCCATTAATCTGCAATGTGCATGTAAAAATTATTAGAATCTTTTCTTCACATGATACCTATAAATTGATGACAATCACCGATAAAAACCAAGAAATACATACATACACATACATCTATATATACATACACACAAACACACATACATGTGTGTGTGTTTCTGATTATAAGTCATTGGTTAATATCATCAGTCATAGGAATTTCGATAAAAATGAGACTTTAAGACTGCAACTGTTAAGAAAAATTAAAGGTGCTCCATAGAGAATGAAAAACGTTATGTTGGACTTTCAGCTAGTACCCTATTTTTTGTATCACAAATATCAAATGACATAGCCTCAGACATCTTCGACATGGATAGAAGACCTCCTAACTAAATGACGAGACCTAAAATTTATCAATTGCATAGGTTTGTAAATGATTATTGAATCCAAACATCATATCTCACAACTCAATGCTTGGAAATTATTATCAGCAGAGGAAAACGATAGTTAGCAAATCCAGAAAAATATCAAAAAGACCATCGCAAGAAAACGTAGGCATAGCCATGTTGCAGAAAGACAGACAAATAGTTAACATAAAACAATTATCCAGAATTATTCCTCGAGAGGAAGTAAGATAGCAGATAGAAACACGAAATAACTAACAAAAAATTCTAGGTTTAAAAGCTTGAAAATATATTCAATTGACACACAAAAATATACAAAGAATAAAACTTGCAACAATTGAAGTTGTATCTCCACCAATCAGTGAAGAAAATCCCAATTAAAATCATAGTAACACTAGACATATTTTAGACGGTCCACATCAGTCTAGGGATGCAGATCTCGTAGAGGACTCCAAATAGAGGAAAAGTTGCAACTGAATCTCACTCTCACATTGAAAAAGCTCTCGTCTTTTCCAATAAAATAACTACAAATGTATAATATGCACCAAAATAATGAAAATGCCACGAACACAAACGCTATTACCAATACGAGTAATCATGTAACAGAAGAATATAGAATAGGAAATCAAACAATTACCCTAAGACGATCAGAGAGAATGGATGGAGTGATAAGCTTGTATTTTGGTGCCTCAGAGAGGAGTTTGTCATAGGTACCCTGATCAAACAGCACCATGTTATTCACCTTTTCCTTTTGCTTTCCCTTGCTCCACTTCTGTTTCAACAAAAATCTAACATTAATATCACACACCCATCCATTACACTTATCTAGAATTACCCAATGGGCAAACCAAAAGAATTGGAACAAAATTAAAACTTGAACAAGAAACAAGAACCTTCTTCTTCTGCTTGCCACCGCCAGACTTGGCGGGCTTTGATGAAGGTGGGGGAGCCTTGTCCTTCTTTGGAGCCTGCAAGTACCATCAAATCAGAATCACGAACATTAGATTGCAACAACAAAAACAGAATGGTGAAATTATCAGAGAAACTTGCCATGGATTCCGATCACAGACGGCAGGAGCTCTGAGATTGGAGACGGCAGCGAAGTGAGGCAATCTAAATCACAAAACCTAACTAGGGTTTTTAGTTGGTGAGGAGTGAGGGATAAAAGGACCAAAATACTGAATACTACGTCGTTTTATTTGATCCATCTGGGCCACTTTGGTAATGGGCTCTCACACCCACTAAGTTTTGTATTGTAACAACTCATTGTTTACACTCCTCAATTTAATAAGTACCCTCTCTTTCCTTCCTTATATGTTTTTGAATAATCGTATTTTTTAAAAATAAATAAATAAACTTTACTCTCCTAATGTTACGCTGCATATTCTCTTCCATAAACATTTTTTTCTGTTTTACTTTATTTCTTGGTCGATCTTCTTTTGTCCTTTTCGAAATGTTATTAATTCTTCCAATGCAGGTTATATTTATATCGCACATTTTTGTTCTCTAAAGACGTAGTTCACTCCTTTCATTCCTGAATAGGCCATTCATTATTATTCACACTTCTTAGGAAAGTTATACAATTTTGTATTATCAAATTTGTTTGTAAATATAATATTTTTAAATTACCCTTAAATAATTAATGTACTGATAAAAACAATGTAATGGTGAAGTTTAAATTTTTAAAATTAAACTCATCAATTCTTCCATCTTTATAAAAAAGAAAAAACGATAGTCGGTAGTATTTTTATTTATATGTAATATAATAATATTATATCCATGGAAAAGACGTTATATGCAATATAAATTATAATTTTCTGCCATTAGTATATATATATATATATATATATATTAAAGAAGAAAAAAGTTTTGTTGTAGTTAGCAAATTTGAGAATGTAATTAGTTGAATGTTGTCAGGTAAAGGCTCCATCCACATTCAGGTTTGTTGTAGAATGATGTACAGCCTGAGTTCAGGTTAGTTTTATCATTTAATTTTATGGGCCTTATATGTTAATCTTTTACTTTCTGTCCCATATATATATATATATATATATATATATATATATATATATATATCAGACTAGAGTCGGTTTTTCCATGACTAAAATCGATTCCAAGCTAAACAGATTGGTTTATAAACCTGCATAAAAAGATGCAAGGTGGGTTGGGATGTTGAAGTAGTTGGCTTGCACAGACCTACCCTTCATAGACTCGTGGTCTGCGCAAGCTAAAGGTGGGACGGGCTGACTCGTTGGCCTGCTTATAAAATTAAATATTCTCATTTTATAGCTTTTACATCATTTATCACATTGTTTTTACAAGTTCCTTTTTTATTATTATTATTATTATTTATTATTATTATGTTTATGTTTATGTATAATCATTTTATATAAAATAATGAATTTAGTTTTTGAATGTGAAATATTATTTATGCATTTTTAGATACCATCTTGTAGGTGACATGTTGCTATTATATTTTAATATTCGTTGTTATTATTATTTTTATTTGATTAGGTAAAATAATTTGAATTATTTTGATAAATAAATATAAATTATTATGAAAAAAAAATATTTTACTCATCACAAATACAAATCAACTCGCAGGGTGAGATAGATTAGAAAAGTAAACCTAATACTACATTCGAGACGAACATGAACCAATTTTATTTATACTTTACGGGCTAAAACGCAGAATAAACTAAAACGGGTTGAAATTATCCACTTTACCATCCTAATTTTAACGAGAATAATATGATAAAAGTTCATATCTTACACTCAAATCATCTCAACTCACGCGATATCGGAAAAACTAGCTAACCCGTAAATTTACTTTTTCATACGTTCTCAATTTTTTTGAAAGAAACTAAAACGAATCTCACCATTCCGCGTCTCACAATATCTTTGAACGAAATATCCTCGAACACAGCATAAAAGGAGACTTTGAAATTAAAGTTTTTTCGACCTACTCATTTGGTACATCAATAAAACAACGTTTTATTTAATAAAAATGAATCGAGACTAGTTCACCTTCAATTATAGGTTTTCATATATTTATTTACGTGCACTTATGCCACTGCTTAACAAATCACGTTTAAATTGGGGGAGCTAAAAATCAGAGTAAAGTTGAAATGAAAATGTTTATGTGATGTTCCATTGGAAGAAGCCGAAAGCTGCATCTTGGTCCTTCAATATTGAGGCCTTTTTATTTTTGAGAAATAAGAAACAAAAACAAAAGTGCATTCCTTTTTCTTAACGACTAAGAAATGGGTCGCTAATCCCTCACACTTTTAATTACTCTTTTCTTTTCTCTCTTAAACTCCAACTGTCATTGTCTTCTATTAGGTACTGCCACCTTACCACCACTACTTTTAACATTTTTAAACTATTTTAACCAAACTTTTCTTTAAAGAACAAAATCATTTAATATCAGATATATTAAATTCTGTGTTTTTCTTCTAACACTAATTTGTATCATTTAATAACTTTCTTTTTTTTTTCAAAAAGACAAATAAGAATATAATTTTATGACTTTTCACACTAGACTTTTTAAGTCGATGATATTATTAGTTTATTGTAAGTTAATGTCTTTAGCAACAGGTCACACATACAGTATTGGAAGTGAACTTTAAGTTTATCTCAACTCCACAAAACTGATTTTGTGGGGTTGAGTTAGGCTTAAAACCCACTTTTAACATAGTATCAGAGTCAAATTAAAGTCTATCCTAATGAACTTTCTTGGACATTCTGTTCCACCCGATATCGGGCCGCTAACGGACTATCCACTACTTTCTTATCCCATGCATGAGATGAATATATCTTGGCGTGAGATGGTGTGTTGAAAGTCTCACATCGACTAGATATAAGATAATTTCGTAATATATATAAGTGAGGTACAAATCTCACCTTACACATCAATTTTGTGGAGTTGAATTAGACTTAAAACTCACTAGTGATGAATAGGTCACACATATGTTAGTATATATGCCATTAATCAAACTTAATGCGCAGAGAAAAAGTAGAAAAAAAAAAGAAGAAGCAGAAAATGGAATGCCAGATAAAGGTGAAGGCATTAACAACATATTCGGTCTATTTTCTTTTATTTTATTGAACAACTTTTTTTGTTTTCTTTTTCAAACTTTTATTTTCCTACCCACTTAGATTGGATTCTATAAATCAGAGCGAGTGCACCCATTTCAAAAAAATAAACAAAGAAAAGCCAAACCAAGCAGAAGAAGCACACACTTCAAAAGCAGATGCAACACACCAAATTCAGTAAAAAACTGAGTTCCTTCACTCTGTTCCCATGCATCCGATTCTAGAAACGGTTGGTGTCTGCATCATTCTCCAGTGTCAGATGAATTCTCCTGACAAATCGTCGGTTCCTTTTGATTGACCAAACCAACCGTTTGATTTAATCAACCAAATGAAGCCCTCCACCAAGCATTTCCAGAAGCTCCAATCAAACAAAACCGCGAAACCTCGGAAACATAACCGTTACCTCCGAAAGATCGCGAACGTGTTGCGTTACGCCGAGATGTGCGTTGTTCTGGTCTTGGTTTCGAGGCTCTCCATCAACCTACCATCCACTCTCAGAAACTCAACCGAGTATTTCCGCAACTTCATGGGTAGTCCTCGTTTTGTGTTTTTCCTCGGAAACGTCATAATCATAACGTTGTTCGCGCAATCGGGTCACTTTTCTAATCACTCTTCGGATAAACCATCGCCAGAACCCGATCTGTATCTCGAGTTTCTCCAGAACAGCACCATCAAACCAACACTTGTTGTTCACAGCAACACTCGTAAAGCAAAAGGTCAGAAAATTGATCCCACCAAAACAGAGACTGGTTTGGAGACGGTGAAGAAGGATTACAGAAGGTGTCGATCGGAGATGGTAGAGCGCGTGGTGGAGAATGAGAAACCGGCGCGCGTGTTGCGGAGGTGTGAGACTGAGAAAGTGGTCGGCGACGTTGATTCGTACCCTGAAGATGGGATGAGCAACGACGAGTTTCGTTGCAAGATTGAGGCTTTCATTGCTCGGCAACAGAGGCTACGAACGCAAGAATAAAAGTGTGTTAATTTGGTTAAGAAAAAAGTTTGTATATTGGTTCTACTATTGGGTGAAGAGTGAAAAAAACTATACATGCAATGTTATTTAATAAACAAACTAAATATGTGATGTATAGATAAGTTGTAATAAGTAGAGCTTAAAGGAAAGTGAGTAAATTATATATTGTTTTCATCTTAGAATTAATATATCGCATGTATTTAACTTTTTCTTAATTTTTCAGTTTCGTTTATGCTAATTCAAGTCTTTTCAGATCCACGTAAAATCAGACCAGTTAGGTTTGATTCAATAGGCTGTGGAATGATAGCATTAGTATGAAATTTAGAAAACTGAAAAAGCAAATCCATGATACTAAGATGTTGTGTAAGTGCCACAAACTCAAGGTGCCACCATCTATTGTCTGCCACTGCCTATTCATTTTTATTTTGCCTTTCTCTTCTCTTTTGCTTTTAATTATTCAATGACAAGTGTGGCAAGTGGGACCCACCTATTTTATGCTTTATTTTTTGTCTTTAAACAAAAATACAGAAAAATTGGATTACTACTTCCGGTAGTAGAAAAATAAGATTGGAGAAATGAAAAAACAAACAAAAATAATTAATAAAATATTAAAAAATCATTATTTATTTTATCACGAAAAAATTATTTATTTTTCTTATCTCACTTGATTGTGTTATATATCACGGTTGATTTGTTTCCTAAAATATATTACTTATTTACCTCTCATATTTTCTCTTTGTTTTATTAACACGTTTTTTCTTTTTGTGGGGAATATTCTTTTGTCACACAGCACACATAGCTATTTTTCCATATTCTCAAAGCAAAACCCTATTCATGTGATACAGAGAATCAACCTTAAAAGGATTCCTATATTGTCACGTGATACTGGTAATCATTTTGGAGTTTGATGATTTCAGTTATAATTTTTGTAAGAAAAACATGGGATTTTTAATAAAATTATGTTATTTTTTATATTTTTGAGATTTGTTTTGATTTTTTATGTAGTTTAAATTAAAAAAAATCAACATTCCAAATTGAATAGTAACTGATGTTTCATTACACAGTGCTATGTGAAAATTGTACACAAGGAATGTTGTAAAAGAGAAAATTAATGTAAATACAGTTTAAATTGAAAAGTAAAAATTTATATTTCTATAAGTAAATAAAAATTAAATTTATTTAATACTCATTGTATTAATTCATTCAAATAAAACGACTTTTCAAGGTAGAAAACGTGTACAAATTTTAAAAAATAAAACAAAAGTATCTAAATTTGTAATAAAAAAATAATCATTTTAAAAAACCTAAAATAATAATTATATAATAATACACTTTTTTTTCTAGAAAACACAATTTTTCTTATATAAATTATATTCTTTTAGGTTATTTTATTTTTCCCAATTAATTTATTAGCTATTTTTATTGCATATTTCTAATTCCATATGCTAGCTAATTTATGAGTTACTAATTTATCAACTAAAAATTATTTTATCAGCTAACCGCTAGTGTTTAATATTTTTCCTAGTAGAATTTATCCGCTAGTTATAATTGTTTAATATTTACTATTTTTGAATTAGTTTAAGTTCAATCAGCCGAAAACTAAAAGAAAAAATTTTGGATTTTGAGAATGAAACAACAAAAATGGATAAGAGAGTACATAATTTTGATATATTTCATTAGAGCTGTCAAAATGGGTTTGAATCCGCGAGCCAACCCCGCTCATCACGGGGTCGGGTTGGGTTGAAATTTTTTTATAAATTTCAATACGGGTTGATTTTTGACCTGACTCATTTAGAACCTGGCTCATCCGGGTTGAACCCCTGGTCAGTCGAGTTAGCTCATCGACCCGCATATAAAAGGATCACACAAGTGTTTTTATTTTTTTTAAGTTGGACTTTACATTTAGGTAATGTTAGGTTGTTTTTTTTTATCCCACATAAATAATTTGTATTTTTTTATTTTAGTTTGTATTTGGATTGTATTAAAATTTATTTAGATTTTAATTAGAATTACAATTTAGTTTTGATTGAAAATAAAAATAAAAAAATTGTATTTTTTAAATTGAGTGAACCCGTGAGTCAATCCGTTTAATCCGCTAACCCATGGTAAATCAGACCAGGTTCAAATTTTTTTGACTCGCTAAAAAGTGAGCCGGATTGGATTGGTTCACTTAATCATCAACCTATGGTGCGTCGAGCTGGGTCGGACCAGATTACCCATTTTGACAGCTCTATATTTCACTATATTTTTTGTGTTTCACGATAAGAAAACTTCAAAACAGTATATGGGTAAGAAAAGATAAAATTTTGGGAGATTGATGGTAAAAATGAGAATATAATTATAAGTAACAATTTAGATAATATTTTACCTACTAAATACACAACGTGATTGTAGCAAAAATGATAACACAAAATAAGGTGATATGTTATATTATATTATACATGCACGTAAACTATATATAAGCTTGATAAACGAGATAGAAGGTGACGTAAACATGTAAGGTGAATTTCGGATACTAAGCTTAAATTTCATTGCAACGTAGCAAAAAGCAAGAAAAACTTGAAATGGTAGAAGCACATGGTGTTTCACTCGCACTTATTTTTTTGTCATGAACATGACCAGATAAGTATACTCTAATTTTTGTTTCTCCAACAGTTTCGCAACCTTCTCTCCGAATCTAAGGAACAATTCATCAATTACACCTTCTCCAAACCGTGAAGTCAGAAAAGGTTCAGTAGTAGCTCTCACGTATTTCGCTATGAAATTGGCTCTCGCATTTGCATCTAAAGCCAAATCACCATTACCATTTTCTTTCAACCCCTCATCCCAACTCGACTTCAACGTCTCCAACTTTTGAAGGGTAAAACACCCTTCCGCATCAATCAATTCCTTAACTTCATTAGCAGTAGGACCATATCTTGGCATATTAACGGACTCCAACTTTTCCTCTTCGATCAAACTCTGCATTGCATAGTATCAACACTCCATAAAGTTATCATTCCACGAAAATTTTAAGAAACAAATGGATAAGAGAGTACCTCCAAAACCATGTCATTGAGAACCAAACCAATTAACCCCCAAGGAGTGATTATGTCAGAAGTTTCATCTCTGCCAACAAATGTTAGAACCATGCCACCACCATGCACGAGTTCCTCCGCACGTGATTTTAGAAACAGATTGAAATCTTCACTGAACTGATGAAGGTAAGCTTGGTACACTGTGCATTGGCTCGTGTTTGTGAAGTAAATGTTTTCCTTGTTAATCAATCCCTTCGGAGCCTGTTGCCAAACGAAACATCGTAAAACAAATACTAAAATTCTTATTTATTTGTTGGTATTAACAATTGAAGATAATAATGACCTGAGAGAGCCAATGGAGACTGGTGGAAGAGTGAAAAAAGTGCATGGAATTGGTCGGGAAGAGTCTCCCATAAAAGCTTCCGGGCGTTGCATTGACGAAACATGCACCAAATCCCTCTCCCTTTTCTTCTCGTAGCCTCTGGTAGAAGCAAGGTAGGGAGTGAAAGATGTTGTTGAAATCGTTTTGAAATTGATCGTTGAGGTAAATCTGGAATGTGATGGAGCTGCTGCGACTTATGTTATGAACAGCATCAATAACATCGTACGCAACCTGAAGTGCGTTTGGTCCCGAAGAGCAACCCAGATCAGCCACTTTGAAACAGCTCGGGACAGAGTTGCAGTACAGGGACTTCATACTTTCTTCGAGTATGGGTTTCACTTTTGATATCATCTTACTCTGCACCAAACTAATAAAATTAGAAAAACAATGCAATTCATTGTGTGGGCAAAATAAATAGTTAGATAGTACGATGGATACTTGAAAGGAGGAATTGTTTGCGTAGCTAGCTTCGCCAGCTCCACCATTAGCGAAAATAAATTGAACTGTTTCCATTGGCAGGGTGAAGATGAAGCGTGGATGAGTAATGATTTGGTGTGACAGTGATGAACTTGGTTTCTGGATCGTCTTTTAAAGAAGAGGAGGCTTTCAGTCCAAAAATTCTTACGTCTGCTCATACGTAAGAAAAAATGTCCACATTTGCATAGACCTACCTTACTTCTCTCAACTTCACAGTCATGTCTTTGAATCATAAAGTTGACCTTCTCAAACAGATAAATATGCCTCCTAATATATATGTTTACAACATATTTTCAGTCTTCTATATTAATAAAAATGTATTTTAATTTTTTAACTCGAGTTAATGTTGTACTACCAAATTTCCAACTTATTTTCGATTTTAACATTCGTAATTTCTTGCAAAATAATAGATGGTATGCACACGTACAACGAAAGTAGTTCGAAATGATCGCTTGTTTATGGTAACTTGCATTTAATAGATGAGATGGTATGAAAAATAAGAACATTTGGTGAGCTTGTAGTCAGAAAGATGTTCAGATAAATGACAATTCAAAATGAAAACGAATACTTCATATTCCAAATATAACTTTTATCGATTTCAATCAAATACTCGTTTTTTTACTTCATAATATTTATAAAATCACATAAAAATTATAATTATGATTAGGTATTTGATTATTATATATGCATACTATTTCATTTTTTTCAAAACCCAAGGGCGACCAATAATTCCACTCAATTATTTTCAGCATCACAATTGACAGGCATATTCAAAGAAATTTGGATTTTTTTTTGCTTGATTTTATATATTTTTTCTCTCTTGGAGTTTTAAATTACACTTACAAATATTGATTTTAAAGTTTTAAAATATATTTAAAAAAATTAATGTACCACCAATGTATTTTTAATGTTTGAGGCGTTTGAATTCAGGAAAGAATCTGAGGCGTTTAAAGAAAAAATAAATTCATACTAGGCTCGCTTGAACTTTTAGTATATAACTCTTATAAAAAAAAAATAGAAAAATAGGCACAGAAGTAACTTGTCCAAAAGTTCGAATAATAAAACATAGAAAATGCTTATCTAAAACATCGAGTAATCGATCCCTCAAAATTATAGTGGAGCGTGTACATTGGAAAGGATGGAAATTGAAATTAATCTAAATCACCTGAGTGGTAAAACATGGACCCAAAGGATTCCCACAAATAATATGTATGAACTAAATAGTTGTCTACGAGATCATCTTTAGTAGTACACAATTTTAAGCGCTGGACTATTGAAATTGGACTCTGAGGTGATGGAAGGGAATTACTTTTTGCGCTATCCTTACATGCTAGTTGAATCATCCTTTTCACGCCACTTTTAGAAATTTAGTTCCCGAAGAGTATACAGGACTGATGCAAAATAGCATTAAGATTTTAAATCAATTCAAATTCATATAGATTTGCAAAACTAGCTATAAAACCTAAACAGTACTGAACCTGTCATTTAGCTCGCCAACCTCAGTACTGATCATAGGCCAAAGAAAGCACCAAACAACATTCTATTGAAATCCTTTTATACATATAATAAAGGTAACACATAATCCAGTAGAGTTCTATATAAAGACCAAAACCAAAACCACGTACTTACCTCGATTCAAAAGGCAGAAACAGCCAGGAAATGAGAAACCCCAACTTAGACAGCCATCTTCATATCAATCTTCTGGTGAGGATCATAGCCTATGAGCTTGAAATCAGCAGCCACAAAAGAATCTATGTCTTTCTTCTTTGGATTTATCTTCAAAGTCTGCTTCAAAGTACATTAAGGGAGTCAACAAGGAAAAAGAGTCAAAAGACAAACTAAAAGAACTGTTAAACAATAGACATTACTGGAAAAGGTTTTGGAAGTTTATGGAGCTGCTCCTGCAAAGGCCTCACATGATTACTATAAACATGTGTATCCCCAATAACATGGATAAAATCACCTGGAATTAGATCTGAGAAAAAGCCAAGTCATAGTAAAAGGGTTAGTTATTTTACATAATCACCTTTTAAGCTGCACTATTTCTCCAGTGATATTATCAAAACCAATAAGCTTTTATAAACTCTAAACCTACGTACACCAAAAAAATTAGAGTACAGATAAAATACCAACAAGAAAAACAAAAACTTTGGCCTCTATTATGCAAAATTTTCAGTTACTATAAAGAAAATGTCCACACACAACTAAAGTCCAACAAAACTGATATATAAAAGACTTGTCAAGTCTAAACCAACCACCTGACCTAAACATTCTAGGGCCAATTCTAGCAAACAGAAAAAAGCAGGCTTTGCCAGCCAGAGCATAAAATTGAATCTTCGAGTACCACACCACCTATTAACTAGCTTAAAGTCAAACAACCAAATAAAATGGGATACATCATCACTAATTACACCCACAAAATCTAAAAACATTTTATCAATTGACTACATATTTAGGTCTACGACGAATGCTTTGATAATTTACATACCACAAACATGAGCAATCATGCATGTCAGAAGGGCATAAGATGCAATATTAAATGGAATGCCCAGGCCCATGTCCGCAGATCGCTGATACATTTGACATGATAACTCCCCGTGTGATACATAAAACTGCGAAAGTTAAAATTACAAAAATCAATATATGTGAGGGGAGAGTTTTCAAAGATCAGCTGGAAGTGGCAGACCTGTGCAAACATGTGACAAGGTGGAAGTGCCATTAATTTAAGATCAGCTGGATTCCACGCAGAAAGAATGATTCGTCGATCATCAGGATTATGCTTTATCTTGCTAATAACGTCTAAAAGCTGATCAAACCCTTGGCCGGAGTAGTCAGCATGCATGTCCGTGTACCTATAAAAGGTAAGACAGCGAGTAAATGTTTGAGCAAATTCCAAAAAAATATATAATTCCCCTACCTGGCACCAAAGTGCCTCCATTGAAACCCATAAACAGGTCCCAAGTCGCCCTCCTCCCTCTCTGTCAAACCAACACTGTAATAAAACATGTACAGCCAACCAATTACTAACTGCAACAATATAAAGGAAAAATGCACAATGTGTACTTCGAAGTTAAAACATATAATCATGCTTGCCCATCAAGGTATTCTCTGGATGCATTGCCATCCCATATATGAATGTTTTTTTCCTGTAGCACCTGCCAAATATACCTTGTTTTCAGACTGAAGATCATACAATAAAATCTAGCATACCAGTAAAAAATTTCCAGTTAACTATAATATAAAGCGCCTGATGCTAGTGAAAAACTGTGAATGAAAATTTAGTCCGCAACCCTTTATCTCTATGGCACTAACAAAGAATCAGTAAACGCTTAGCAAGTGCAAATTGTTTTATTATCAAACCAAGCCTACCCTGAGGGATAATAAATTTGTTATTTCACACATAATCTCTAAATAATTCTCTACAAGAAAAACAAGGTTTCGTAATGCTCGTAGAGAAGAATGTCAATTCAGGTACGTACACATAACTAATTATTCTATAATTGCATTTTTTCACATGTTATACTCTGTATCTATGAATATCGTTTTCAAAATTCCAACACTAAAGAATGCAATCATATTTTAAAGTTCAAATATATTATAGAAGTAGATAATAAAAGAAATGAGTTAGCTTAGAAGAACCAGAGCTTTCCACATGTTTACATCTATTATTCAAATCCGAGCTCAAATGTTATAAGATACACAACCGTTATGTTCTCCAATAGTTGGCTCATGTCAGCTTGTTTGTGACCAAACTGAGGATAGGTGAGGATTCATGTGTGTATGGAAAAGATTGGCAGAAGATATTAATACCTTGGCATTTGTTGAGCCACTGATAAACCAAAGAAGCTCTTCAACAACTCCTCGCCAAAATACTTTCTACAATCAATTGAAGAAATCTTGTCAAATTTTCTCTCAAAATTTACAACTAGATATTCTCATTCGCAAGAAACACTAAATTACACTATAATATTCAAACCAAAGTAAAAAACAAAAAACAGTTCACACGAAAGACAGATTCTTTTACACAGTAAATCAAATGCGCCTTAAACCATAAACTCTACCACATGCCTTAGTTGTCAGAAGAGGAAAGCTTCTGCGTAAATTGAATCTCATCTGTGGAAAAAGACAAAGTCAGCATATAAACTACAACAACCCTCAATATACCAACCAAAACATTACCTGGCTACCAAATTTTGACAAGGTGCCAGTCCCCGTCCTATCACCCTTTATTGTACCTTCAGAAATGATCTCTTGAACCAGCTTAAGATACATATTCTCCTCATGTCTCTCAAAAATCATTTTAGGAAGAAAAGAAAAATCCTTGACCTCAAATTTTATGGAATCATAATTATTATCAATAACTGGATCGATATTCTGGTTCAGGGACTCCAAAGGAGAACTCCTTACACGAACATAAGTGATGAAAGAATAGCGTATGTTGTTTTCCACCTTAGGAAAGGATGAGTACCACGGCCGAAATATAGTGAAATCAACTGAAGGCATAAAAGTGTCACATTCGATGTTTGACTGAATTTCTGTTAAGTGGATAGCTTCACATCCGGGTGCATTGAGAGCCTCTCTGTACATGGAAATTATCAGCTATAACAGAGAAAGAGCTTCACACGAAAAGGAAAGAGCAGATGAAAAAAAGTACACTTGAAAACAAAATACCTAAATATTTGACCACCTCCAATAACAAATACTTTCTCAATTGACAGAGAGTAAGGAGAAGAAGCTAATATTTCCAATGCAGAATACATACTTCCACATATAACAACATTCTCTGACGTTGCAATATCAAAGCTGCCTGAGCGAGTGAGAACAATGTTAAGGCGACCAGAAAGAGGCCTGTACTGAAGAGGGATACTCTCCCATGTTTTCCTTCCCATTACAATGGCATTCTTCTTTCCAGGATCAGATGTTTTCTCAGTGATCTCCTTAAAAAATTTGAGATCAGTAGGCAATCTCCAGGGTAACTTCCCATCCTTGCCAATGCCCCAATCTTGAGTGGCAGCCACTACCACTTGGTAAGTCCTTTGCTTATTAGGTTGTGGATTGACATTGCCATTGCTGTCTCCATTGGAGATGACAGAAAAATCACTGGCCATTACAGAACTCAAACGCCGACAGAACCTTAAAGATGGTTTCCGAAAACAAGAACTGCACAACCAACTCTTTTGGAAGTGCAGCGGAATCTGAAACCAAAAAAGGTAGTAGACCATAATTAAAGAAGGTAACTATAAATGAAACCAGCCATGCGCAAAGTAACACAATGAGATGAAGGGGACTTTGCATGTCGTTAGAAAAAAAAATGAGCAGGAAGTTATTCAACTAAGACCTAGGTTGCCTTAGAATTAATTACTGGAGAGAGGAGAGGGAGCATAACCCCATATATTTCGGAAAAAACCGCTGCAGCTAATGCATGAAGAAGTCTAAGACTTTATCTTTAGCCTTCACAGCAAAATGAGAATACTCTCCCAAGACTCGGCAATAAAATTTGGAACCCACCCAAACATTAATAAGTAATTTCCCAAAATCTGTCCACTACAACCATGTCCACTACAACCAAATCAAACCCGCACTGTTAGAATATAACAGCACAAGACGCACATAAAAAGTTTAACCATCTTCTATGCAACCCACTGCAAAAAATAGTGAGCTTCCAAAACAAAAACAAAAATAACCATCCAACACATGCAACATAATATTCAAACACACAAAAAGAAAAAAAAGCAACAGCAGAAAACATAGAATGTGAAGAAGGAACTGACCGATGTGAAGGCGAAGCGCGAAACTTTGGATGCGTAATGACCTAATAAATAGAAGTTGGTGCAAAAGTCCACGAAGCTTTTGAAGTCAAGATCAATGTAAAAATCCGAACAGAGAATTATAAGGTCATAAGATAATAAAATGAAGATTTGAAAGAAGAAGAAAAAAGGTTAGCAATGGAAACAACCAGCAACAGCAAAAGTGAATAAGATGACAGAAACCGCTTTCTGAGCAATGGATTTTTAAGAAGAATCTGTCACAATGGACTAATCGGCCGTATGATCCGCGCCTTCTAAACGAGGAAGCCCAACCCCCTCACTGCGAATAAAATACCAAACAATCTGTTGCCAATCTACACCTCCCTTCTTTATTCTTACACCCCCATTTCTTTTAAATACCCATTTGGTTCCTTATGAAGTGGTAGACGAACTTATGATATTAAACTTCTTGCCATAAGAAAATATTGGAGGCATTTACCTTCTTACCTTTCTGATTAACCAAAGAAAATAAACTTTCACATTCAACAAGTGATTAAAACTAAGTTACATTCACATTCAACAGATTCATACTACAATAAAGAGAAGGTTGGACTAAATTACAGTAACATGACATTATAATCTATTTATTTGGTCAAAAACTAAGCTACCTGTTAAATTCATAGCCAACTACTTCCAATACACAGATAAAAAATAGGGTACACCATATGATGTATTGAAATCAAAAATCACCTCAGCTATGTATAATTAAGACCTCAAAAAAGAGATCAATAATAGTAAACAAAGCTCATACTTGTATGCTTAAAAAGAGGGAAAATAAAAATGAGAAGAAATCAAAACTCAAAATTTCACGGATTCAAAAAAACAACTAGGCAGACTTTACTTATAACCTAGTAAATAAATAGCATATGCAACCCCAACAAAGGAATAATCCTTCATCACTGTCAAAGAGCCGAAGAAACTAACAAAATAAACTATTTAGGGATATGAAAATCAATAAATTTCACATCTCGCGATACATTGCTTCAATAAATGTACCGATACAGTGCTTCAAGATCCAAATGACCATAAATACAAGGATGAGTTTCTTTCTGATATGTCAGTAGCATAAATGGCTCTTTTTTAACATATTTCATGAGACAAGAACGAGAGAGGAATTTGGAGAAACAAGAACACGAAAGGAATATTAAGGTTTCAAGAACCCACAACATGGGAACCCAAAGCAGAGAATGCAAAAACAGGGGATTCGAAAAAAAAACCCTTAATCAAAAAAAAAACTCAAAAACAAAAATGGTGGAAGAAGGAAATTTACCTACAATGTCAAAGGACTCCATGGTTGGAAGAACGGAACTAATGACGACAAAAGTCTACACCCGTCCACGATAGTGCCGTCCAGAAAACCATCCAAAAAACCCTAAATATGGGAGTAAAGAGACAGAGACACAACAACAAATTTGCAGTGCATGACTGCCGAGGACAACCACCAGAAGCACCACAGGTAACACCACTACAGGGATAGAGAAGAGGCATAGAACTTTCGAAACAAAAAAGTGAAGAGACTTTGTGTGAGGAGTTTGTCCCTTTCGCAACAAGGTGGAATTGTTTTTTCAAAAAATTAAATAAAACAGAAACCACGTAGGAGCCAGATAGACTTTGTGAAACTTGTCAAAAGAAAATGCTGTCAAAATATCGTTTCTCTAGTTTTACATAGCCTCAAGAATTGCTTTTATGAGGGTAGAAAGGATAAAATATTCTATTTCAGTAAGGAAATTAATAATATTTTATCTATACGCACTAGAATTATTCTTTAAAATCTAATATGGCTAAAAGGTAGAGGGATAAAATAGAGTATCAAGTGGTTTCCGGTGCTACTAAATGATTGATTACCTTGCAATTAATGTTCTTGCTTTGTCATATAGGTTGAATCCCCATCAAAAGCTCCTAAAACAAAACTCTAGTTATGGCCTATGGGGTATATGAGTCAGAGCATATCCATAAAGTTTAAAACCATGCCATAACCTCCTTGGACTGCTTTAGTTGAGACACTAAAGTTGACAGCAATTGGTATGGTCGAAGTGCTAACTCTTCTAAAGTGAATGTTTCATTCAATCTATTCTAACATAAGTTTGAGGATAAAATACTCACTTATGTATGTCACACTAGCAATTCGTAATGAGGAGCTTCCATTTGATTGTAAAATACTGATCCCAGAGCACATGGTATACAAGTCCATCAAACTCAGCGGTAAAGCCACCCTTTATTCCAATAACTTCAAGACTTAGGTCATATGAGCTTCAAGGAATCACCAATAGTCCTTGCAAGAACAGTAACCATCCTTGAAATGATGAAATCTATTAGCATCCCTCAAAATGATCTCCCTTCCAGTAACTTTTGCGATTAATTTAATTGCAGAATGGCAATCACCACAAACCCGCAAATTTTTCATAACTCTAATTGGCATTCCTTTAGGCACTTTTAGGAGTCCATATGCTACAGCTAGCTTTTCACTATGATAACCCAGGCTATGTGTCTTCTCTTCCTCATCCACATCGTGAAGGACAAAGCTACCATCAGGACAGTACCCAGCTTCCCTCAACAATCCACCTAACTTCTCCAACATTTTCATGATGATAGGCTGCTCAGCGTGGCCCTTGCTGTCTCCCCCAGTGAACATATGTACCTTTTTCTCTACCTCAATCCAACTACAACCAGGCAATTTGATAACACTCCTAGATTTTATTTTCTTCCTAAGGACTTCAACATCTTTCCATCTTCCTCTAGAAGCATACATATTTGAAAGCAAGACGATAGGTCCAGCATTTTTAGGTTCTAGCTGTGCAAGTTTATCAACGACAACTTCAGCCAAATCAAGATTCATATGAGTTCTGCATGCTCCCAACAATGCACCCCAAACAATTGCATCAGGTTCCATTGGCATCTTCTCTACTAGTTTCATTGCATCATTAACCTGGCCTGCTCGACCTAGCAAATCAACCAGGCAAGCATAGTGTTCAACTCCCGGTTCCACTTGATATTTGCATTTCATTGATTTAAACAATTCAAGCCCTTCTTTCACCTTGCCACTATAGCTACATGCTGAAAGAACCCCAATAAAGGTAACATCATCTGGTGGAACTCCAGAGGAGCCCATGTCATAAAAAACATTCAAAGCTTCTTCCCCCAATCCATGCTGTGAATAACCCGTAATCATAGAGTTCCACATAACAACATCCTTCAAAGGAAACCTGTCAAAAACACGTTTTGCTCTCACAAGATCGCCACACTTAATGTACATTGTAATTAAGACCGAGGAAACGTATAAATCCTTATCAAATTCAGATCTCACCAATTGGCCATGCACCTGCCTCCCATGGTCAAGACTGGCCAGGCTGGCACACACAGAAAGAACACTAATTAAGGAAGGGAAACTAAGCGCAACTCGTTCTCTCTGCATCCTCCGAAACAAACCCAACGCTTTCAACTCATACCCTTTCCTCTCATACACCTTAATCAAGGCACTCCAAGTTCCATCATCCCTATCCTTCATTTCCTCAAACACACACCTCGCCTTATCCACCTCCCCAGCAAGCCCAAACCCCATGATCATCTCATTGCAAGCAACAACCAGCTTCACCGGCATCATGTCAAAAAGCTTAGAAGCCTCTCCCATCCTCCCACTATGAGTATAACCCATAAGCATGGCAGTCCAAGACACCTCATTCCTCTCTGGCATCACTTCAAAAAGCTTCCTCGCAACATCCACTCTCCCATTCCTTGCATACCCAGAAACCATAGTTGTCCAAGTAACCACATTCCTCTTCGGCATTTGATCAAACAGTGCACGAGCCTCGCCCAAACGACCCTCCTCACAATACCCTCCAATCATGTTGGTAACCGCTACCACATCCTTTTCAGGCATCATATCAAAGAGCTTGCGCGCATCCTCAATGCGAGCCTCTTGCAGCAACCCGCCGAGCATAACGGTCCACGATACCACGTTCTTGTTGGGCATCTGCCAAAAGAGACGTTCCGCTTCAGCAACACCACCATTTTGCACGTAGCCACGAACCATAGAAGTCCACGAAACAACGTTGCGATCAGGCATTGAGTCAAATACATTGCGTGCATCAAGCAACATTCCGTTCTTGATGTAGCCTGAGATGAGACCGTTCCAAGATACGGTATTTCTCTGGGGCATTCTCTCAAACAAGAAGAGAGCCTCGCATGGTTGGCAGGCTTCAAAGTACGCAGCGACCATTGTGTTCCATGAAGAGATGGTTCTGAGAGGGAGAGACGTTTCGTCAAACACCCTGCGAGCATGGTCTAGTTTACCGCTACGCGCGTAACGTGCAATGGCATTAGCAGTGGTGCACTGTAATCTCACTTGCATAAGCATGCTCCATAGCATAGTGGCACGACCATGGTGACCCATCTACATATGAATGCATAATCATGCACTATTAGCATTTGTAAACATACAAGTCTCAATGTTCTATTTATCTAACGCTTCTTCCTCGACCTCCCCATTAACAAAAAAATGATTACTTTCCCCAAATTAGAAATCAAGACCCAAATACAAAAGAAAAAAAAAAATCCCTAAGGCTATGTTCTTTTGGGAGGAAGGATTAGAAGGAGAAGGAGAGGAAGAGATCGAAAGGATTAGAGAGTGAAGTTAGTGTTATTTCTTTTAAGGGATTCAAAGGTGATTTTAGAGTGGATTACGGAATGGAGTGAAATTTGTGACTGAATTGACTTATGTGACATATTTAAAAAAAATTAATAGAAAAAGTTAGATATCCAAAATGTCCTTATTGTTATAGGTAATGTAAAATTATATATATAAATGATTTAGAATTATTTTTATAAATTTTATTAAATAATTGAAAATATAAAAAAATTATTTATAAAACAATAAATAATAAAATATATTTTGTATGAAAATAAATTTAATATATAAGATAGAAAATAATTTATTTACATGGAGACTTTTTTTTATTTTTAATAATAATTTTAGAAGTAATGAATTTTTATTAGGCTTAAATACTTTTTTGGTCCTCATTTTCGTAGTGTTTGTTACGGATGGTCCTCATTTTGACAAAATGTTTAAAATGGTCGTCATTTTGACCGAATGTTTAAAATGGTCCTCATTTTGACAAAATGTTTAAAATGGTCGTCATTTTGACCGAATGTTTAAAATGGTCCTCATTTTCGACATAATGTTTAAAATGGTCCTCATTTTCGACATAATGTTTAAAATGGTCCTCATTTTCGACATAACACACCCTACTACAAATCGTGCCACCACTTGTACAATGCTATGCTTCGTTAATGATTTAAATGGTATTACAAAAAAAGACCAAATAAAACACGAATTGCGACCAAAAGACCATTTTAAACACGAAAAAGACCATTCTAAACATTCAATAAAAATGAGGACCATTTTATATCTTCTGTCAAAACGAGAGTCATCCGCAACAAACACTACGAAAATGAGGACCAAAAGGTATTAAAGGTATTTAAGCCAAAATTAGCCTTTTTATTATCACCATTATAAATTATTGATTGTCTACTTCAAAAGCTCAAGCCCTAAGAGAATTTCAAATACAACCTTTAATTGCATCATCCCTTGGCCCCAAGTTTAGCCATATCTAATAAGTAATGTTAAACCTATCACTCTAAACAACTTCCAAGATTTCAGGCCCATCTGATTGATTTCAATTCCAATTTCCACATGAGCAATCAAATACCAGTTTTTCAGGACATCTTCATCATACAATAATCACAAAACAGATAAATGAAAAGTTGCAAGTGGCCAGATACAAGATGTATTCGTTCTTGAGACAGGTTTTAAGTTCAATGTAACTGAATTTAACATATACTACTTCAGAAACACAACGCTGATATCTCTAGCAAAAGTTTTGAAGTTAAAAAAAAATAGGATGAAAAGAAGAAGATAATGGTATCAACCTTGAGGAGACGCGCTTCGTCGCCGGAAGAGAAAGAAGACGCTGAGAGGGGATCGGAGCTGGGAGGTGATCACTGCTGGCATGGGAACCTCACCAATGCGAGGAGATCGCCGCTGCGAGGGAACCGCCGTTCGAAGAGGACCGTCGTTGCCTGGGTAGCGCTTCGTCGTCGCGAGTTCAGAGAGAAAGAGAAAGAAGACTCTGAGTGTTGAGTGTTTCGTTTGAGATGAGATGAGTGAGTGTGAGTAATTGATTTAGGGTTGAAAAAATAAAACAGAAGCGGGCTTGGCCCGCCTGGGCAGAGTTATGCAGACCCAAGGATTCAAAATGTCGGCCTGCACTTTTTCTATCGGGCCTGCGGGCCGGGCTCGCTTTGCACCCATAGATTGGGGGCATGACATAAATATGAGTGGATCTCCATATTATATATTGTATATATGTTATTCGAGCTCAAATAGAAATAAATAAATTCATCAGCAAGATCATGCTAACAACTTTCTCCCCTTTTCTTTTTAAGCAAGATTATGTTAATTGAGTCTTTTTTTGTTAAGACACTCGTACTTTTATATTACATTTTTTTTTAATATCATTCGACATTATTTTTTTATTATTAATCATTATTTCTTTCTCTTATAAATATAAACAAGTTAATTTTTGTTAATACTATTTTAGTTTTATAAAAATTGTCAAATTGTCAAATGTTCTTAAAATGACATCAAACAACTTTTTTCTTTGTTATTATTATTGTTTTAAAAAAGAAAGTTATAATACACTCAAGCTAAATAGAGTGACTGGAACTATTTATAAGATCAGATGCTATCTTGCTTCATTCAAATTTATTAAAAACAATCTTTTTTCAAGAGTCAATCTCTATTTAATAATTGTATCTTTCTTAATTTTATAAATGAATTTAAAGCAATAATAAAATTTAAGTATGTGCCTGCAGAAAAAAGAAATACATTATAAGGTGTTGCCAGCACTATTAGCAAAAATGGAATCTTTTATATAAATATAATTTTCTCTGGAGATGAAGGATGAAGTGAATATAATTTCCTTTGTAAATACTTTCTAAACTCAAATTTTTTCTACATTGAATTGAGTTATCATTCATTTTTTCCTAACTTTTCAATTCTGATAATGCTTACTAAATTATCTCATCACATTATATTCTATTTTTCATTTCACTGGATCTTAATTCTATAGTTAATTATTTTTTATCCTAAACTATAACGAGTTTTAAATGTTTCTTTTGTTTTAAATTGTGATTGTGTTAGCGTACTTAAAAAATGTATGGATGCACTATTCTCCACTCAACATAATATTTACGGTTTCTTGACTTAACATACATGTAAGATATTGAAAAAGGTATGGACTACGTTCAACATGATTTGTCGTGTATAATGTAAAAAATAGTTAACATTGTTGGACAAAAGAAGAATTTAGATTTTTTGATGAGTTTTTATGCATTATTTATCTGATGTGTCTTCAAAATACATTGATTGATCACTGATTTTTAAAATTTAAAATATAATAAAAAAATTTTTAAAGTATCCATATTGTGTATCTTTTAATACTCACTAAAGGATGACAACAAAAAATCTAATCCAATAGAGAATTTAAACTCCAAAAGAGACTATATCAATACATTTCTGAAGCAGGTGGACATAACATGATTAAAGTTTGCAAAAGTGACGAATACTAAAATCGTGTTATAATTTAGAAAAAAAATACATAATTAGCCCAAAATTTTATTTAAACATTTTTGATAAATTTGAAGTACAGATGCTTCTCTCATAAATATCCTTTGTGCAAAACAAACCGTTAGAAAGATGGCTAAAAATATTGTACATGGTTTACATTTCTGGTATACATGACTAATTTAGGAAGTAAAGTTATTGAAGGAATGGTGTTAATTAGATGAGGTGATTGATGACTTTGTGTGTGTTGTTATTGTGATATCTCGAAAAGTCAACTGGGTAAAAATGAATGGTAGAGTTTTGCATAAAAGAGAGTATACGTGTGTGGAAGAAAAACAATGCTAATGAGTTGGAGAGGAATAATGTGATTGTGAAGCAACAGAGTGGCTTGCATTTCGCAAGGCCAAAGAATCACCAAATCAAGACCTCTTCAACAGAAAATGACAGATAAATAAACAAGGGAAAAATAAAATAGCAAAGTCTAAATTTGTCTACTAGTTCCACCAACTTTGAGCCTTTGAATATCCCATCGTGCCCCCACATTCAGAGGTTTATTCGGAAACCATATATTCAGGCTTTTGATCTCTTGGTTCTTGCAACCCCTACATTCCATAGTCAAGGTATTCTCTCTGATATCCTCCTCCTTCATTACCTATGATAATATCATGTTCAAATCATAAACTAGAAGCACGTTTTGATGCATGTTGTTGACACTTGATTGGCGTTGAATGTGACGAAAATGTGTTTCAACACACACATTCTTAGGATTTCTAGTTGCATGCATGAGTAGCATCTGATCATTAAGATTTGAGATATCTGTCTCTCTTTCTTTTTCCCTTTTTTCCATGCATACCAGATATTCATCGTTTTGTCGTAGAAGCATTGGTTTTTTGAGCTTCTTGACTCGTGTTTTTTGCTGGCTATATGTTGCAGGCGTACGTCAAAGCTTCATTGTGGGTTCTTGATGTATTCTAGTACTTGACTGCCTTAGGGCCATTTTTGCTTCTGTGAGTAAGAAAAATTTATTATTCATGGCTGAAATCGTGCCTTCACCTGTTGACCAACCCGTTAAACCTGGTAAGTCTAATAATTCCTTGGATTTCATATTGCAACATCTTCTCTGCAGTTTCTTTGTCTGCATTCACTTTATTTTATGCACGCACAGTGAAATCTTCATCTACTTTAGCTAGAACGTGGGATGGTACACACCATAATAAGAAATTTGCAGGCTATATCATAGACAAACGCTTCACATTTTAGATGTTCCGTTTGCAGAAATTGGGACATGGTAGAAATGTGCATATGGCTGACTTCTTCTGTGGTTTGGTTTCCATTGCAAAAACACTTTAATGCAGAGTTCCAAACAAAAACTACTGATTAATGTTATTGGTTTACATAATTAATGTACCTGTAAAATTGTACGGATATAAACTTTGCAACAAATAATGCATCCAATGCTATACTGCTATTCATTAATTAAATGCTTGGTTGGATAACAAACAGAAAGTATTTATGGATCCAGATGTATGGTATGGGAAAAATATGTAGTTTACCTTTGCCAAGGTTGTTAATAGAAACTGGTACAACAGGAGCGGATGAAGATGTTTAGAGTGTGATTTCTTTTTTTCAATTATCTTGTTCAAACTTGTGAGTGTAAATTTTACTTTCTTGCAAGCACAGGCAGTGAAAGTGAATATTCCGACGATGAAAAGAAGAAAAGGGTAGGATCGTTCAAGAAGGTGGCCATGAGTGCCTCACTTAAGTTCAGGGGTTCCCTTACCAAGAAGGGGAGGAGGCACAGCAGGGTTATGTCTCTCGCTATCGAGGATGATCTTGATGCAGAAGAGTTGCAAGCTGTTGATGCTTTACGCCAAGCACTTGTCTTGGAAGAACTATTGCCCTCAAGACACGATGATCACCGTATGATGCTAAGGTGGCCTTGTGAAAAAGTTTTCTTGCTCATAGATTTACTTAATAGATGTAGTATCAGCAAATTACCTTTGTTGTTTACACCTTAATCGCACACTCTAATATCTATACTTAATACTTTGCTTGTACTATGATCCAGATTCTTGAGAGCAAGGAAGTTTGACATTGAGAAAACAAAACAAATGTGGGCAGATATGCTTAAATGGAGGCAGGAATTTGGTGCTGACACCATCTCAGAGGTATTATTCTGCTGAAAAGGAAACTCACTTTTCATGCTGTGATCTTTTTTTGTGTGATTTTTTGTTTATGTATCTCATCGTAGTTTTTTTGTCTTTAAGGATTTTGAATTCACTGAACAAGATGAGGTTCTAAAATACTACCCACAAGGGCATCATGGGGTTGACAAGGATGGCAGACCCGTTTACATTGAAAAACTGGGTCAGGTTGACTCTGCCAAGTTGATGCAAGTAACAACAATGGATCGTTATCTCAAGTACCACGTAAAGGAGTTTGAGAGGACCTTTGCTGTTAAGTTACCTGCTTGTTCCATTGCAGCAAAGAAGCACATCGACCAAAGCACTACTATTTTGGATGTGCAAGGAGTGGTATGTGTGAAAATTTTATGGACATGTTTCAGTTCATCAACTTCTCTGCCAAAGAATAACCAATATGAGAAAAGAACAGTAGTTACACCTTATATGATAGTCACTATAATTTATAAAGCCAATGTCCATTCCAATTATTTGCGATGCATATCATATCATATTATATCAACTGTTACTATTTTTTCAAATGGAAACAAGTTTCATACAATTGCTGACTAGCATGCTTGCTCAGGGTCTCAAGAGTTTGAACAAAGCAGCAAGAGATCTCCTCCAGAGGCTTCAGAAAATTGATGGTGACAACTACCCTGAGGTACTGGTTTATTTTATGTATATGTGCATGGAAACAGTTTCAACGTCCTTCTAAAGTTACCCTAATTGAAACTTTTCTTTTTTTTTTCTACACAGTCACTGAACCGTATGTTCATCATCAATGCTGGTTCTGGATTTAGGCTCTTGTGGAACACCGTTAAGTCATTCCTAGATCCCAAGACCACCGCAAAAATCCATGTAAAAGTTTTTAGCCTGCTGATAAATTAAAACCAAAACCAAGGAGGTTTTTAGTTAAGCAGGGACACTGAACAGATTAATGGTTTATTGTACAGGTCCTGGGTAACAAATACCAGAGCAAGTTGCTTGAAATCATCGATGCCAGGTTAAATTTATCTCCTCTCCCATTGAAGTATTTCATTCATCAAATACGTTATTTGGTATTGAGTAATGCTAACTCTTCATGATCAAATTCATTGATGTATAAAAATACCATTAAACATGTTCTTCCGTTATGTCATTGGCATTGCTCCTAAAGACTATAAATAACACCTCAGTTGTCTATTCTGTTTACCAGTGAACTTCCAGAGTTCTTGGGTGGTACTTGTACTTGTGCAGATAAAGGTGGTTGCATGCTTTCTGACAAGGGGCCATGGAATGACCCAGATATCATCAAGGTAGTTTACTGCTGAAGGATAAATTTCTTTAGTTAAGCAGCAAAGTAAAACAATAAAGTATTTGTTCTTGATGAATTAGATGATTCAAAATGGCGAGGGCAAATGCAAGAGACAAACCTTGTCAGGGATTCAGGAGAAAACAGCCACAGAAAACGGGAAAGCACATCAAAATGTAGTAAGTTTCCATCCTTTTAGCAATTTCAGACTGCAAAACTTAGTAGTGAAACTCTTCGTATTTATTTGTTAGAATATTTGATAACTTAGTATACTTTTTGGCCTATATTATCAAGGGAAACAAAGAATCATTTCCACAGACATTCAATGTTGATGTGCCATGCGCATCTCCAGAGGTAAGTTCCATTGACGAAATGTAAATCAAAATTTCTCTCTCTACTGTCATATTTTTTTTTAAGAATTGCCCTTTTAATATATAATATTGCAGATGGTAAAGCCTGTGTACAACTACGAGGGATTTGCCCCTGTGCTTGGCAAGCCAGTAAATTCATCATGGAACAAATTAATAGAGAATGACAAAGGTATTTTACATAAAAATGAATGTTCCCTTGCACTTGTAATATAATAACACATACTTGTGGCTACTTCTGCTAAAATTATGACTTTAATTTCGTAAAGGTGCAGATTGTTTTGCTAGCAAGACACCTATGGTGAATACCAATCACTTCGTTGGTGGAATCATGGCCTTCATTATGGGGATTGTGACCATGATCCGCATGACAAAGAACATGCCAAGGAAACTGAATGAAGCAGCACTGTTTAGCAATCCAGGATATTATGAGAGCACTATGATGAAAGCGGCCACCTTCTCATGCAATGATTACATGACCTTTATGAAGCGCATGGCTGAACTAGAAGAGAAAGTCACTGTCCTCAACAAGAGATCTATCATGGCACCCGAAAAGGAGGAAGTGCTGAATAATGCTCTGAACAGAGTCACCACTCTCGAACAAGACTTGGATGCAACCAAAAAGGTTTACGACTTTTCCTTCCTATTTTAATGCCATGAACGTTATTTCCATTATAGTTCAACTTCGTATTTTATTCGGCTTTCTATTTCGGCTTTAGGCACTTGACGAAGCCCTTACTCGACAAGGAGAACTCCAAGCTAAAATTGACAAGAAAAGGAAGAAGAGGAAGTTGGTATGTCGTACTACCATAAATTTTTCTATAGGTTTATCTATCTACTACTTTTATTCACACACTTTTTTGGTTTTTGATTACAGTTCCGCTTCGGCTGTTTAGCTGCTTGATATCAAATAGTTTTACTGCATCAGGAAGAGTTGTAAAATTGGAGGTTTTCCATTTCGACAGCTTATCAATGTTTTAATAAAACCTTGTGCCGATCCAATAAAAAGTTTGCCATTCCCAGACAATTGTGCATATGTCGGAATATTGCATATTTTTTTGACCAAAAAAAAAATCATATTATCCAAGCTTTAATTCATTGAGAATAACAAAACGTGTTTTACCAATGTAACCCTTTGGCTCTGCATCATCTTAAAATTTCATATACAGTTGTTTTTGGAAGTATAGTGTGAATTCACATAATCATCAAATGTATGTTCTCCCTTTCTCTTTGATTGGTGCATTAACGTAAATCCTTAATCAATGTATTGACAACACTAGATTAAAACCATGACTTCATTTGAACCATATAGCTACCTATCAAAAAATAGTTTACTAACTGAATTTGTTTTGACTTGACACATCTTAGTATCTTAGTATAGGAGTGAAATCATTTCGGAACCACTAATTTAAGTTTGAATGCAAGTGTTTTAGCATTACTGAAAATACTCAGCAAAAGTATACCGCAAGAGATTGAAAAAAAGAACAGAACTTTTCAACTAACAAAGGCAAACACAGATAAAAGACTGTAACCACACACAAAAAAAAAAGGCTCGTGTTTCACAAGCCAGCAAAGGCAGTATTGTTGATATACACACGTTGAAAGAAACAATTCTCATTATACTGAAAATCAGCAGTCAGGGTTACATCTTGTGCAAGGTTAACATTCCTTAAGAACAACCGTGACATCCTGTGCAGAATCTCTTTCTCAGTAACAAATCTCACCAGCAAAACTTCTTTTTCTGATTAAAACACAGACAATGAAGGAAAGAAAAATATAAAAAATCAGATGTATGTCAAGGTTTTAACTTTATTCAAAATGATACAGTTGCCAACTTACCCGAAACCTGGCTTCTTCTTGTCTGTCGATGTAAGCAAGCAGCTCTTCTTGCCTCATTAATGCGTCATGAAGAGCCTATGTAAAATCAAATTCAAATGTTAGGGACCCCGGTAAGCAATCAATTAGACACTGTATTCTTCATACCCCTAACCTATACAATGTCATTTTGGAATGCACAAACAAACCTCAATTACATGCAGATGTTAATTTTTTCTCTGTTGTAAATGGCATTTTTTAGTTTGATTGAAAAATATGAAAAAGGCATGGATAGACCTTAATGCTTTACACATGCACCCCATAAATACAGAGATCATCGGCATGATGTCGTGATCTTCAAAAAGTCGAAAATAACATAAGCATCCTACCTTTTTAGTAGCAATTAACTCAGCTTCCAAGGCATCCACCCGGCATACAGCAGCATTCAACAACTCTTCTTTCTCATAAGGCATCTCAGATGGTTTAGATTGGAGTGTATCAACCTTCTCTTCAAGCTCACCCAACCTTTTCAGCATGGAGGGAAGGATATTTTCTTCTGTAGAAGGTGGATTTGAGGTCGTAGGACGAACTTCCATGTTTGTTGTATCAGTAGGTGGTTCTGAAGTACTCCTATCATCATTAGATGATAATGCAGAAATTTTCTTGGTCACAGGGTATGAAACTTGACGTAAAAGAGTTAATACGGTCAAGAAGAAGATAGACAGTGCTACCCAAATACGAGCTTGAAGTCCCTCTGGAGTTTTCTGATTGACAGGAAGAGAAGATGTTCCTGTATTGAAATTCAATTAAGTTTCTGGAGAAAATTGCATCAAACAATTCAAATCCAAAAGGCAAGTTGCACTGATTAGCAACAAAGCTAAGACTCCTAGATACAGTTTCTAGGGATTATTTAGATCCCTCTACGACTCTAACAGGCCCATCACAAACCTATTATTGACTTTCAAGTTCAGACATATTCTCCGTATATGTCAAGGATCCAATAGTTGAATATCTCAGTGCAGAGACCACAAAAACTCTAGCATGAGAACAAATAGCAAGAAGAATGTTATACTGAAAACTAAGATTACCAGATAAATAATTGATAGTACACAGTTAGACATAATATAAACACGGAATCCCAAATTCAAAGAAAAGTTAATTGAGAGTTATAGTGACAGTCTAGACACAGACACAATCACCACAAATCTAAGGTGCAAATAATAAGCCAACAACAACCCAATACAAGGAGCGTAAGGCCTATCAACATACCAGATTTTAGAAGCAATTGTGCATATGGATTAATTTTTAATAAGCAAAAATAAAAGAATTCATCAAAAGTGTACATCAATAAATACCACATCATAAGTCACCAACCTTTTGAGGTGTAAGACCTTTGTAGGGTGGTTTTCTTGTTCCAACCAGCATCAACAGGTATGTCTACCATTGGAACATATTCATCGTATCCAGACAAGTTACTGGCAAAGCTTGTTTTTCCTACTATTTTAGCCTGACAAAGAACACGAATGCAAACAAATTTTATATTTAGGACAGAACACAGTGCAATCCTCTAAAAGATATTAGATACTTTGAATTTGGTACAGTTCTCACTATACCAGATTTGTATTTACTATTTCCCATAACAGTTAAAAAAAGAAAAAATGACCATCCAATCAAAACCACTTTTGATCGGATTAATTGGATAGAATGTGAATTTAAAACCAAAATGACAGCATGGTAAAATAAGAAATCCATGGGATTAGATCAATTACTTTCCTCCCAAAGTTAATCCAATCCAATCTACAAACACTCCTAAATTAACAAGCCAGGAAACGATGCACACATCAAGACAATAGTAGCAACTTCTTTAATAAGTCAAAACTTACTTCCTCATGAACAGGGGTCAGCTTAAGGTGTGAATAACTCCTCATTGCTTTTGGAGAGGATATATCTTCGGCCTCTGACCCTGATTCAGCAGTGGATGTATCACTGCCTTTGACCTGTTAGGAAGAGGTGATAAAATTAAATGACCGGTAATAACATGGACATTGAAGAAAGGTATGAACAATGGCATTGGGTTCCGTTTAAAAAAAAAGTACCGTTGGGTATCCCGGCTTAGCATACACAATAACCTTTCTTTCATTGTTAAGAACTTTTACAACTTGTTTTGACCGCCATGCTCCACCATTGAGAACCATCTATGTAGAATTCACATGTAATCAACTGTCAGCCTATCACAAGTGAAACTGACATAGTATACATATAACCTATCAAAAATCAACCAAGAACAGCATATAACCTTGAATATTTCAGGGTTTTTCCAGGGCCCTTTATCAGATCTAAGGCAACCTCCCTGATCTGCACAGGTGCAGTTACCTCCCAGAAATTCCGGCAACTCACTTCATCATGTGCAAAATAATAATTAGGCGTCTAAAAGGATCGTGCAAATTGTACAAGTGCAAAAACTTATGAAGTATTAATCAAGAAGGAAAAGAAAAATAAATATAAAATTGTAACATGCAGATTATAATAAACATATAAAAAATAGAGACATCAAGTACCTGGCATCTATTACTTCTAGCAATTTGCTTTGGTACTTGTTTCCAAGAACCTAAGTAATGTTTCAAAAGAAATATCAAACAGCTTCAGAAGTCTTATAAGTCATAACATCACTAAACAGATCTCTACATAGCTGGAAAATGGCCATTTTACATACGTGAATCTTAGAAGTTGTTTTGGGATCGAGAAAAGATTTGACAGTGCTCCACAACAGCCTAAATCCAGGCCCAGCATTTATAATAAACATCTGGCAAAGGGTCTGTGTGTCATTAATAAAAGAATCATTAGTCACTGACCATAGTATATCTTTCAGATTTCCAATAACAGATGAAATCAGCATTCCAAAAGAAAGTATAATAATTACACAAGGAACAAGATGACACACCTCAGGGTAATTGTCACCGTCAATTTTCTGCAATCGTGTAACGAGTTCCCGAGCAGACTTCGTAAAGTTCTTAAGTCCCTGTAATGTCAATTATATAACAAACATGTTGCAAGTTCTAGGCCTTTGGTTAAAAGTCAACACATAGAGGAATAATTAAAGGTAACATACCACTCCTTGAACATCTAAGATCGTTGTGCTAGAATCAATGTGCCTCTTGGCGGCAATAGTGCAAGCAGGAAACTTTACTGCAAAAGCTTTCTCAAACTCTTGCACATGGTACTTGACGTATCTATCGATAGTTGTAACTTGCATAAGTTTGTTTGGATCAACTTTTCCAAGTCTTTCAATATAAACAGGCCTTCCCTCCTTATCGATGCCATGATGGCCATGTGGATAGTACTTCACAACTTCATCCAACTCTTCGAACACAAAATCCTGACAAAAGCCCGAAACAGTATGTAAGGCGATCATTCAGCGTAATATTGTCTCAGCACCAAACACCTGCCAAAGCAGAAGCGATACACATGTGCCAAATTCCGACCACTTTTACCTGCATAATCGTGTCCGCGCCAAACTCCTTCCTCCATTGTAGCATGTCACACCACATATGTTTTGCCTTGTCAATATCGAACTTCCTCGCTTTCAGAAATCTTCAAAACGATAATTAAGAAAAGTCAGGTACAAGTTCATTTGTCCAAAATCATACAAGAAACTCAACACCAAACTAGGGTTTCATTCTTTTTTTTTTTCCAAGAACACCAGTTCTATTTGTGGTACTTTTTGCAATTGAAATTCTTGCGCTATAACGGTTTTAAAAACAAACCGCAACAGCAATTTCAACCGCACCATCAAGGTTTTCGAACTCACTGCGGCCGCATTGCAACAGCGGCCGCATCAGCTGCAATTTTTCGCAGTGTCAAGGATGATGACAACCAGAAATTAAAAACCTTGAATTACCTTAACATCATATGGTAATCATCAAACGCTTCAGGGAGCAATTCGTCCATGATCAAGGATTGGCGAAAAGCGTCCACAGCTTGCAGCTCCTCGAAATCACGAACGTCCTCAATCGACACGGAGCTAACACGGCCATCGCTCTTTCTCCTGCCACTCTTCTTTCTAAGAGAGTGTTTGAATTTGGAGGACGCATTGAGTGCTTTCTTTTTGAGAGATCCAATTCTTGTCCTCCTCTCATCCTCGGAGTTCTCAAAGTCAGATCTCCTCTCTCTCTTCTCATCACTGCCCGAGAACCCCTCAAAGCCTGTCAAAACCCACAATCAAACTCAAAACGAAACAAACACACCATCCAACGTCACAGATAGGGCCAATTTTCAGGAAATTAACCAAAGAGAGACTCACAAGGCCTGGCAAAACGATCGAGGGGACCGGACATTGCGGTTGCGATGATCAATTGCGACAGAAACACATAAAGGATTGAGAAACCCTAGGAATTGTAGATAGGATTGAATTTGAAGGAGGTGGTACTCGTTTTGTGAGCGATTCCGATCAAAGGTGCGAAATGCTTTTGCGAGTGAAGTAAAAGACGATTACGATAATAAAAAATAAAAATAAAAGAAATAAATAGGAACAATAAATAAGAAGCGTTTGACGTCGGCGACAGCTAGAGAGAGGAGAAAGGAAAGGAAAGAAGGCGCGTGGGAGATGTTATAGAAAGAGGAGCTGGAGAAGGAAGGAGGCAGCATGTGGGTCCCACTTGGCTGAGTGGCGCAGCCACGTGGCGGTGGCGGGTGTGAGAAGATTCAGAGAATGAGCCAATTGGAAAGCGCCAGTGTTCATTCCCTCAGGGGAGGCATTTCGTCAAACACCTGTCTTTCAATGTGTTCTAAAAGTTACGCACAAAAACAACACATGATTTCACCTTCCATTCTTCTCCGCATCTAAATTTGTTAGATCTCATCTTTCTTTGTTAAAACCTTTCACTTTTCACTCTACCTAACTCTGTAAAGTTCTCAGGTAAAGACACTATCTTCATAATTCAAACATGTTATCTATGTATCTTCATAATCCACTTTTTTCACAGAGGATAACTTTGACAAAATCGTTGTTATGATAATTTTCTAATTCAACTAACAAACGAATATTCGTCTGGAAAATCAAAAGTCAACGTCTCTTCTCTTGATTTATTTTAATCTTACCTCGATAATCATAACGAAAAAATATTCATGTATTTTAATATATCTTCAGACACAAATCCTCCTACATAAATTCATAGTATATTATAATTTATAAACCTAGCCACACTCATTTAGATTTGCATTATCACTCTCTTGTTTTTATCCTTAAAGTTTTTATAATTATACTTTACATTAAACTCGATAAAAGTCTAACAAGAAAACTCAATAAAAGCCACACCCCCTTTATTAATTTTGTCTGGGGTTTTTTCTTTAATAAAAAAATAAAATAAATAATCGTAAATTGCATTTATTGTACAACTTTCTTGTCTTAATCAAATTGACTTGCATACCAAAATATAAGTCATCTTGATTTTGATGCAAACTACAAACAACAACTTGACTTAAGGAAAACTTCTAAACCAAATAATTAACACGCAAACAAATTTTGCTTCTATTTATAAACAACTTGGCTTATGGCGTTTCTCACGCATCAATCATGCTCCACTACTAAATAAAAATCCTATTATGCTTTTACATATAATATATTTAGATGATTTATTCTGTAGATAATTTTGGGTCGAATTATTTTCTTTCAATCATTTTTTCAGTATAATTAATTAAAAGTTCGTGAAAAAAAATGGTGTTGTCAATATTTTGTATAGCATGTCGTAACTCCGTTTGACATATTTTAATATACGTAAATTATTTCATCATATTCACAAAGATACTGATATTTTTTGCCTCTTCACTGTGAAAAAAGGTTAAACTAAATTAATAATTTTTTTTTTTAACATTTTAACATTCTGGCCCATGAAGAGGTACACAAGTTGAAGGTGTTTGGCTTTATGTTTGTGTGACTCGAGATTTGTGACCCAATCAACTAAAAAAAATATTCTTGAGTAATAGATTCCTCTGAAACACGTTATCATCGTAATTATGATTTATAAATTCACGTGTGAATTATTTTATAAATTAGTTTCTAATATATATCATTCAGAAAGGAGGAGATTATTATTCCTTTAATTCCAATTTTATAATTTTTATTAGTAAAATGTTTCATTAACACATGTTGATTTCCTTTCCCTTACTCTTTTCCTTTTCCAATTTGTTTTAGTTCTTCACCTCAAGCTTTGTTTTATTTTTCAAAATCATATTAGAGATAATTGTTGTAACTCGCAATAATTCTTTTTAAGTAATTATTATATCAAACATTAAACTCGTGAATTTAATTTTAATATTAATTGTTGGAATAACATTTATTATTTAGTCAAAATTTATATTTAATATTCATTTTTTTCTATTTGAGGTATAAATGTTCAAATACCACAATTTAGTTGAATTTTTACACACTTTATTTTCCTCTTGAAACAATTGATAGGTGAGGGTGAGCTTTTAAAAGAGCATCTTTGAGTTAAAATGATTGAAACATGAAATCTAAGTAATAAAAATGTTGCAAATTAGTATTTCTAAACTGGGTAAGGATGTTGAAACTCGTAATAAACTTTAGTATTTTTATAAATGTTTTTGAAAATTTTGCATAAAAATTTGATTGCGGTGTATTTTTTCTCAATAAAGATATTCTTGCTCGTATGAAAATGAAACAAAGATTTTTGTTTCTATCTTAGTTGTTTTCTTGCTTGAGTGACAAAATTGTTGTTTGAGTGAGGTTGGATCAATTGGAAATTCTACACTGATTTAAAAAAAAACAAACAAAATACAACATAAATAACATTAATAACTTAATCTAAACCAACACACGTTACTAAACATATAAGGTTTTACATAACTAAAATAAATAATCCATCAAACTATACTTTTTGTCCTCTCCCATAATACTTGTCATTTTAGTTCAAATTTCAAGTTAAGAAAACTATAATTAAATCCACAAATACCTATACAATATTTGATTTTGTAAAATTCAAATCTTTGGGTTATCAATTTATAGTAAAAAGACAATTCTTACTTTGATTTTTACGCCTTCAACAAAGTGTTTTAATATCCATAAAAACAAGAGACTAAAAATTAAAAAGATAAAAGCTTACTCAAAACTAAAATTCAATGAAATCAAAACATCCTGAAATTATCGTCTTCTAATACATGTGCTTAAATTCCTCAAAAAAGAATGTTTTGGAAAGATAAAAATATGATTTTCTTAATGTTATATGTAAATTTTATAATTTTTTAAATTGTAAATAACTAGTATTTAATAGAACATATTTTTTTTTTGTAAATCTCAATATTTTGTTATACAAAATAATAAGGGAAAGAAGAGCTAAATATTCCCAAAGTTTTTTCTTCTACTTTTTATTGAAAGGTAGTTAAAAAGTTATTCGTAAGAAAATATATATGATATATATTATCTTCTTAATTGCTTTCAATTTGGAAAAAAAAATTGCTATCCCAACCTAAGTTTGTTATTTGAGGAAAAAGGCTAACATGTGGGTATTAAAGGAATAATAAAGAAAGAAATATATTTGGGCTTTTCGTTTAACACAACACATGTTAACGGGCTTCTGTAAGTCATCTTTTAGACGGGCTATGCGTAGCTCGGAGTGGATGCATGCTCTTTCTATCTTCACCCCCACACATTTCATTCTGTACACCAAAGACGTGTGAAAAAACTTATTTACCCTTATCTTATTCCTTTTTCTCTTTATTCTTCATTCAATCAACACTCCTATTTCCCATGTCTTTTTTTTTTCTACGCATTTCTTTTACCCCCTTCATCTTCTTATTTTTATTAAAAATATATTTTAGATTATATAATTCAAAATTTTATAAATTTAAAATATTAAATTTATATTTTTAAATTATGCATTTCGAAACATTTATGTATTATGTACTTTGAAACTCAAAATAAAAATCCTAAATTAAAGAATAAAATTGAAATTTTAAAATACAAGAATAAATTATGGAGTTGCTATAATGCATAGATATAATATGTGTATCAAATACGACACATATTCGATACATCGATACATTTATTTTTAAAATAATAAAATATGATACGAGATATATACGTGATATATAAATATTGAAAAGTGCACAATAATTCTTATAAACATAATAAATATGCGATTGTTATTGTGTGAATCTAAATTAAAACTATATGTACTAAAATTGTCAATATAAAAAATATAAATTATTGTCATCATAAAAATATTATTACAAAAAACAACTTTTAAATAATGATTAGTTTTAGTAACAAAAAATATGTTAGAGACTAATTTCCTAATTAAATATATGGTTGTTATTGTGTGAATCTAAATTAAAACTAAATGTACTAAAATTGTCAATATAAAAAATATAAATTATTGTCATCATGAAAGTATCATTACAAAAAACAACTCTTAAATAATGATCAGTTTTAGTAACAAAAATATATGTTAGAAACTAATTTCCTAATTAAAAACCAAGAAAGACAAGTTATTTTAGTAACCAAAACCTCGTAACCAATGTTAATGACCAATCTAGAAACCAAAAACGTCAGTCGTCAAAACCTTTATAGCTAATGTTTGTGACTAATATATAAACCAATTCATAATAGAAACTATTTTAATTATAAATTTAGAAACCAATTATATTTTTTTTAAACTATTTTAGTTGTAAAAAAATTGTATTTTTTAAATTGATACCTATATTGGTTATTATATATTAACTAATTTTAATTTTTTTTGTCTTGTCATTATTCAAATATTTAATTATAGTGTACTACGACTTCATAAATTATATATTTTCACTAATAAGTATCAATAAAGTTTCATAAAGTATGGAACATGGATACATGTCAAACAAATATACACATTAGATATGACTACATGACCCAAATTGAAGTATCGATGCATTGTTAAAATTGCAAAAAGAGAAGATCCTACAGGCATGGGTTTATTTTCACCCATTTTACTCTAAATCGCAGTGTGAGATTTTTAGTAAATTTTAACATATAATAAATTTTATTAAAATATTTAGGATAAAGTGAGAAATCTTCGTTTTGAAAACCATTGTAAACTGGGGAAATAAATTTGTTTACTGAGTACATTCATTTAGATCAAATGACCATATCAACTAACAAAAAAAATATGAATTAGTTGAAATGAAAAACATAATAACAACAAGGAATATTCATATGTTTCACTAGAAAAAAAAATAGAGAAAGTACTAAATAAAATGCTAATCAAATAATTTTTTTTTCTATTTTTAATTAAACAATAATCAACATTTGCTTAGTATAATTTAAATATTTAAAATACATTTTTTTTTAACAAATTTTTTAAAGTGAGCCAAGATGTTTGATACTTGCAGTGACATACATAATTTATTTTTATTCATTGTCTACTCTATTTATCTTTCATTTTTTTTATTAGTTTTATCTTTTCACTTCAATCAAAATGTTCAAATTATTTTCTTTACACTGGTTGTTCTTTTGACAAATGATTACTATGTACGATTTTTCTTGTATCAATGCATTATTAGTAATTCATCATTTCATTAGAGTAGTCTAATTTTTCCACTAGGACAAATGTCAATGAACAATGATGCCAAATGGGAAGGATTAAATCGAAATAAATAATAATAATTTTCGCATTATGTGATGATAAATAATTTAAAAGTATAATTAGTGACAATATTATTAGAATGAAAGGATATAATTTGCATATATATATTTGTTATTTATTACTGGAACCCACATATAAATTATAAAGATAAATATATGATCGAAAAAAATATTTTTTTAGTATTTTTTATATTTATAAAATAATCAAAAAATTATATATAAACTATATTTGTTTTGAATATTTTTTAAAATTAAATTTAAATATAATTTAATAATAAAAAACAATTTATTTTATAAATTTATTCATACATTTCCTTATATGTTATACTTTGACTATTTATTAATATGTATATAACTTTTCATTTCTTAGATATTCTGAACATAAACTTTGTATAATATAAGTGATGAATAAATTAATAATGATTGACTTAAAAAAAATAAGATATAAATTTTAGAAACATAGTTAAGTTTTTAAAAAACTTAATTTAATTTAATTTCCTAAAACCTGGTTATGAAATATAAATGACTTCCAATTTATATTATTTAAAATTACCAACAGCCCAAAAGGCACATTAATACTATATACCCTTACACATAAATTATAATACTTTATTTCAAATCATATAACAAACCGATTATTATAAAAAGAGCAAAATTTTAATATATACTTCACAAAGATGTGGTGACTCAGTCTACTGTCAAATAAAAACAAAAGCAAAAACGACGATGTGTAAGCAAGAGTTACCACCGATAGAATTGTAAGCAAGGGAACAAAGATATTAATAATACTAATACTAGGGACATTAACATTTAATGTGCAATATTCAAAAAATGTTATTAATAATTTTAAAATTTAAAATAAAAAATAGTCTAATTGGATATTAACATTAATTCTTTTTAATAAACACACAGGACAAGTAGTTAATTAATAAACATTAAACATCAATTTAATTACTTTTTATAATAAAACCCAATTAACTAAGTTATCAGTATAATACTTAATTACTTCAAATCAAATAAAACCATTCTTGCAGTAAAATTGCTCTCTTATTTATAACAAAAAGTAAAACATCAATATTTGACTATTTATTTTGTTTTGAATAAATATTTTGTATTTTTTTAAAATTATAGACAGATAGCATTTTAAGGAAGAAAAAAAATACATGTTATAATTTTCTTTTGTATTGTCTTTTTTGTTTATTATTTGTTTTATATGATGGTAATAGGTTAAAGAGAGAGCGTAAACACGAGTTATTAGTTTATAAATTTAGCTTGACTTTCTGTTGGGTTTCTACTAAAATACTCAAATAATGGAACCTACATTATGATTTATATATAAGTGTCACATGCAAAAATGAGTGAATTTTAATTATTGGATATTAAAAAAAATATTATAAAGTTTAAACAAATTAAATATAAGTTAAGTTTTGTACTGGGTAATTGGATCTGATTAAAATTCAATAATACAGGTGATCGCAGTTCCATAATAATGTAAACTTGATTTGTCATTATTTAGGTTAATAAATGTAAAGATTAGGTTTGTATTAATTTAAACTATGTGAGAAGTAGGAAGATTTACATAACTACGAGATGAATATCAAGAACTTGAAATGAATATTTGGTAGTTATTGTGAATTTTTAATTTTTTTTATATTGGTTTATATACAATTTTCAAATGCATATTATAAGTATAATTATTGAAACTGTGTTGAAATTATATTACAGATTTTTTTCTCAAAAATTAAATATGAATTTCCTGTTACATCAATTAAAATATTAACAATACAATTTTAAAAAAAGGATAGATCAATTTTATATTAAATTTTAGAAAATTCAAGACATAAGTAATAAGATATTATTGTATGCATTAAAACTTATATCTAAATATTATTTTTATATTTAACTTAACCATTTCCATATATTTAAATATTAAAAACTTATAAAACAACATTATGTTTTTTGTTTCTAACGTCATAACATATAATATTACGTTTTAAAATTATTTTTTTGCGTGTTACAATTTTATAAAATCTAGTTTTATCATGGTCAAACTATTTGAATCCTAAAATCAGTATCTTAAGTAGTTCAGTGAGAAGGTAAGAGTATTAAAATAGTTCCTACTTATTCATGCAATAAAAAAAGCAGAGTTTTGAAAGCACTGGAAGAAGATCACCATTTAATTCATTGTTTTTTCTGAGTGAGAGTCAGATCTTCTAGAACCCCAATTTAATAAAAAGTTTGAACTGTTTTCAAGAAAATAAAAAAGTTTTTTTAATACGCTTTTTATTTAAAATAAATTAAAAAATTATAGAAGAAAACTAGTTTATGTGTATAAGTTGATTCCTTTTACTTTATGACTCTTTTCAAAAAAATATTATGATTTTTTTTTTGTCTAAATAGACTTTCAGTTAGTTATAGTTTGATTAAGTTACGTGCTCTTTAAATATGCCACTGAGTTTTTTTTCTCTTTGGATGAATATTATTTTATTAAAAAATAACTAAAAATTTCAACATTTAATTATAGATCACCAGATTCTTTGCCACCAACATTAGTTAACATGAATAACAATGATATGGTTTTCTTAACACAGTAATATAGGTTTTAAATTCTTTCTTTAACTAAATTGGGAAAGAAATACTAAGCACATGTCATGTGTGCTATGATGAATTGGAGAATCTTACTATTTTCTTTTCCATTTACAAACTATCTTAATCTAATTAAGAAAATGATTTATTTTATGCAACTGTATTTTTTTTCACTTATTTAGATGAATAAAAAAATTAAGTAAATTATATAATTTTTTTTTTAAATAATGATTCTTATACTATGTTAAAAGTAGACTTTAAATCTAAATTCCACAAAATTAATTTGTACAATAAAATTATTTATGACATTACATATATTTTTGCTATAAAAATGAATTATTTTGAAAAAAAAAAGTAAAGTTGTGACATATAACGAACGAATATCATTTTATAAAAATAGGAAAATGGGATATATTTTTTTTGTTTTCATTGATTTATTTTTATTTGTAAAAAATAGAATATTTGTGTTCTAATGAAATTTGGCTGAATAAGTTTTTGTAATGTGGTTCCCAGCTGGATTTCCACAGTGACTGTCTCAATCCACTTTTATTGATATGGCGCTGCTACGACGTCTAAATTTCACATGTAATATTCTGATTGATTATCAAATATATTTTTGTTTTTCTATATTTGGTCTCATTATTTTCAATATTTTTTATTTCATTTTTAAAAAATAGTTAATATAAATTTTTAGTTAAAAGTAAGATAGTGGTATTATTGTATATGTTATTTGAGTCAAATTGAAAATCTTAAAAAAGTAAAATAAAATTAAAACAATTATTATTGTAACAAAAAATAAAAAGTTATTAAACTGATATAGAACCACAAACAGATGTTTTTCTTTTTCATACATACACCATGACAATTATACAAAAGAAAAAGATAAAGACACCAAATTTATTTTGGCTTGTTGGTTGATTTGAAATAAAAAAAAAAGTTTCAATTTTGTTTCGACAGCTTTTTGTTCTATAAATTGGGTTGGTTCAAGTGTAGAGACTCCCCTTCCACTTTCTTCCTTCTTTCTCATAGCTAACTTTTAAGATATTTTGGCCACTCTGCATCTTTGCACCACCCTTTTTGTTAATTCTTTCTTTACGATCTTCTCAATCATTCTGCAAAAATTGATCTTCCATGTTGTGAAAACTCCGCTTTGAAGAAGGCTCTTAAATGCCCAACATCTTGTTCTTGATGTTTGAGATTGATGTATTCAATTCTGAGTGAAATCTTCTTTTCCGGGTGTATGATCAATTCCACTGTGAGACGCAGGACCCATTTAGTTCAATCCTTCTCCGTTGCCTTCCTCTACTGGCTCTACTACGTTTCATGATTTCTACCCAAAACCAACCTTTCTATTTATAGTTTCTATATTACTACAGCTAGCTACTACTATTTTTCATCAGCGTTTTTCTTTTCGTGTTTTTTAAGCGTCTGGGTCCTGGGTCCTGCGTCCTCCAATCCAAGGTTCGATTTTTCTTGTGTGTTTACTTTTTGATTCAGTTCATATGGCTTCGTCGAGTGGAACATCTTCAGGGTCGTCTCTGCTTCAGAATTCGGGTTCAGAGGAGGACCTGCAGGCGGTGATGGATGAGAGGAAGAGGAAGAGAATGATATCGAACCGCGAATCGGCGAGGCGATCCCGAATGAGGAAGCAGAAGCACTTGGATGATCTGGCATCACTGGTGACTCAGCTGAGGAGCGAGAATCACCAGATTCTGACATCGGTGAACCTCACCACCCAGAAGTACTTGGCGGTGGAGGCTGAGAACTCGGTGCTGAGAGCACAGGTGAGCGAGTTGAGCCACCGGTTAGAGTCTCTGAACGAGATCAACCACTTCTTGAACTCCACCAATGGTGTCTTTGGGCCTCCGGGCCCGTCACCAACCTCCTTCTTTGAGCCCGAGGGTAGCTCCACCTTCTTCAACAACAACCCTTTCAACATGGCATATCTCAGCCAACCGATCATGGCTTCTGCAGATATGTTGCAGTACTGATTGTGATGATGAGATGGGTTTGTTTGTGTTTAGGTTCGTGTTTGGTAGGGAGATTGTAATCGGTGGTGGCAGAGACAGTGACAGCGACAAGGAATAATGATGAATGTGTATCATATGTTAAAGTAGGTAAGCTTGTTGGTGCTGCTTCTGTGATTGGGCCCTGTGCTCTTCTCATATCAGATCTCCCTATTATTGCTGCAACTGTACTTCCCTGTGTCACACTTGTAGTGTTTATTGTAATATCACCAAATCATATAACATTGTGTTTTTATCTCATTCACTGTTTTCCATTTCACTTTAACTTTTCTCCACTGTTCTTTATGCAATCGCCTTTCACTACCTTAATCAAGAGTTTAGATTTTGTACAGCAAAAAAAGAAATGAGGTTTAAAAAAATTATACTGAAAAAGACTCGTCAATCATGTTTATGACAGAAGTTATCAGATGATAAATATCTGGGTAGTTTACATTCATGACATAACAGAAAAAGTGTAAAAACATTATAACGATACTCAATAGAAAATTACTGTTATTAACATGATTTTTTTTTTTCTTTACAATTTATGTATAGTAAAAGTTTGGTTAAGTGAGACACTAAATATGGATTACTATTCAACGATTACTGAAATGAAAGGAAAAATGTTTACATTACATTACATCGACCTGCAATAAAAAATTCAGCTTTCTCAATAGTAACAGTATTGTCGATCCCTCTCTTTAAATGTTCCATATTTTACTTTCTGTGGTGCCCCATTTGCTCGAATGCTCTGTATCATTCATTATTGTATACTAAAGTCCATGTTTTTGTTTATTTGTTGCATTGTTTTTACCTTTTCCTTCTGTGGTGCCCCTTTTACTCAAATACTGTGTTTTACCAATTTATTATTGTATATCCTGAGCTAGTGCTTTAGACTAAACCGGAGGTGGTATACAATTTTGATACTTGCACTTCAATCATAGTTTAGTGGACAAAGTTGAATTGTTTAGTATATAGTAATTAATGTTTGAACTTTGACATGATGTACGCACTCTTTCAGCCAGTGGGTCCAGGCTCAAGTTTTACTTCTCTATACTGTCATATTCTTTTCTGAGTTACTTACTTACTACTAAACCCGTTTACTTTTTGATCCCACAGATTTAGGAGTTAGGTTCATTGAGCTTTCATAATTCACATGGTTCACCGATTTTTCTTTGATGCAAGTTTTTGGTGGTTAGGTGATAGACTTGTAATAGACAAATACTAGCAGTATATATAGTAAGAACTAAAAGCTAAATATGTTATTACCAAGAAAGGGGTTAAGATTCCAAGATATTATTATACTTGGTAGAAATATATTCGGTTTGTCTATGGAGGCCTCATGAAGTACCCAGAGATTCGCATATCTTAACTGAAGGAAAAGTCCAAAACTGACCAACAAAAGAAAGTGACAACTGAAGAAGAGAGTTGCCTGTGGCACCCCCATCTTCTGATCTTCTCATAATAGTTTTTCAGCTCAGAAGAAATTTCTTGAAATGATGAACTCTGACGTATATATATATATATATATATATATATATCCAGTGTCTGTGATATGTCTAACTAAAATTACGAGTCATTATATTTTAAGCCACTCTCATATAGCTACCAAGCAACATAATTTTGTGTTGAATGGTACCAGGAAAGGTAAATATGCAGTAAAATATGAGCTTAGCAAGAGGGTTATACTTGCACTGATAACTAAGAAATTGAAAGCAAAGGGTACTACACAACTTTGAGTTAAAGCTGCCACGCCAAGTTCTTGGAAAGTTATAAAGATTAAAGGTACATGATTTAGTAATAAGAGCAAATATGAGTGCGGTCTTATTGTGTGCCAGGGAACAGGTTTCACGTGCTAGGACCAAGGTTTTCAGACCAAGTATCTCTAGACATGGTACTGAAATCTCAGAACTGAAAGTCATGGTTTGCATATGCTGTGTTATGTTCTATAACCTTTACCTGAACCTAAATTTTACTTAATAGCAAGTGACACCAAAACATGTGGTTTGGTCACGTGAAATTTACTAAATTTCGGTATAAAGTATGGTTTAGAAGATAGATTAGTATATATCACACGTTTATACTAATGAAGACACATTAGGAACCTTACTATACACTATTCTGGTGAAAAAATGGACCAGGAATCTCTCAGCAAAACATAGAGAAGTTAATTACTAAGTTGAAATGCTCTTATTGGTGTGAAGAACGGTAATAACTTAATGGTTTGATTGATAGCTTTATACCTAATTTTGCTGAATTTATTGTATGTTTCTGTTCCAAAAGAGAAAAAGAGGATGCAGAGTTTCTTGCAATAGCAAAGGCTGCTTGCTCCTTGATATTGGAGTTAATGCCTCAAAAAGTTAAAGTAAGCGCGCTTACTTGTACTTACAAAGTTGATTTATTTAAAATAGTATATTAGCTTGTTTTTTTACTTTACTCTTCAACATTTGTTATGGCCAAACTTTCTAACAAATGAATAGTTTTCTTCTTTTTTTACCTTCATTCGTAAAATATCACCTTTTCTTTACTTAAACACAAGTCCATTTGTTTTGTTCTTTTTTTCTTTTCCCTACTCTTACTAGCATTCACACGCTTGAAAACAAACATCAACTTAAAAATAGTTTTTTCCTCTTTCTCAATCACTACACATGTTTTGTCTTTGCATGGTACATCTTCTCCCGGCCTTTCAATGCTTCGGTCACACCCCAAATATATATTAAAAATACAAAAAATGTCACGAATACTCACGCAACTATGATTCCCTTTAAATAATGTTGGTTTAAAGCATTAATATGACTTACATTAACGACATTTGCAACTCTCAACTTCAACCAAAAACATTAGACAAATGCATAGCACCATCATGTCTCATTGGATTAGTTTTCTGCAAATGCAAAAAAAATAAAATGTTCTGGTACACTTAATATGTCTCATATCGCTTAGGAGTCGAGATTAACCACATTTTAAATACTCTTATCTCCTTTTATCCTCCAAAATATCTTCTAAAGACAAAACTCTAACAGAACTCCACGATACTCCAAAACCCAACTTGGGTCGGATTGGAACAAGAAGCTTTTTCTTTCCTTTTAAGGAGACTTGAATCAAGATTATTACATCTTGGAAGCAAGTTAAGAATTAACTTCCAAGGTATCAACATATTTATCACTTCGCCTTCTGTTTGTCACAGTTCAATATAATATTATTCACACGAGGTAAATGAGTTAAGTGGTGGAGGCTAAAAGCATATGCGAAGGAGGTACTTCCAGGAAGCAACGTTGGACTGTCTAGAATACATTGTCGGAGAAAACCATGAGATCTGATTCAATGATTCACTAATCCATGTGTGATTTCATTGTAATGTTTGGTAGCCTTAGATTGAGTAACATGTAAGGCTTTGACTCAGCCGCAAAAATCAAACCCAGCACAGCACATACGTTGTGCTCGTTGCTGAAACTAAAAAGTTTGTTAATTTCATCACTCATTTATCCAAAATAGTGTAAAGGAGAAATTCCACTTAATTAATCTGTCAAAGTAAAAAACTTTTAAATAGATATTTGAGTTGGGGTTCAACTCAAGGATACAGGAATATAATCTCTGCCTCTTCTTTTTCAACGCCAAAATCTACAAAGTTCAGAAGTTACAACTAGTTCAATGGCTACAGCTGAATTCGCATATATTTCTCTGCACAGAACAAGATTTCAATTGGAGGGTTCACAGTTAACAGCATATTCGGGAGAATAATCTCTGATTGTTACGAAAAGGACCTTTGTTAGGTCGGAGATACAACACTAATTAGACCCGAACTCAATCACATAAGATATTGATACCACTTTCAACCCAAGATTTCAAAACTATAAATTTATGGATCTTTGTTCTTATATAGTGTTCTATTTTTTCATTTTTAACCAATGTGAACTTAGACTTTAATTAAATTCTTACTGGTTTTCTGTTGGTAACATATCATGTCTACGTGAGTTCAATTGATAAAAGAGATAGAACAAAATAAAGAATGTTATCATGTTTCGCTGTTTTGAAATAAGATAAAATAAAATACAACCTTGATCAAATAAATTATATATTAATTCTACATCATCTTCTTCTTTTTTATCCCATTTTCGTCGAATTAAATGGTATACGGAATCAACTTTTTTAAGTCTCATAAAAATATTTAAACTGATAACTTTATTAACTTCAAATCACTGTGTCCGATCCTTTAATTTATGCTGTTTACCATGAGAATAAAAGCCTATGCTTTATTTCTCATCAGGCTTATTCTGTAGCTACATATTCTTTTTTCTTTCCATGATTATGAGAACTTTGAGCCTTCCCTTAACTTGGTTGTGAACAAATGAAGAAAAACTAATTGGCAGCTTACAAAAGAATACGGAATAAGAAGGACGGTTTAGTGGTCACTGAAATGAAAGCGAAAATTTTATATATTTTAGTGATGCTCTGCACTCTGCACTGCCTTTTGTGTGTGTGAAAGCAAGATTGGTGTAAGGACCAAAATTCTTAAACAGTAATTTTTTTAATCACACCATAAAGCTTCTCTTCTGCTACTTGCATTTTGAGGTAACACCACCAAAATAGTGGATTTTCTTTTTCAAAATTATTAAAATAGTGTATTTTTTTTTAAAAATCATAAAAACGAATAAATTGTGTTAATTTAACATGACTTAGTTTCTCTTCTGCTACTTACATTTGGAGGTAACACCACCAAAATATTGCATTTTTTTTTCAAAATTACTAAAATAGTGTAAGTTTAAAAAAATTATAGACTATTTATATTGTAATTTTCTTAAAACTTACATCATTTAAGTAATTTTGAAATAAAACTACACTATTTTGATGCTTTTGCCCGCGTTTGAAACCAATATCAGAAAAAAAAAATAGAGAAAAACAATACAAATTGTACATTTTTAATTCTGGCCATGCATTCCTTTAGAAGCATGAACTTGTGATGGAATGTGGAGAAAAAATGATTGGTATTTATATTTGTTTTTTAGTTGAAATAGAACTCATAAAGGTTCCCACACCTGAAATACTTGGCTTAGGTGCAAGAAAGATATAGATGAGTCCTGAATCAGTTCCATTATTTGCTTTATGACAAATAAGTTAAGGAAGGAGACATCAATAGCAAGGTTTTCATTCGATTCTGTTCTCCTTGAGCAATAGAAACCACAAATAGGAGACTAAATTTGAGGACACAAATTATGAAAGTGTGTGTACTTTGATGTTTTCGTTTATAATTTGATGTCTTGGAGAGAAAGGGTGGCATTATTGAATTTGGATTTTCTGGTGGATTATTTTGTTGTTCTTCTACTGTGTCTTCATAATACACTGATTACCACTCATTTTGACGTTTTAAAATATATTAAAAAGATATTTAAAATACCAATACAGTGTATTTTTAATGCTTAGCAGAGGATAATACAAAAAAAATCAATAAAAAATCTGAACTCAACACTATTATTATATTTTATGCACACAGCCCCCACACATTTAGAAAGAGGGGACAAGGATGATGAAAACTCCCATGATGCATTCTTTTGGGATCTGAGTACATTTTTTTATAAGGAAAGAGGCAAGCATGTGGCCAGCCATGCTATTCAATGGTTCACATGACTTGGTGAAAAAGTTGTCCTAATACTCAATATATTTAGTGCATGCTTCATTTTTAAATTGGGATCTAATTTTAGTAGGTTATGGTGAGGTCATTTAGCCAGAATGCTCTAGAATGTGAGAAATGCAGTATCAAGAAAAACTACAACTAGTGTTGTTTAGATAAGTCAAAAATAAGTGAAGAGTTTATTTTATAAGTAATGGTTTACACCTCTCTCAAAGTTTCCTCCAACGTAGGGCTTAACTTTAGAGGACCAAATACGCAGTGCTTCCCCTTTGAGAGGGTCCATTCCATTTTTCTTTCACGTTTGGAGTTAGAATAAAAAGCATTCTCAATAAAGTTATATACCAGCTTTTGACCCAAAATAAAAGTTAGATCTTGCTATGGGTGTGCACAAGAGCACAACCAATAGATAATGAGTTAAGATTCTCTAGTAATTTTTTTCTATATGGTTCTCTACTATGTTTTTGAAATATACTTATAAACACTTGTATAAATATTTGTAAGAAGTGAATTAAAATTTCATTATTCTATCTTAAAACATCAATATGAATGTTTATTAGTGTATTTTGAAGATGCAATAAAAGATCGACAAAAAAAAATATAATGGAGAATCAAATATTATTATTGGTAAGAGAAATTTTTGCCGATGTTTAAACTCCTTAATAACTTAAAATTTCATACAAATTAGTCAAACTTATACTATTTGGTTGATCTAATAAATCTACTACCTTTGGATTGATCCTTTGATTAGCATTTTGTCTGTAAAATTGCCATTTAATCCGAGATTGGTTCATGTATTGATTTCAACCGGTTATTGTCTGTATACCCAGTTAGACACTAGATCTAGGTTAGAAATCTTCAACTGTTGACTACAGTTAGAAAAAAAAAGGATTTCTCAGCATTAACAATTCCCTGAGTAACGTTTTCGGACAAAGATCTAAGCATTTATTTTCTCCGGCGAAATAGGAAGTGTAAGGTACCAACTAAACACATGTTGACCCTCGTAATAATTAGGGATATCAAAAATATCTGTGCCCGCGGATATTCGTGACGGATAGTTACTACTCGCGGATAACGGATAGCGGGTATTTTAATACCCGCTTATAAACGGATTAGATACGGATATCATACTATCCGTACCCGTTACCCGAAAAATATTAAAATTAAAATTTAATTTATATTTTTTTAAGTTAAATTTAATTAAAATTAAAATTAATAGTATGTTTTATTATGTCAAATATAATTATAATTATAATTAAAATTAAATTAAATTTATATTTTATTTTTATAATTTTATATTAAAAAATTTATAAAATATTTTTTTTTTGAATATTTGCGGGTATTGGGTATCCACGGGTACCAGTGGCGGAACTTGACCAAAAATTGTAGGGGTGCCAAATTATATTTGTTATATATAATTTTTTTAATTATAAAATAATAATTTCTTTTAATTAAAAAAAATTAATTTTTTTACATAATTTTTTTTATTCAAAATAAGCATTCATGACAGTAGAATCTAAACAATATAACAATAATATATATGAAAGAGTAACATAAAGTTTATCATCAACAATAATATAAAACAAAAGTTACCTTTATTCAGAGTGCTCCTTTACGCTCTTTAATATAAAACAAAAGTTCCATTATTAACTTTCCTCCAATTTTTAAAACCTATAAAATAACATTCAAAAAGTTAAAACATGTTGATGACAATAAACTTATTGCCAATTAGAATTCAATGAAAATAAACTCAATTACCTGTAACAATGAAAACATCTGAGCCAGGTCGTCCGCTTGATTTTTTACTAAAAAGATAGCACGATAAGCAATATGCAGCATCTTTTAATGGCGAATACTCTAACCATGAAGGAAATAAGCTAAACCATGTGTACTGAAATCTTCTTGGATGATCATCTTTACCAGAAAATGGATAATTTTCTAGACGCATTTGATATGGACCCCATTTTAGATAAGCCCTTCGTACCTCATCAATTTGATTTGGTGGGTATTGCCAAATTTGAAGACGCTTTCCCGGATCACGTTCTAAAGTATTTTCAAATTCATTATGTGTAACTTTGGGAACCTTAGAGAGTTGTTTTTCATTTTCTTCAATATTTGGATTCTCATAAAGTTTCTCAATTTTAGATGACGTAGATGCATTTTTTTCATCTTCATCACTAGCCTTCCTCTTGAAAAAAGAATCAATTCTTTTACTCTTTATCATAATTTTTCTAATATAAATTTTTCACCTCTCACCTATTTACAAAAAGATAAAATTATGAATACCCAAAATTAAATCTTAAAAGCAAGACTCAATATTTTAAGAAAACTAATAACTTCTAAATGATTAGCTTTCCTTACCTTAGAGTAGATTTCTAATCTTGTTCTTCCCTTACACAACTTCAAAGCTTAAAATAGCTCTATCTACACAAAGAAGAGTTTGATCAATAATTAAAGTATGATTTTATGATCTCTAACAGATAGATATATGCCTAGAGCGTAGAAAAGCCACATACAAGAGGGAAACATATTGCTTCAAAAATAAAAAGGAAAAGATGAACTTACTCAAAAGAAGAAATTGTTGGGTCCAAAATGTTCTTTAACTCTTCAATTTTGCCGTAGTGCAATTTGATTTTGAAAATAATAAGGAATTGATGGTAAAAATTGAGATGGAAATAAGAGGGGAGAAAGAGTTGGAGGCACGGAAGAGAGAAACCAAATAGAAAAGTATAAGAAATTATAATAGAGAACAAAACGTGATTTTTAAATTTTAAAATAGATTTTTCAAACTAAATTAATATAAATAAGGTAATAATATATAAATAAAGTAATAATATATAAATAAAGTAGTAATATATAAATATATTTTTTAAATATATAGAAAATAAAATAAAATAAAAATAATTAATATAAATAGAATAATATTTTTTAAATAATATTTTTTAAATATATAGAAAAAAAATGAAACCAAAAACGGTTGGGGGAGCCGTGGCTGCCCCTGTCCCTTAATAGTTCCGTCCCTGACGGGTACCCGCAAGTTTTAAGAATATCCGCAAGTATTTTTTAAGCAGATACCCGGCGAGTAAACAGGCGGGTAGCAGACGGATTTTTTTTTGGCAGGTCGGGTTGTAGGTAGACACTATCCGTGTCTGATCCGACCCGTTGTCATACCTAGCAATAACTGTTGATAAATAGAGAAAGAGAGAAAAACAGAGATAAATAATGTTATAAAAAAATTTGTAGAACTAACAGTCAATTTTCAAAAATTTTATAAATAATTATATTTTAAAAGATAAAAAAGAAAAATTCTCTTTATATATTGTTATATATATATATTATTATAGATATATATTTCTACTTTTAACTTCTATGTATTCTATTTTGTTTCTTTAGGTCACTTCAATCTTCCTCTTAAATGATACGAAGAGTATTTTTATTATCTCAAATCGCTTGAGATATACATTTAAAAATTATTTTGATATTTAAGTCCGTAAGTATTTGAGTACAAAAATATTAAATACTATTATAAATTAGTTTTATGGAATTGAATTACACTTAAAATCTATTTTTTGTAACAACTGACTAAACTGTGTTCGGTTTCATTTAAATTAGTTAATTATGTTAATACCTATCGATCGCTCATCTTCCTGATCGACGGTTCATACTGTATAATTTTTTTTTAATTGGTTATTGTTGTCTTTCCAATTTTTATCTCACTTAAACGACGAAAATGGCAGAATATTACATATTTCCATTTCTGAAATGTTAAATATCTTGAAAGAATTCACGCAACAAAAGATACAGTTAGAAAGTTAAGACATTATAATGCATCCTTTGGTATTTTATTTGATAAAACAATTCGAAGTTCTTCAGAACACCCCTAACTGTCAAACTCTGGATTTTTTTTTTCTGGGTGAATAACGCTGACTAAAATAAGTTCATGAAACTTGAATATAATTCATATTGCATTTCTATTTTGCGAAAACAAATTAATGCATTTAGATACGTAATAAAAAGAAGGAAACATCTGTAGCAGCTACATAAATTCTGGGTTCAATCATTAACTTTAAAACCAATCATGAGAATGGAGAAAGGTTGGATATGCAACTGACAAGATATTAAGTTCAAACTTATGTGACGCCATACACCAAACCAATATATTATAAAACATTTTCAATCCAAACAATGTAACATTTACATAAACTAAAAACAAAAAAACAAAAAAGGGGTCCTAATAGAACACGTTGGTATTCTAATTCTTATCTTATGATATAAGAAGATACATATTATACATGGCTCAGCAGATTATAAATGAGTGATGTTTTGATTCACTCTTATCTAGATAAGTATGGTATGGGAAAGCCAATAAAAAAGTTTAACTTGAAAACAATAGTCTTGATACTGAGAAACCTTTTAATGATTTGACATTAGATTGAAGTGCAAACTCAATTATTACCTTAAATCCATTATTACTAATACTTTTAACTAAACAAATTAAAGAGTTTAATACACAATATTACATATCTTCACGTTTGAAAAACACTTAACCTTCCTGAATCAAGCCTGCGTTCATTTCTACAGCAAGTTAAAACCGCGGGCACAGTCGTATTCTTAATACTGGGTTTTTTTTAGAGAGAATCACCGGTTCAACTTATATAAAAGATTAATATTATTTTTAATAAAAAAAATTTAAGATAATGATTTTTTTATATAGTATTTAATATTTTATTTTAACGAGACTTAGATTAATACTTGAATTTTTAATCTTTAACTGTCGGTGAATGATGAAGGTCGAGAAAACGACGTCTCTGTGAGGCATTGTATCAAATAAATAATTAAACCTTGAAATTAATTATAAATTTCTTCCATTAATCTCCGCGTTTTGTCACAATTCATTTCAAAGAAGTTAACTTCATTTTTTTCAATGTCTCCCATTCAAAATTTGTTTTTTTTATAAATTGATATATAATTTAATTATGGTTTAATCCAATCAATACTAATAATTAGTCCACTGTGTGTGAGTTTCTATTTTTTTTCTATGTTAAATTACTATTTTTAACCTATTTTGACACTAGAATTGTGATTTTACCCGAATCCTCATGTCAAAGTGTATATATTTCATCATCTAAGAATGTGAAGAGAAACAAGAGAATGATATTAACTATGTAAAATACAGATATAGCAGTTATTGTGAAGAGATTGAAAGTAGTGGATGATGGTATTTTATTGGTGTGAATGAAAGCATTATAGGTGAGGTGTTATCATGGAGATAGAATCAGCGAGCGAGGATCATCGCAGAATTTGCATTTGCAGTACTTGAAAAAGAAACATTGGCCTGAGATTGCATTGTCTGAGATCTGGCAATGATGGTTGCAAATGGAAGAATGGAAGCATTTTCCATGGGGCCAGCTTCTACTGTTGCGCCAACAACTGCCTCTCCCTTCAGTCACTTCCGAAGCTGCGAACACACACACACGCACACAAATAATCTATCAATTTCATCAAATCAAGATTATCTAGGGTTTAGGGTTTAACAGGACTTGCCTGAGGCTACAAGAACAACCACCGCAAAACAAACTGCAAATACTTGAATACGCTTAAGAAACCCTTCCATGGCGGTTGCTTCTTCACTTTTGGTGTTATTGATTTGTTGAGTGAGTGATAGATGAGATGAGGATGTAATATATAACTCTCGGGATCAATGCTCTGATGATTCATGCTTCGGTGGTGATATCACGGTTAGGTTAGCTTCACAAATAACATGCACAATCCATGAATCATCAGAACGAAGATATCAGTTTACATCACCAGATATTAACCCTTTAATACTCTATAATACTTTTAAATCAAGAATAGTTTTGAGTCTGAAAATAATATATTCAAATCAAGTGTAATGTTTAATTTTCCATCTAAATTATTATTAGAGTTTTTTCTCTACTAATCCCAAGACAGCGTGATCGAATTTTGTGTACGGTCTTATAATATTTGAAATATGTACAATGATAAATAATCACAATGAAGAGACATTCTGTGATTAAAAATTTTAATGTGACGGTTTTTTTCAACTATAATATAGTCTTGATTTAAATTTAATTATTATTTCAGAGATAATAAAATTATATTTGAATGTTAACAAAAGAGAGATATAGTATGTTTATATATTTTACAATTTTTACACTTCAAGTTAAGAAACAAAAACAAATTTATTTATTTATTATTTTACTAAGATTATTAGTATTCTTCATGTAATCGGTGGAAATAAATTGATGAGAGAGTTGATATGTATGATTGGGAGCATGTAAAAATAGACAACAATTGATCCTTATAAAATAATAGGTGATTCTTAAAACAAAAATAATGGATTGTTGAATTATTAACTATATTTGTCTACCAACTTGTTTCGGGTCTTTCTTCCTACACCTCCAAACATTTCTTCTGCACCTCCAAATTTTTGTTAAATTTTCAAAATACCTTTTGACCATTTAAAAAAACTCACGGACATCACACCCCCAAAAATACTTCCGGATGTCAACTTCCAAAAGTCAAAATATATTTGACTTCCGGAAGTTAAAATATATCACCGAAAGTCGACTTCCGGAAGTCAAAATATATTATTGAAAGTCGACTTTCGAAAGTCAAAATATATCACCGGAAGTTAACTTCCGGAAGTCAAAAATCATTACCGAAAGTCGACTTCCGGAAATCAAAAAACATTATGGAAGTCAACTTCCGAAGAATTTTTTTGACTTCCGGAAGTCGACTTCTGGGAATATTTTATGACTTCCGATGATGATTTTTGATTTCCGGAAGTCGACTTCCGATGATATATTTTGACTTCCTAAAATTGACTTTCGTGATATATTTTGACTTCCGGAAGTCATATATTTTGACTTCCGAAAGTCGACATAATTTTGGGAGTGTGTTGTCTACGAGTTTTCTTAAATGGTCAAAGGATTTTTTGGGAATTTAAAAAAAGTTTGGAGGTGTAAAAGAAATTTTGGAGGTGCAGGAAGAAAGACCCACTTGTTCCTAGTAGCGTTGATCCGTCCATTTAGGAGTCGTGTGCTGGACTGGCCCAGTCCACTTGAAAAGCGGGCTGAATATTTGACTGGCCCACATATATTTTGGCCTGCATTATACCATGTAATTCACTCTATTGATTCATCATACATTACTGCTGTTGCACCTTTAAGCAAAATACTGTTGACTGAACCCAAAAACTCAGAAGCATAGTTATATAAAACTAAAAAAGTTTGAACTGTCAATGTTGTGGTTTCAACCTATTACAAATTTACAACTTCCAACAAAGCAATGTAAACAATTATTTCTTACATTAAAAATATTTAAGAACTAACATTGGAAGGGGCCGCGCGAACGCAGGCCCCCGCTGTCACAAATTATGATGTAGGCTCTCCCACTTGGGAAGACCTTAGGATGGCACCCTTCCAAAGTGCAATGGAAGTCACCAACCTAGGCCATGGACCTTATTGATCACCCATTGACCCCATCCAGGTAAGTATGTTCAAATGTAGCCAGTTGCTCTTTATTTATACAATGTTGTCAACTGGCATGACTACAACTTGCTCGATGTGGGACTAGATAGGAGAACCATTTACTGCTCTATCTGTCTGTGAGAAGAAACATACAAAGAAACCTGTTTCACCGATTCCACACTACAAATTTGAAAGGAATAAGTGTGTTCCATGAAATAACTCACATACGAGCATATCAGAAAATCCATAAGAAATAGAATGGAATAGAATCATTGTACTTTGTTTCTTGTTTCTTTCGTGTTCACCATAAGTACAATTTATATCACCTTATAAGATTTTTATCATTCATGAAGTATAAGTGAATCTTCTCATAATTTGTATTACCAAAAGAGATAGTTTAGATATCTCATTTTTGCATTCAAGGTAACTATTTTCTTAGGTTTAAAGAATTTCAAGTGGTGGCACCAAGCATCATCCTTCAAGCCCAGCCTAGCCTGATACTACTTTCCATTGATTGCGGCTTTCTTCAATGAAACTTTTCTGAGCTACTTAACCTCAAAGGAGTCGCTCATTCTACATGTCCACCAGGGCTTTAACAATGTAGTGACTTTAACACCCCAACATTGTGATAGAACTACGTCGTTCTCTGACAAGAAAGGATGCCAACAGTGATGGTAAAATAAGTACCAATCGAACTCCAGCACTCGCATTCACCAGAAACATGATTGAGGAGATTAAAAATCTGTCAACTGTTGTCTCAGAGTAGCTACCTGCTCTCTCTTTTTTTTTTTTTCAGGATAAATATTTACACATGTCTAACAATGCTACCTTCATATTCAGGAAAGTATGAAATGTAAATCTTATATTTTCAAATAATAGTAATTGATAAATAATGAATAAAAATACACACAGGAACATTGTAAACCTTTTTTAACCGCAAACAATCATATATATTATATATTTACTTTTATAATTATATGAAAAGCAACAATAAAGATTATCTTTTACTGGATTGCGCGAGTAATAAACTCAATTGATAACCTTATACTGAGAACACTACCCTCTTATCTACTGAATGTTTTCAATATTTTTTTGTACTTAACTTTAGAACACCCATTACTATTTATTACTATTTATTCAGAACGAACCCACAGGAATTTAACAATTTTTACATAACTTTAAAACACCGATTACTGTTTATTCTGCGCGTATCGACAGTAATTTAACCATTTTCAATCAACTCATTATATTACTGTTCATTTTACATATCACACAAGGAAACGAACCTTTAAAGGTTGTGATAAAATGTTACAGTGGCATTAACGAGCTTTTTGAAGGTACAAAGTAAGTGATTTATGCGAGTCGGTGATTAACTGATGCATAAAAAACTATATACAAACATTAATAGTTCCCCGAGCTCCTGACTTTCCATGATATCATTTTATTTTGAAGCTTAGTGTAGGAAATCTTTCATTGGATCATCATGATGGACTTTCTTCATCCTGTATGCCTCCATGTCCTCTTCAGTAACCTCATCGTTCCATCTGACATTATACTTGCGTTTCCTCTCATCTTTCTCTTCCCTCTTCCTTAGATCTTCCTGTGAAACAACGTTACAACGTTTGTATAAATGTCACAATAACTACATCTCAAAAGATTGAATGATACATAAAAATACATTTTACACTAGAAATAGACATCATAATGTAAAGTCATATTTGTTAGAAGAAATTATCAACAAAATTTAGTTTAAATCGAATGTGTCGTGTCCTTGGTAATTAAGGTCGACAGAGTTATTGGCAAAAAAAATATAATTAATTCCAGTGGGTACAAATAAGACGCAGAATGACTACCAAAGACCGAGTACACATACGATAGAATGTCATTTACCTTCTTGAGTGCATCAGCAAGCAATTTCTCATCTAGAACTAAATCATCTGGGACATCAGTACCCCACGTAGCAAGTTTTTTCTCCTCCACGGGTGCAGGATCCTCTGTAGTTCATTGAAAAGATAGTGATTAATAGACATGCTAAATACAATAAACAAAATTTACAAACAAACAGAAATAAGAAAGGAACGAAATAGAGGTAGAGAAACAACGTTTGTTAGCGAACGAACCTGTAGCAGCCTCCTTACGGGCAATATTAGCTTTCATAAGATCACTTGCAGCTTCAGCAGCCTCAATACCAGCGGCACCGGTGCAATAGCTATTTCGAATTGTCTGCTTGCAGCACTTATAGCCCCACTGGTGATCCTTCCACCATGAGCCCCACACAGTTGTGTGGTTGTTAATGTAAATATCTTCTTCATACTTGCTCCTGGGGACTGCTGCTTCCTGTTGGAAACATCAGATAAATAATAATTAAATCTCAAGTAACCATAAAGCAGAATCATTAAAGTCAAAACTAAAATTCAAGGTAAAACACAAACGTTAACAATCATGAAAAATGTCCCACTACCAAGAATATTTAAGATTTATAAGCAAACTACAATGGTACTCTACAGATTTAGAATACAACTCTCACCTGGCCTTTAATTATTCTACCAGCACGATCATACTCAACTTGCATTTCAGTTTGGCCAAGCAGAAGTTCTCTTGGAGGCTTGTTCTCATCAGCAGCATTGCCATACTTCTCAATAATGGTTTTCTTTGTTTGATGCTTCAGCTCCTCACTTCGGATAAGGAAACTTTTATGGACTAATTCAGCTTGTGATGGGGCCGCTTGCATGTGAACATCTTGCCCCTTTTCAAATGCTTCCCAAGCATGGATGTTCAACTCCTTAAATTCCAAAGCTTGCCCGCTATTTCTATATTGGTTATCACCCTACAGTACGAAAGCAGGTTCAGTCTAAATACAAGATCCCATATAGCAGTAGAAACAAGTTACAATGTTCCAAATTTTCATTCAAGACAAGTTACCCCATAAAACTTTTCATTTGGATCTGCATCTGGAAGTGGATCCTCTCGCATGGATCTGGTCTTGGGATCATAATGTGCTGAATTGACATCAAGATTAAGAAGATATTTTGCAGTATCTTCTCGAATACGTAGATTCCTGTAGGAAAAAATAGTTCAGCTCCAATTCATCTAATATAAATAATGAAATAACCTTAAATATAACCAATTAAACTGAAAAGATATATTAAAATGATGGTAACATAAAAATTACCTCACAGTTCCTGTACTTCCACCACCTGTTGTACGCACACGCTTCTCAACCTTTGCAAAGTCCATTTGTTTGCTCTCATCAACCTTTGCCTCATCTACCCTTAGATCATCTTCCTCTTCATCCTCATCACTTGCAGCATCCTCACCATTTTGGTTGCTCTTCTCCAATTTCTTAAGTTGTTGTTCTTTCAGGTACTTCTTCCGTGCTTCATCTCTAGCTTCATACCTCTCAATGACTCGAGCATAAGTTGACGCATCATAACCATTCCATCTGTCCCGTTTTCCATCATAGTCGAGCTCAAAAGTTTCTATCTTTTCATCAGGGGCAATGTGAGTGTTTGTCCATTTTGCTCCCACTTTTCGTGGTCTTTCCATACATGACTTCACATCATGGGTCATAGCTCCACAACTGTAACAAGAAGATTGGAGTGGTCCATAAATAAATTCAAAGACAAGCCTGGTTGTCAAATAGTTTACAGGATTTGAAAGATAATATTTAGAAAACATGTCTTAATAGCCAAACATATCAAACAACATATTCACGTACTCATAATTAATGAAGTTATAAGGTAAAAACATAAATACTAAGTCATCTGTTATGCTATATACAGTCCCACTCCCAGCCATTTTCGTCTAGTTTAAATAACAATAGAAAACTAATTAAATATTCAGACTTCGAAAACCTAAAATACACATTGACTAGCAGCACCAAGAACCCAGTCAAAAGTTGCACCTGGAAACCTCTTAAGTTCAAGAGTAGAATCAACTGATTATGCGAGTGTTTACCTAAACACGTTGCTTTGAGAGAGAATTTACATGCAAGTAAACGTCGCATTTATTTATTGTCTTATAACCAATACTAGTAAAAGTTTAATCAAGAGTTTTGTCAGACAAGAAGTATGTACATACATTAAACACAGAGAAAATGCTCAAAAATATTTGTCAAATAAAGATCACTTACTTTTCGCATGCGCCTTTCCTATACTTGTCAGCCTGATGGATTTTAGCACCTCTATCGTACCATGATTTGGTGTAATTGGGATCAGATTTCCATTTTCTTTGATGTTTCAAACTCTACAAGCATAACAATAGGACAAAAAGAAAATGTTAACTTTTATACATCAAACATCCCAAATTCCTTCCGATCTCAATAACTCTAAAGAGTAGAGACACTTACAGGTCTCTCGGCATTAAGATACCAAGGCGCAGATGACATATACTGGGGAATATGAGGATTGATTTCCTTCCCATCCTCATCAAGTTCAGCTGGCGCAAGCCCCGCTTTTCGTGCCTCCTCCAACTCAATCTGTTTGCGATGGTCCTCCCTGGACTTAAATGCCACTGAAATTCATGCCAAAAAACTTTAAACAACATTGAGGTATATAAGGTATAATGAGACGAACATAGTTATGTTTAAAATTCAATTAAAATTAAAAAGTGAAAATTGAAGAATTGTGCAAACAGTCTCAAACCAATCAACCTAAGAGCTATGAAGCCCCGGTACTTCAAATTTAAACAGATATCCGAATCCAATTCTGAAACTCCCAACAATACTAAACTAGTCTGAGAAAAAAAAAAAACTCACTCTCTCTAAACCTTGCCAAAATACTTGTTTCTATCATCTATTAATTCAAAACATGATGAGTAACGATTAATAGATATGAATTGTAATCTACAAGTAGTTAAATCAGGAAATTCCCAAATATAAATCGTAAATCAGGAAATTGTAACACGGATAGTAAGATCCTACATATCTTATGAAATTGATATTCACACAAATAGATTGAATTGGAGTGAGACTAAAAGGAGTTTGGAAGTTGATCAACAGTTTTCTCGTTCACAAAAGAGAGGGGAGTCACTGAATTTTTACTTTTTCACTGCAGTAAAAATTCCCAAAGAGTCTCTTTTATTTTTGGCCAGTTTCCAGAGTCATCTACTAATGGCTTAAAATGTTTTCAACCAAAATGGACTAATGTTTTGAAACGGGTACAAGTGTGGGCATTGATATCAGAAACCCTAGAAAATGAAAATATGGGTTTTGGAAGGGAGAGGATAGTACCTGAAGCGGTAGCCATGCTGTGAAGTACGCAGAAAGGAATTGAAGATCAAAGATGAAAACGAAGAAAATGATCAAAAGCTTCTATCTTTTCACCACCACCGAACTTCCGCCGAAACTCCGAAGCACCACCACAGCCTCTGTACGCGGGTTCACAACATTGCTTACAAATGAGACTCGATATTCTTGATTGAGCACAAAAGGAAGGAGAATAGATCAGAGGAGAAAGCGAAGGACAATACAAAAGCTTGCAGATGATTGGGATCAAGACCACCGCAGAAAACGAAAACTTTCGTAACCCTATATATCTATAATCTAATGTAATCTAATATATCTGGTATCTAATATCTATATTAATATATTAATAGGGGATTCTTCTTTTTTTTTTCATTTATCAAAATAATGATTTTACCCTTTAAATATAACTTATTTATTTATTTGCATCTATATCTTTGATCTATATCTATAATAATAAAGGATAATAAAAGAGATTTCTCTTTTTTGTGTCCACATTTCATAATATCCGTTTTATCTTTAGTTATTTTAAAAATTAATTATTTTATAAATAATTTACTTTTAATCATTTTTCTACAAATTTTTTTATCTTAAATTATTATTTAAAATTTTTTTACATATTTTTTTTAATTTTATATTTAACAACTATTTTAAAAATTATATATTTGTTATTAATATTAAATTTCTTAAAAATTAAAAAATACGAATGCACAATAACAACAAAGACAATAGCGCCTGTATGTTCCCTAGTATCTATAAGAAGAAAATATTAGTACAATTTAAAATCCATAAATACTTATAAATCACATTTTGACACTTAATATATTTTTTGATATTTTTGTCATTTTATGTGTAAATAGTAAATCACTGACGAACAATAAATTTTTCCTTTTATAGTGCTCTTTTATTATAAGTTTTTTTCTTCCAAAATAAAAATTGATTATTATTATTAGTACTAGCATTTTTAAATTTTTTAGAAATTTAAGATAATAACAAAATATATAATTTTTAAAATAGTTGTTAAATATAAAATTAAAAAAAGTAAGATATGTAAAAATAAAATTTAAATAATGAGATTTGTAGAGAAGTGATTAAAAGTAAATTATTTATAAAATAATTAATTTTTAAAATAACTAAGGGTAAAGCGGGTATTATTAAATGTGGATACAAAATGAGGAATCCCCTTTATTATTTATACAAAATGAGGAATCCCCTTTATTATTTACTAGCGTAACACAGGCGCTATCGCGCGCCTGTGTGTATGTATTTTTTAAATATGCGTGATAATACATATATTATAATTATATTTATTAAAAATAAAGTGAAATATATCAGAACAGATAAAAGAATAAGCATTGATAAATAAAGAAGAAGCAAAACATCTGATTTTATAAAAAAATTGTAAAAATAATGGTCAATTTTTAAAAATTTAATAAATTATTATATTTAAAGGGTAAAATCGGTATTTTGAAAAGTGAACACAAAAAAGAGAATCCCCTTTATATATTGTTATAGATTATTATAATTATAATATTATTATATATAATATATATATATATATAATATATAATATATATATATATATATATATATATATTATAGAATAGATAGATATAGATATTTGTATTATTATTATTATTAGGATTTATATTATTATTTTAGTATATTATCATAAAATAATATAATTATTTAATTATATTATAAATGATTTTATGTTTCTATGACACATCTATATAATTGTAATAGTTACGTAGATATTTTTTTAATTTATTTAAACAAGTTCATTTTTAATTATATTATTTTTTAAAAAAAAAATTCGTGAGTCACATACAAGTTTTGTAAGAAAAGTACAGTTCAAATATCATTTTGTTTATTGTTTACACCAAATACGCATAATCTCTCACAAAACTCAATTTGTAACTTCACTTTAATTTCTATTATAAATAAATATTTCATGATATATTTTTTTAAACTATTATCAGAACACCACAAAATTTTCTATACATGATATTTTTGTATTGAAAGACAACAGTATATATTTACTTTGCGATTCCCTTTAACTACAATTTATAATTGTAAGTTTGGATTGTGGAACAAAATTTTAAGAATTTTGGAATCAACTTAATTATATTAAGCTATTTTATGATTTTAATTACAACAATAAGATAACTAAATAAATTCGTTAAGGACAACGCACATCAATTGAATAAATAATAATCAAATAAAAGTGTTATATAAAAAAAATAAAAATTACGTACATATACCATTTTAAATAAAAAAATGTTAAAACAAAGTTCTAGAGTATTTTCTTTTTGTTGTTCGATTTTTTCAATTTTATTTTATGTGAAACTTAAATTCGTATTTAAATTTCTAATAATTTTTTACGAATACTTTTTACTTGTATAATTGTTTATTTTAACAAGACATACCATTAGTTAGAAAGACGTTTTATACAAATACATATAAATACATATAAGTTAATTGTGAAAACTAACCAAACTACGATATCAATTATAAATCTTTTAAAGACGAATTACTAGATAAACAAAACATAAATCAAATATGCACCATGAAATTATTAAGAGAAGGGTGACCATGACCTCCCACAATTTTAATTTGTTTATATTATATATATATATATATATATATATATATATATATATTAATTATTTTCAATTTTTTAATCAAAGTTAAAGTTGAATGAGGTATCTTTTTATTTATTTTATAAAACATAACATTTAATGTTAATAAATAATAAAACATAAAATCAAAATTTAGTGAAGAATACAAATATTTATTAAGATATTTATTATTATTATTATTTTGTATTTGTATAGTTTTCATAAATTATACTTATCTCACACTCTCATATATTTTCTTTTTATTTGAAAAATAAAAAATAAAAACTTATTTTTTTTATTTTTATTTTTCATTTGTTCTTTTTAATATTTGTGAAGAAAAAAAAGTAAATATCTTTTTGATAATGAAATATTAAGATAATAAATTTAAGTATTTTTCTTTGTTTGTTGTTAAGTTTCAATTTTAAGTATATTTTTTAATTTGATGAAGTTATTTTTACTTCCTAAAAAGGAGACCTTCGGTTTTATAATTTTTAACTAAACATTAAATAAAGTCAAATAGTTATCAGATGCAAAGTTAGGAGTATCTTTGAGGTGAGAAGTGAAAAACAACGTCTTAAAGTTGTGAGCAAAATGAATATATGATTTGACATGACCAAAAATAAACAAATTTGTGAATTTTTATTTTTATTGTTTTACCTTTAACCCTTATTTAATGTATCACAAATTACAGACTTACGCCTTTTAAAAAAAATACAAAATTCCAATACTTATTGTGAATGTTATAATATACCAAAGTAGTTTATAAACTTTGTTTTTTCTCAACTAACCGAAATATAATTTTAAAAATAAAACTGCGAGTGTTGAATCGATATCGAATTAGTCGATATATGATGCAAATGTCAATAAAATTAAGATCAAAATAGAAAATAATAATGCAGCACTCGAAGTATATACATACCAGTCAAACCAAATTCTTTAAACTTTAATTTGATTTACGAACAAAATTCATTGCTCAAGACCCATTTAATTGAACATTGAGATTTGACTATTAAAAAAAAAATACTATTTCGATTTAGCTGTTTAATTAAATAAATAAAACTGAGTTAGTAATTATCGAAGAAATCTTAATAACTGTTGACTAAGTGGATTTATTTTTCTATTGAAAAAAAGCTTGGAATTAGGTACCACATATTTATTTAAAATTAAGAAAGAAAAAACAAGAAAGACTTTAGAGATTGCTTAGGGTTAAGGGAGCTGAACTAAAAGCACCAACCAAAGCTTTTGATTTTGGCTCTTCCATCCACTTTCAAATAATATATATGAAAATCAACATAAAAAAAAATAATATTCTAACTTTCAATTCAACAAGTTTCTTAAATAATAACCAAACTCAGACTATATAAAAGTTAAAAGAATATTTAATGTAGAAAAGGAAAAGAAAGAAAGAGTACTGGACACAAAAATTCAGGAATATATGCAAAGATTGATATGAGGGAAAAAGAAATACATCAATGGCATAAATTCCCAGGGCAACAAAAAAAAGCTACCTCCCTGATATTGCTATCATGATTAGTATATTTTATTTTCTAAATAACTATATAAATTGTTATTTATATTATCTTATTTTGTATTTATTATTTATTAATTCTAAAAAAAAAAGAAAAAATAATGCCCAACATAATGATTGATAAATCTCTATTTTTTGGCCGAAACTGCTGAGAGGCATTTTTGGTTTATTATTTCAGAAAACTCAAGTGCGAATCGCCTCTACTGAAGAAGAGGGAGGGTCCTCAAAACGGCGTAAGAAACCGCTGAAACGCTCCTCTTTCGTCTTTCCGCTCTTCTCTCTCTCTGGTGTGGCTCTTGGTTTCGTCAAAAGGTGTGGGTGGGTCGGTGTCATAGCCAAAAGATGTGTTTTTTTTTGTACCCAAAACCATGTTATGCTCCCAATTTCAAAATTACTTGTTGTTTTTTCCTTTCCCTCCTCAATTACTAGATATTAATTGCTGTTGTTGTTACTGTTCAAGCTCTGGAGGTCTTCACTGTGAATTCCTCTTCTTCAGCGTTTATTTCGGATCGTTCTGACTTTTGCAGTGAGCTATATGTTTTCTTTATTTCGGATTTTTGGTTTCTTTCTGTCTTTGTCTGAATTTTTTTTTTTAAAATTGTGTCAAATTTATTGGATCATTTCCGAGGCCCTTTTCAATTTTGGGGAATATCATTTTTGTTTTTCTTTTTGTTTTTTGTGTCGCCAGTGATTTTAGGTTGGTACGATATCCGTGATGAGAGTAGAATATCATTTTTTTGAAACAATAATGGTCTTCTTACTTCCCCTCTTCCTGTATATTCTACTGTTATGAAATTTCTGTGTTCATCACTATCAATATTCTATTGTTTAGATCGTATATGAAGTTTATTTCTGTCTTGAAGTGGTTCATTGTAGCATCACGATCAATATTCTATCGTTTTCATTCTAAATTTTATTTTGGTCTTTCTCTTGTGTTCATTTTATTTGGGGTTTTTGATTTGGAATTTTGTTTAACCTGACCAGGATTATTACTGGTTGAGTAACAGTGAATAACGATTTTTTGGGTCATGCTTTTGACTGTCATATTATTGTTCGTTGCAATTGATGGTCTGCCTTATTTATTTATTTATTATTGTTCCAGGTATAGTGCTGTGTCAACGAGTGAATCGTTGTATTTGTTGATGCATTCGGTGGTTATGTTGGTGTAAGAAACTAAGAACTGCTGCTACTTCACGATGGGTGCTGCTTGTTGTGTTGCTGCCAGAGACAAAACTATACAAAGTGGATCAACCAGTGACATTTTGCACCGAAACGTTCGGTGTTCTCCAACATGGAGCTTTCGGTGGGATCACCGAGGGCGTGTAGCTGGTGAAGATACTTCTATAAATTGGTTTTCTGATGGTATTAGCAGAAATGATGGATCGGAGAATAAAAATGAATCAGCATATGTTTCAGAGGACGGAAGTCCATTGCAGAATTATCAACGGAAAAGATTCCAACAGTCTCCAATTTCGGAAGCAACTGCTGTACGTGGGAGAAATTCAACATCAGGTAACTCTTCGGAATTTTCCCTTTTGGTTTTAAACATTAACCGACTTGGGTTGGACTTTTCTAGAACTGGCTGTTCTCTCGGTTTTTTCATAGTTTATTCTCTACCCTTATATCGATCGAGACGTGTGAGAGATATGAAATTCTAGTACATATCTGAAACTTGGAGATATGTATTCTCACGTATTTTTGTGTCCAAAGCAATCAGATTCAGATATAAGGACAAATTGAAAATTAGCATAAAGTCTGGTTTCTTAAATGGATAGTTCTGTAAAGGCTAAAATTTCTGTCTCTATGAATGAGATGACGGAAACTGACATCGCAAAGTAAGAGCAGAAACCACAGAACTATCAATTGTTTTTTATTTATTTTTCACATTGTTGCAGTAGCAAATATAGAGGGGTTAGATTAAATGGTTATTTAAATTTGATGGCACCGTTAATCTTATAAGAGAAATGAACTGCTAGGAATTTAGATTTGTCAGCGCTAATCATTGTTTAAAGATAAACCATACACACAATAATCCAGAAGGGAATCGAAAAGTGAAAAGATGGTAATGGTAGAGCATCATCTTTGTTTATTCTGAAACTTGTATGAGATTTAGTTAAATACTTCCAGCTTTTGAGATTCAGAAACCAGGTTTTCAATTAGTGTTAGATTTATCCGGTTCATCCCTTTTTTTCGGACAGGAAGTTTTGGTGATAGTTTGTAAAAAGTATTTAGTTAAATATCGTCGGAAGTCACCAAAATATTGAAAAATTCTTACTGTATCCGTGTCCCTACAAAAGTTGAAGGTGGCTATTCAATCATTTGTGGTCAATCTCCTTGCCTCAGGAAACACTGGAGATCATCCTTTAAAATTATCTATATTTTCTAATAAATATTTTGTTTCTATTTCTTCCGAGGGTTCTACAAAACGTTAAAGGTGGGAAAAGTTCCTTTGTCATGCATTTTCTATCTTCAAGTAGTTATACTGAAGGAAATCAAATCAGGAAAGAATTCTTAACACCAGACTTACTCAATTTAGCTTTTAGTTCAGGATATTGAAGTTTTTTGGTCATTTAGATAGGGTAGGTGAATTTTAATCAGTACTTCTTCCTATAGAACCCGGGAATATAATTTAGGCAACTAAGAAAATAAGTATGATGAATAAGGTGGTTTTGTATTGCTTATTTTGAATCTTATTAGAATATTATTATTACACTTTAAATTTAACTAATCCGGGTTTACTATTATTCTGTCATTTGATTCTTCTACACTGTCTGACAAGGTTATTTGTGATTATTGCAGACCAATCTTTTTCAGGGACTGTTTCTACGGAAGTGAGTGTGGAACAGGTGAGGTTATATTAATGAATGTGTGTTTAAGGGTGGTGTATTTAGTGAGAAGACATTTTCTTTTGAGTTAAAAAAAAATGAATATTGACATTAGATCTTATCATCAACGCTCAAGATGAAAATGCGTGTTGTAAGTTTTTTTAGAAGTCACCCGACTTTAAGTCTAGAACATCCTTGTATATCTGTATGATTTTTTATTTACTCTTTCACTCATTAAAATATGACCCTTTTACTATATATGCGCTCCCCACCACAACCACAACCACACACATGCACACACACATACTTGAAACGTATGTTTCTTCTTTGTAGCAATTCCTAATAATGAATCACACTCTAGGTGAATGGGCTGGTGGAATCATCAACAATATCTTGTCCATCTCCCACAAAACCATCACTGCCTTCAACATCACTATCAACATCTCCTCTATCATCCCAGTGTCACATACCTCCCTCAAACTTGACCCCTGTAAGGTGGCCCTGCCATTCCCCAGGATACCGATTATCACAGCAAGCTTCTGATAGCCGAATTCCAGCAGTCAAGTCACCCAGCAGCTTCTCTCTGTCTGAAGAAAGGCCGGTATTTCCTTCATGGAACAATGATGTGGGTATGCGCTCGCATGGTGGATCTTCAGATGGTTGGTCCATACCTGGTTTTTCTGAGTTGATGGGAACTCCTCACAGAGAAAGGTGGTCATTTGATAGTGAGTCCTTTGGTTTTAACCGTGAAAGATTAGTTAGATCTGGTAGTTGGTTTTCAGCTTCATCAGTTGATTTGCAATCATGTGGAATTTGCTCAAAACTTCTAGCGGAGAAGTCTTCTTGGAGCACTCAAAAGATAATTGCGAGTAATGATCTTTCTGTAGTTTCTGTACTTATCTGCGGACATGTCTATCATGCTGAATGTTTGGAGAGAATGACATCTGATATCAATAAGTATGATCCAGCTTGTCCAGTTTGCACTTTCGGTGAAAAACAAACTATGAAGTTGTCTGCAAAGGCCCTGAAAGCTGAAATGGATTTGAAGGCTAGAAACAATAAATCAAAGAATCGGATTGTGGACAGTGATATTGACGATGATTCTGTTGTGTTTGATCACTTTAAAGGGAGAGGGTTTAGAGGTAAAGGTCCTAGGAATGACTCCAGTTCCAGCAGGAGAAGCTCCTTTGGGAAACCTTTTTTGCGGCGACACTTTTCCTTTGGATCAAAGGGTCCCAGATCCATGTTAGATAATCACCCTACAAGAAAGAAGGGTTTCTTTTGGGCCAAATCTAGCAAGGAATAAGGTGCTTCTTGTTTGTTGGGAGGTCGGTGGCTTTATCTTTCTTTCTTTTCTTGCATGTATATGTTTACCTGTAGCATCTTTTTAGTGTCTTTATCTTCCATCTATGGCATGCTTATGTTTATGAGTAGCATCTTTAGCTTATGCCATGCATTGTAATGAAGAAATGTGGTATAGCTGTCAAGTTATTGTACTTAAAAGGTTCTTCTGCACGGTACACTGGAAATCTTAAGTAATTCTTCTGTACTTAAAACTTTTTTTTTTCACTTTCTTTATAGCAGGTTCCATTATTGATCATCTGTGCATCCTCTAAAGGTTTAGGAAAAGACAAGATGCAATTCATGCTTTCGGAGTGCGTCTGTATACACTAATCTGCAATTTCAACTGGATAAGAAGTTGAAGTTACTCTGTAAGAAGACATAGAGAAGTATATGAGAGACATACAGACGTAAAAAGTAGTGTTTGTCCCAAGGGTCTTTCTGCAATGTGTACAGGTTGATTTGTTTATTGCATGGATATAATTCTTATATCCAAATGATGTTCTGTTGTCCATGGTTCTGCTCATATGTAATGTAAAACATTAGCCCTTCGGCGTTTCCGAAGTTGGGCAATGATTTTCACAGATTGATAGGCAATACCAAATAGCTGGATCGTCTTTAGTTGGTTGCTTTCAATGAAAGAGCAGTTTCAGGATAGCCTATTGTCGAATTAGTGTTTTTTGTAGTTAGCGGATCGAATCATATGTATACATTATTCTGATGTGTTGGCTTTAATGAAAGAACGTTTTCAGCATAGCATCCTGTTCGATTAATGGTTTTTTGTCGGTAGCAAATTGAATTATATGCATAGAGATCAGTGGGTTGGGTGCTTCATGGTGGAAGGAGTTGCGGTGCTTCTTGACTGAAGTTGATTGATAATATAAAGTTTATACTATAAGTGTATTTAAATTAAATTGTATAAAGTTATGTTTTTTAATATATCCTTATTTTTTACTTTCACTGTGTATTGTAAATGGTGGAAAAGTTATGAACATCTTCTCCTGTATCAGCATAATCCTTGAAATATCAGTTGAGGAGAATTAATATAAGGCTACAAGATGAAAGGTACAAAACGAAAACATGAATGAGACAAGTTTAAAAATACTAGTGTGCAGCACTAAATGTAAGAATCCTCGAACAGAACAGAACACTTATTTAACTGTTCTTTTGAGTCACCAACTCGTAATTCTATAAATGTCAATCACAGAGAACGCATTTATGAGATAAGTCAGTACAATAGCATAATAGACATTATTTGTCACAAGAACTCTGTCACAAGAATATCCTCGCAATTTTTCATCAAATGCCATACAGGCTCCACTATTCATCACATCACCCATTCATTTCTGACCACCATTGTATGAAGTTCTTATTAGATTACTGATGTATTTTAGAAAGGAAAATTACCTTTTGATAATTTTTCTTTTACAAACTTAACAAACCTTCTAAAAAGTAGAATTAAAGTAAATAAATTTTTATTTTTTAATTAAAATAAAACAATAAAATAATAGTTTTTTATCTAAATAGAAAAGTTTGTTAAAACTTTGTTAAAAACACTTTATTATCTATAATATCTATAATATATATATATATATATATATATATATATATATATATATATATATATATTACCTTCTTGATTATATTTAATCAAGGAAAGTTTAAATCCCAGTTGGTTCTAACTAATTCACATTAGTAATTATTATAAAACTCTTTTTTCAATCAAATTTCCAATTTTTTAATTATTGCACTTTAAAATTCAATATTAGTTTGATGCTCAGAAGTATATTTATTTCTATTAGTTGCAGTAAATTATTATTGTCTAACTGTTGAATAAAATATAAATATATAAAGTTAATAATTTAAAAATTAAAAGCCATATGAAACAAGATAATATTACATAAAAAATTCACAAATTTATATTTATTTCTTTACAAAATTTTGAACAATTTTTTCAATTGTTAAATTTGCACATTCAACGTTAGAATAATGTAATGATATTTGAGAACTTTATAATAATAGAAATAAAAGTAAGCAAAATAATTTTTAAACATTATTATAATAAAAAGTTGGCAAATCGATAAAGAGAATGTTTACAGCATAAACGGTATACGAACCCTAAAAACAAAGAGACACCTGTCCTCATCATTCCTCTTACGTGGCGACAAATTTGTGAGGTGTCAGCACCTTTTCGAGCCACGTGCTGGTGTGGAATTACATGCATATATTCACCGCCACGTAGCTGAGGTTATATAACAAGGCGCACACAGTGTAAAGAAGGTATGTTACGTAGAAGTTGAAGAAGACAAATTGAAATGGCTGAAGCACAACTACGAGACCAGCATGGGAACCCTATCCCACTCACCGATCAGCACGGTAACCCCGTTGTATTAACCGACGAGCACGGCAACCCCGTTCACGTCACCGGCGTCGCAACCACTGCTACCCCCGCCGCCACTGCAGGTTCAGGGTTTGGGACCTACGGTGGTCCTGGTGCAACCGCAGTAACAACCACCGTGTCGGATCTCATAACAACCCAACCAAGGGACACTAGAGAGCTTCGTCGTTCCTCTAGTTCTAGCTCTAGCTCGGTATGCACCTATCGTTTTCTTTTCTTCTCTACTTTAATCGTTTTATAGTTTTACACAGATTGTTGAATCTAAAAAACTTGTAACGTGTATGAATTTGTAGTCTGAGGATGATGGACAAGGTGGGAGGAGGAAGAAGGGAGTGAAGGATAAAATAAAAGAGAAGCTTCCAGGGAGGAAGAATATGGATCAGCAGCATTCACCAACAACAACCACAACTACTACCGCTGCTACTGGTGTTCCCGCTGCTACTGGTGTTCCACAACCAACCGCCACAAACCCTAACCCTAACCCTAATCACCATGAGCATCACAAGAAGGGCATAATGGAGAAGATCAAAGAAAAATTGCCTGGCCACCATAACCACTGAAAATCTCTCTCTGTGGGTCTGTGTGTTCTGATCTAGTTTGAGTAGTGATTTAATAATTAATTAATTAACTAGTTGTTATTATAGGTTTGTATTATGTGTCGTGAGTGATTATTAATTAATTAATTAAGTACGTAGTTTTATTATATATGCTCTGTATTATGTGACGTGGCCATCTTTTAAATCATGTACGTGAGGGTGTATTTTATTTAGTTTTCAAATGCTGTGTGTTATTATTGTCATTAACAAGGTTTGGGATTCCACTCATTTTTATTTTTTGATGGTATGGTATTGGATATATATTTTAATTAACTAAAGAAGCAAGCTTCATAATTTCCATAAATGCAAATGAGTTATTTTTTAAGGAGTTATATAAAGAATATATGGTACTATAATAATACCTAAATATGTTCTTGGTGCTTTTATATAGTGAGATTTCAGCATTCTAATTCGTTTACGAGGATTAAATAGCGAATTTAGTTATACTTGTAGAATAAATAATTTTGTTGTCAGAATGAAGAAAATAACAAAAAAAAATTAAAGTAATTTTTAAAAGTTTAAGCAAAAACTAATTTAAAGTGAATAAATTATTTCTACGTTAAAAGCGTGAGTTTATGGAAGCTTTTTCGGAAGAAGGAAATAAAATAAATATATCTGAGTCTTTGAAAATGATAAATAAATAAAAACGAAAGGTCAAAAAAAAAAAACCCTGACAATTATTTTTATATAAGATATCAATAGTTGAACGTATATGTTAAAACTTAACTTATTTATTACAAATCTAAAATATAGATATATTTATAAACTTTAAGTATAATGTAAAAGAAATTATTATTCATCATAATTAATTATACAAACTAGTTAAGCATTATGTTCTCATCAACAATATTGCAGTTGCAAAAGAGGGGAAAATAACTCTTAAAAATTTGTTTGCACTAAAAATTATTTAATTCTCTCAAGAAAAGGTATTTAAATATCTCGTAGAAGAAAACGGATAGTTAATTGAAACGACCACGTTTTGATTTTGAATGAACAGCAAGATTAAAGAGACATGGAAAACCCTTGTTTGTTTCTCATACGTGAGGTATCTGCTACCGTTGAAGCATGTGTTGTTTTTTAAGAGATTGAGAGAGTTTGAGTTTGAGTTTGAGTTCGAGATTGATTTTTGGTCGTTAATTGCAGAGCAATGTTCTCACAGTGCCATTTTCTCTCTCACTCTCACTCGCCAGTACCCAATTCTTTTCTCCCCCCAACCTTCCGTCTCAGAGCCATGGCGGCTCACACTACGCCTCTTCAGCTTAATCGATTCGCCGAGGTCGGTAACACAGTCGCCGATGCTGCCGGAGAAGTTATCCGCAAATACTTCAGGAAGAACTTCGACGTTATTCACAAACATGATCTCAGTCAGTTACCTGTTCTCTTTTCTTGTTTCATTTTAATCCCTTTCACTTTTATAACGTTTCTTGTTTTCTTTATTTGAATGCTTATGTTCTGCCCTTTTACATGATGTTGCAGGTCCAGTAACCATTGCAGATCGATCGGCTGAGGAGGCTATGGTTTCAATTATACAAGAAAATTTTCCTTCCCATGCAATGTAATTATTTAATCTTATCATTTTCTTGCCGTTGCCGACTAATTGTGTGGATTCCATTTTCATCGGGTTGAGTCTTGCAGCAACATTGCATGTCATTCAGTTCGTTGTAAGTCAATAGCTGAAATGCTAACATCATTGAAATAAAGTATTTGCTACTAGCCTGAAAGAATTACCCCCATTGAAATGAGTCAAGGGATTTTACTATTGGTTAACTTGAGTCTGTCAATGCTCCATAATTCTGGCCTCTTTAGATCGATAAATTTGTATTGTAATTATGCAATTTAACTTACAACTGAAACAACTAAACAGGAGAGTAGTGTATAATGCTTCTGTTTCCCGGTGCCTATGTGCATGAGTTATCAGCCAGCCGCATCCATTGAATAATCCATAAATGCAATAGTTTGGTAGATTCTGTGGACTGAAGCTCATTCGTGGATTTTTCACTGAATTTCAGTTATGGAGAGGAAAATGGGTGGAGGTGTAAAGAAAAGACTGCTGATTATGTTTGGGTATTAGATCCCATAGATGGGACAAAGAGTTTTATTACTGGTAATTTTCTTTCATGGTTTTTTTAATTATTATTGGGTGAGAGTTCCCAGATTTCACTTTGGCTCTGTTTGTTTTGTTTCCATTTCAGGGAAACCCGTATTTGGTACTCTCGTTGCTCTTCTACAAAATGGAATACCAGTAAGAGTCTCTTGCCACTTGAATGCGTATTAGACCCATTCACACTTTATTTTCCTTGAATCATCCCAAATTATTGCAGCTTTCTTACTTTAGAATGAAGAAAAACTGGATGTTCAATCATCTTCATATCTTAAATATTTTAAACAAAGCTGAGTCTTTTCTCTTTATACTTTACAATGTGAAAACAAATAAAAAGAAAATGATGCAAAATGTCAACATCAATCGATTTCAATTATTTCTGCTAACTGATACACTTATCTGATTGTAAGGGATACTTGGTATTTTTACCCACAAAGTGCATATGAAATTGAAATTGATCTTCTCATCATTCAGCTAATCAAGTCAAAAACTTTATGTTGTTGAGTTTGATTTCCTTTTCGATAGATCCTTGGCATAATTGATCAACCTGTGTTAAAAGAGAGGTGGATCGGGATAAGTGGAAAGAGAACTACACTGAATGGACAAGAAATATCTACCCGCACATGTGCAGACCTTTCTCAAGCATACTTGTATACTTTTCTTATTTTTCCTTAACAAACTTATTATGAATTCTTTCCTGATCTTGATTGGAAGAGAGAAAAGAAGCTGGTTACAAGAGTAGTTTACATTCTTTTTCATATTTGCAGCTTTAGACACGGCTAGCATAGGTCTACAAAAGCAGGTATAAAATCTAATTTCATTTCTTCCCTATATAGGTACACCACAAGCCCACATCTGTTTAGTGGAGATGCAGAAGAGGCATTCATCCGTGTTAGAAGCAAGGTCGGTTTCATTTTTAACATAAAGGGACTACATGATATCATAAAAGGATGAAATATTTAGTCAATATTAGTTTGAGGCCTGTTTTCTTTCCCAATCTTAAGGTTGTTTAGTTTCCAACTGAAGCATTGCATTGATCACAAGTTCAAATCAAACAGGGTTAGTGGACATTTATCCACTTGTCCACCTCTAATTTAATTTTAAAACCTATACATATTATTTGCATCACCTTTTTCGTCGTTTCAAAGTCAGCCTTCTGAACTACTCAGATATCACAGAAAATGTGAATGTAAGACACCAGAGTAACTTGGACTTTTTACATTTCTGACTCAGTTAGCAATATTACGTTGCCTGTCTTCTGCTTTGTTATGTCTCTATGTAAATTAACATCTAACTTTTCTAAGAAGACTACATCAAGCAGTATTGCCAAAATGAAAATTTTCTGTTTTCCAAAATATTATTGTCATCAAGTTATTATTTTTTGCACGTTTACAGGTTAAAATTCCATTATACGGCTGTGACTGCTATGCATATGCTCTTTTGTCTTCTGGTTTTGTGGATCTTGTTGTTGAGTCTGGTTTGAAGGTATGCTGCACTCTCACCTTTAGTTGCGTGTTTAACTTTTGACCCATGTAGAGATAAAGACCCCAAGATGGTTAAAACAATTTTTGTTTGTTAAATTTTGAATTTCAGCCGTACGATTTTCTTGCACTAGTACCCGTTATTGAAGGTGCTGGAGGTGTCATAACTGATTGGAAAGGAGATAAACTGTTTTGGGAGGCTTCTCCACTTTCAATCGCGACAAGTATACCCTTTCGTCTAATTCTAATATCATTCGTAGTTGCTTTTCTTGGTTTTCTGCCACCTTTATAAAAATGAAACCCTACGAATTTTTTATGACTTATACAATATCACGTGACAGGTTTTAATGTTGTGGCTGCGGGTGACAAACAGATTCATCAACAAGCTCTAGATTCATTGCAATGGAAGTGATAGCTTGAATTAACCTTCGACAGGAATAATCTTCTCTAAAAATCGCGTCTTGGTTCAGATGTGTATGTATTATCATAACATTATTATTCGGCATTTATCTAAGTTGAAAACCGTGTACTCGGAATCTTGAGTGTCTTGCTGAAATTAATCTCTTTCTCAGTTGGATGGATTCATGAACTCTTCAAACCTGATAAACAAGTTCAAAATTCGACATATAAACAATTTGAAAACTCGAATTTGAACGGTTTCAAAATTAAAGAAACTCACGTCTTCCACTCGTTTTCTAACTTGTCCTAGGGGTTATGGTAATATGGTAATTTTATGTAATTTAATGATGCTGTCAAAGTAAACCAGATTATCAAATTCTTGTTCTATCACTGAACACAATGGGCTGGACAATTTAGTGACAAACTGTGCAGACACCAGAAAAACATCTTGTGCTGAGTGCTAACAACAATTTGATTTTAATGGCTGCTCGATCCCAGGTTCTTTGCTTCAATCAGTTTGCGCACAGCCTGAAGGATCACAAAGTAAAAAGCATTAAGGGTATATTATAAATGTGGGTCAAAATTACATTCTTTTATCAAGTGTAAGCACTTCACCTTCATGAAATCTATATTAATCGCATAATCCCGGAGTTCACGAATAGCGAACATACCAGCTTCAGTGCAAACATTACGAAGATCAGCACCATTGAATCCCTGAAGTCAAACAAAAAACCATTAGGAAAAGAATGCAAAATAACACTTTCAATATGCATGCATACCTCAGAAATATTAGCAACTGCTTCATAGTCAATTTTGCCCTGTTTTGCAACTCCAGCAGCATGGATTTTGAGGATTTGCATCCTTGAGTGCTTATTTGGTAATGGTATTTCTACTTGCCTATCAAGTCGACCCGGGCGAAGAAGTGCTGGATCAAGAATATCACGCCTATTTGTAGCCATAATGACTTTCACCTGGATAAGAATACAACATCAAAATTTAACAAATACTAAAAACCCTATTCATTATGAACCATAAACAAACAACAGCAGCATCACCTTTTCTAGCTCATTAAATCCATCCATCTGGTCAAGCAGCTCCATGAGGGTTCTTTGAATTTCACGATCAGCAACTGAGCTCATCTTCAAACGTCGTCCACCAATGGCGTCGATCTCATCCATGAATATGATGCAAGGCTAAACAAAAGGATGCAAACAGTAATAATCAATTTCAGATAAGCATGAAAAAAAAGTTCATTTTTCAGCAATGGAAGTTTCCAACACCTGATGATCGCGTGCATATCTAAACATGTTCCTAATCAATCCTGAGCCTTCACCAAGATATTTAACCGCAAGAGCACTACCTACAATCCGAAATATAAAAAAGAAAGTACACTTTTTTTATGGAAAACCCCATTAAGCACTTGTAAAAAGCACAGAGAACAGAATACAAGTATTGAACATTCAAGAATTTAGCATCTGTATTGCTGGCTATTGCTCTCGCTAAGAGTGTCTTCCCAGTTCCAGGAGGTCCATAAAGAAGAACACCCTGCGTTGTATGCGAGAAACATATTATTCAGTAGTTTTTCTCTTTTAACAAATCCATGATTCAACATAAAATGCTTCCAAAATTAAACATCCATATAGTGAACATACCTTGGGGGTTCTGATTCCAACCTTCTGAAAAATCTCAGGATTCACTAAAGGCAGTTCTATGGCTTCCCTGAGCTCTCGAATCTGATCTGAAAGCCCTCCAAGTGCAGCGTAGCTAACATTTCCCGGGTCTTCAACAATCATATTTTGTATCTCAGGTTCAACCTGGCACATGATGAATAAAACAGTAGCATATGCACGCATAAATGTCATCAAAGTACTGTAAAATAATAACGATCCCAGCACAATCAACCATCCAACCCAAGAACAATAGATTATGGAGATGTATACTTGGCGGGGAAGAATTCCCATGATGGTCAGCGTGATCTTGTGAAGGAAAACTCTTGTTTCTTCAGTTATCTTCTCCTTCTCCAGCTTCCTATCATAGCCAACTATAAATCTAAATCCAGCTTCTGATTCTACAATAACTGAAAAGATTCAAAAATCTTAATTACATTGCTTAATCCATCTCTAACCAATCCCCCAAACAAGTGTTATAGCATCAAATAATAAACTATTTCTTGAATCTTGAACGTAGAAAACAAGTTATATGCATGCATGCATGAGTATGTATGCTTACAGCGTTCACTGCCATTAGGCCTTACAACACGACCAACGAAAAAACCAGCACCCTCCAAGTACCTGAGCTCTTGCTCAGTTTTCGCAATTTTTCTCTTTAAACCCTCCTCCCACAATCTCGCTGAGTACAACGCAATTCCAAACCAAATAACATCAAAAGAATGAAAAAGATTTGAAACTCTGCATAAACGTGAAGGTGAAAAAAGATAAAGAAAAGAAAAGGGGTTGGTCGGGGACCGCAAATTCTTAGGCCTTTCATAGCTCCGCGAAGGAGAAGCTTTTCGAAATACCGAATCTCCGCCGAACGATGTCGTGCAGTTTCATCTGACATCTCGCAGTTACAGCAACAACCAACAACCCATTAACTAAACAACTCTCTCTTCTGTGTTACTCTTTCGTCTTCGCAAAAACAATTTGGAATCATATTTAAAGAAAGTTACATTCAAATAATAAATGTATTCTTTTCTTCTTCTCTTCTTCAATTCCTTTCATGATGAAAAATTATATTTCTTTTTTGTTATGGGAAAAATGCCTGTTTTACATGATTAAATAATTTTAAATATAAGTATTACGTAAAATAATATATATTATAATAAATAATTATTTTTTTTGTGTAAATTATGTTTTACTTTTATAATAACTTTTTTAAATTAGTACATAATCATGATTTGATTTATAAATAATTAAAACATGTTTCAAATATTAAATTACACTTCTTTTATTAAATTGATTTGTTAAACTCATTCTTATTTAAATTAGTATGTAAAATTAAGGTTTGTCAAGAAAGGGTGTGTGTTTCAGTGTATGCCAAGGAATCATAAAGCTGCCATGGATATGGTTAGCACATTCATATTTTGATATCATTTTTTCTTATTATCATTTGACATCGTTCTCCTCGTAACTATTTATTTTCTTTCTTTTTTTCTAAAAATATAAAAATTAATTTTTGTTAAAGACTATTTTATCTTTATATAAATTCTCAAATAATCGTCAAATGAGATAATGTAAAATAACTTTTTCTATATGCTTATATTCTAGTTTAAATTATACGACATTTTTTTTTTCATATTACAATTACGGAATTCATTCTTAGATCTGTTATCAGATGCTTAACTTTTCAATTGTTTGTCTATTTCAATCTACCTACTTTTATATCCAAATTCCTTTTTTTAATATTAAATGGTTAAAAATGATTGTACATCACAGCATTAAATTTTTTTAACTATGAATCTAAAATACAATTTATATTTTAAAAATAATTATAAATTTATTATATATTTAAAAGTATCACTGTTTGTTCATTGGTGCATATTTTGATTTGCACATGTGGGGTGGTGCAGGAGCATGCTAAAATCAGAAACGAAGAGAAAAAGAGGGTAGAGAGAGCTTCAGAAACATGCATTTCAGCCAAAAATAGTAGCATCTTGAATGATCAAGAGGAAGTATAGAAAAAATGTTGTCATAACCATGAATGAGTGAAGACTTTATTCCAAAATCTAAAATATTTATTCAATCCCAAACCAAAGCCTTTCCTTCCCAAATGAGCGTCTGAGACCACATTTTCATCTTCCGTTGCCTCTCTTGAACATGGACCAAGAAATTGACAATTTGATAATGAACATGGGTTCTCTTGGAACCAGCTTTCCACAAAAGTAAGTTAAGATTTTCTTTCTGAAGAATATATGTCTATCGGACACTGATATTTTGACACCATTTTTTTTTTTCATAACTATTTACTTTCTTTTCTTTCTAAAAATATAAAAATTGACTTTTGTAAAAACTATTTTATCTTTATACAAGTTGTCAAACGGTGTCAAACAACGTTTTTCTATATCTATATCGATGAATATGTGTTTTCTGTGTTTGAAAATTTGATTGCATGCATGCACAGGAGAGGATTATCTAGGTATTATTCTGGAAAATCAAGATCATTTGTTTGCATGGAAGATGTACACTCAGTGGAGGATTTGAAGAAACCAGAACACTCTGATTCAAAGAAAAGGAAGAAACGTTCTCACAGGAAGGAACTGCTGAACCTTGCTCCATCTCCTTGCCGAAGGGCACCAAGTTGCACTCAATTAAGCACTCCATACGTCAACGTTTAGCATTTTATTTACTCCAAATTCCAATTTTGTAGCTCAAACTCATTCCATATGCTACCTTCCTATGATGCTATGTATATATTGATTTCATTCATTTTACTTTACTATTCAAGCCAAAAAAACTGTTCACGCTTGAATGTGGTTTTTTCTGTATTACACTAGAAAATTCAAATAACAATCTATTATCCAGTTTTTTCCCATCCTTTTTCCTTGCTATTGCTGCAGCAATTCAAATAAACACCTTCTTTCTTCACATAATCTCATGTTATCAACATGTAATAATATATATTACAATATATATACATATATATATATATATATATATATATATATATATATAATAAGACTTGTCTGTATCATTAGTTACCCTGATTTATATTTTCATGTGAACTGGACTTCTATTTTCTTTAATTTATGTTTCTCCACTTTTTAACTCTGCCAAAATTCATCTTCTGTTCATTCTTTTCTATCCAGATATTTAATTGTAAAGATACAGAGGCTTAATCGATTCTTTAAAAACTAAAATAATTGATTCTGTAAAAATTTAGAAACTTAGCTAATTTGTTAAACTTTCATGTTCCATGTAAGTTTCTAAGGATGGAGCTTCTGTAATAGCTGCAATTCCGATTCCTTCAATTATCTTTCTCTGTTATAAAGAAACCAAGGCATGAGGAAAACAATTTTTCTTTGAGAACTCTACGAATTCCCACCATTCATTCAGATTGCAGAGTCTAACAGTAGAAAGCAGAATCACACTGAGAAAAACTACTAAGCCAAACCAGTGATAAATGGTCTATTTCTATTCTTAATACACAACAAAAATTCATGGTGTCTGATAATGCATGTTACTGACCCAACCTAATGGAAAAAAAAGGCTTTTTTATTGCCATGTGTTTCTTAATTTTTTCATTGCAGAAATAGGCCTAATATTAATGTTTCCTTCTACACATTAATCATGAGTTATAGATCTTCCCAAAAAATTTCAGGATATCGTACAACTGTTTTTTGTCAGTCCTATCATCCCTTGAGGGACCACTGAGTTCCTTCTGTCACTAGTTGTCTGCAAACTGGTCCCAACATCAGCACTTACCATTCACAGAATGGTCTCAACAGATTATCATCATACAACAAAATCATGTAACATATGAGGTGAACTGAACCTCTGACGCTGGTTTCCAGCACCAACGTGCTCAAGTTCTGCTGTCTGTACTCCAACTGCAGAAGCTGCAGCTGCGAAACTGAGATGGCTCTCACCAGCCAAAAAATTACCTCCTTCACAGTGCTGTAAACCCAATGTTAGAGACACTCCACTTCCTGACTTGAAGCTCTCAAACTCTGACATTTGGCACGTTGAACCAACTGCCATAAACCTTTCATTACTAGCTCCATCAGATTGAACCACCATGTTATCAGAGAAGAGACCACAATTATCAAAATTTGGCCTTTTCTCCTCTATCAGCTTTCCTGACCTGTGTTCGGTTTCAACCTCATGACTAGTTAATCCAGTGGAAGCCATGATTTTTGTATCAAGAACTTGATCGTATCCAAGGTCCTTAACTTGTCCACCACCATGATTTGTATCGGTTAACATTGGACTTTGACAGTGCTGTGAATCATCAACCGTGTCATTGGAGATCTTGACATCACTTCTTGTTGCCTTGGAGACATTTTCAGATGAAGAAGTTGAGTCCATGTCCACATCAGAAACATCTTGCTTGTACATATCCTCAATCATAGGCTTCCATAGACGCACACGTGCATTTATGAACCAATTTGAGACCTAATTCAAGCAAATTTCAAATACATAAAAACATCATAAACTCTATAGTTCTTTCAAATCAGTAATCTCAAGCAACAAGAGAGGCACAAAGAAGCACAATGAATCAAGTTGGTAAAAGTATTTTGTTTTTGCACCTGACTTCGGGTCAAGCCGGTCTGTCTTGCTAGCATGGTCTTTTCCGAATCCTTTGGATATCTGTGAAGAATAGAAAAAATGGCAACTATATTAAACAACCCCAATGATCTTGGATCCAAAAGTTAAAAAAAAAAAAAAACAGAAGATCAAGGTTGATATGAGAGGGTTTACGGATGAAGGAAATGCTCAAAAAGCCATGAGCGGAGAATTGAAACAGAGCTTTCTGGAAGCCCCCTTTGCGGTCTCCATGCATGCTGCATCATACCAAGCTGCTGAAGAGCCCTCTGTTGTCGAACTTGATGGTCCACATACTTTAGTCTTGCCATTCCAACTCCCTTATTACTTTCAGAAGCGTCGTGCTCCCCAAGGCTCTTTTGTGTTGCACGAATTTGACCAGTGATTGAATCACGCAAACACCGAAAATGGCATGAAATGGTTTGTAGAGCAAGGGCCGTGTATGGTTTAGCTGCCCCACATCCTGCTACCACATCAAATGATGATACCACGTTCTGCATCTTCTGGTAATATTGTTTGTACCTACTGTCAACCTACACTATTTAACAGAATCATTGTTGCAAGAAAGAACAGAATCATTGTATCACATACATCATCTTAAGTACTAAATTACACAGAATAGAGGAAATAAGAATTAGTCATAAAAGATTTAATCAATTGTAAGGAGATCAGAAATTAAATTCCTTCTTTCACACCGCATGGCAGCACGCAAAAAGCTCGAAACAGATACAAAATTTGCACTTATATCACGTTGACATATTTCCTTTTCATACTTTAAGGTGCTTAAACCACTACTGAAATCATGAACACGAATATTTTGCAGTAAAGGAAAGAAAGGCAATCTCAATTATCACAGTTTAGAGTTTATTTAACAAAAGCTGACACAATGAACATAGACATCGGAGATGAGGAGTTTAAAATATTCAACTTGAGGAAGGTTACAGCCATCACAACACAATGAACAATCATATGAACAAAATGGTCTGAGAAAATGTTCAACCGAATGGAGAAATCAGAGATACCAAACAGTGGAAATGTTTATAAATAGGCTTTACCTCATCCAACATTGACAGGAGCTTTGCTAACTTCTTATGCAGATCTTGTTTTTCAGCATGTGAAAGCTCACAAGAGGAGTTACTGGCTGAGGCTTGAGAATTAGGCACAGCATTTGTAGATGGCCGTTCATTTTCCAGGAGCTCACCACCCTCCTTAGAATTCTTCGCAGAGTTCTCATGTGTTCCGTGACTTCTTGTATCAGGTCTTTTCATAGCTTGTCGGATATCAACAACTTCATCAAGCAGTTGTTGCACTGCCTTGAGATATTTGGAGCTAGGAACCGTTCTTCCAACACTAGAAATTCCATGAAATGAAAAATCTGCTTTGTTCAAATCATGACTAGCTTCAGGTAACACAGGAGGAAAATTTTCAGAATGTCTAGAAGATCCATTTTGGTAGACCTCGTTGGCTGAAAGCGATGGATTTCCACCCAAGAACGAATCAAAATTTGAGCAATGATTCCTATCATGGACAGAAGGCAGTTGAATTCCTGAGGGCATGTGGGTTCCAAGGCTTAGAGATAATCCCTGCCCCTGCAAGTTCTGTCCATCCATAGATTGTCTTACCAACATCTCACTTCTACCGAAATCATGAACCCCAATTTGGTATCCACCAATATTAGCCAATATTTCTTGCTGCTCAGCGGTGGAATTTGATGGAACCACAAAGCAATTGCTTTGCTGCTGAGAATTTCCAGGTAATGCTTCAGAATATGAACCAGAGTTCATATACAACAGTGTCATATTGCTTGGCAAAATTGGTGTCTCCGGATACGAATTATGCAAAGGCTCCCTAAGACACAGCATAGGCACCGCACCCCTTTGATTACTTGAACATGGGTAGTAAGTTGTCATAATTTTAGGCAGACTATAAGTAAAAACCGTAACCGTAAACTATGAACCATGAAACACAGTCTATGTTGTTAACTAAATGAGACAAATACTGTCTGAACTCTTCTCATTCCCTCCTAGAAGTCACAAATTGGTGGTTGCTGCTGAGTTTGGAACTTAAGATTGCTCCTGAAATGAACTAATTGTTGCGCAGCAGTAACATAACCATTACATAGCATGTCACCAACACCATGCTTCAATTGCAGATCTTCAATCCCAGGCGCACCAGGCACTACACATGATAATTAAGCTTCAAAAGGAAGAAACTAAAATCTAAAGTCAGCTAAACAAAACCACATTCATGTAAAAGTTTTCCTAACAGAGGTCGCTTGGAAAGAGAAAGATGCAGAGAGGACCAAAGTTTGGTTTCTCAACTCAATTCCAGAAAAAATAAAGCAAGCTTTTGTTTGCCATGAAAGAGAGGCACACAGGAAGGACTTACACAGGGTTGCAGAGGATAAGAAACAGAGAACATGAAGCTATGCTGCTGCAACTGGTTTGTTAGTCTTTAGTTGGAAGCTGAAAGGAAGTGCAACATTAAAAGTTGAACTCAACATCTCATAATGTGAAACAAGAATGAGTGAGTTGAGTGAGAACAGAGAAAGAAAAGAAAGAAGAAGGTTGTGTTGTGTGAATGGTGGGAGAGAAGAGAAGAAGGATGAAGAAAAAGAAAGAAGAAGATAAGAGTGAGTGAGTGAGTGAGGAGGGAAAGGGAATTAGCACATAGAACAGTGTGAAGGTGATTTGACATAATGCTGCCCTGTCTTTGGGATTGGTGCAGAATCACTGTTGGTTTTGAAGCAGTTTCAAACAAACAAGTAAAAACATTACACCATCATGTTTATACAGATATTAAACTAAACAAAAAAATAACAATTTATATGTTAATAAAATGAAGATTTTTTAGATTATTATTTCACAATCTTACAAGTAAGTTACTATTAAATTACCTTTAGTTATGGAAGCCTACAAATCATAATAAAGTAGAAAAGATTTTCTACCAAATTAAGATTTTTCCGCATGCATGCGACAGCGTGACTCGATATCTTGTAAAAATAACATTATCTGTATTCTGTACAAATTTAATATAAATAAATAAGATTCCTCAAACAAAAAAGTTACCCAAAGATTTTAAATTGATATGTATTATTATAGGAAAAATTGAATAAACTTATTCAAGAAAATTTATATGCTGGGTGATACAGAAGAACCTATTCATGAAATACTATCATTTCCTAAGCTTTCTTTTTTTCTGTATTTCTTAAAAAATTTGAAATGTGTCTTATTTGTATTAAGACGGCAAAGGGTAAGTCTGAGAGACTTCCAAAATTAATATAAAAGATTTTCTACAGAAATTTATAAAAAACTACATAATTATTATGTAAAAAAATGTTTATTTAATTATTATATAGAAAACATCTATTGATTAAGCAAGGATGGTAATTGTTTGTACAAACAAACATGTGATTTATAATTATTATCACCAACATTAACAACAGTATTAAGAAAGAATAAATCTTTCAAATCAAATTACAATATAATATATATGACAACAGAAAATTAAAATAACTGAAGAATATTCAATTTTCAAATATAATTTACTTATTTATAATTAAAACTAATAGAATTTGTAAATCACAAATTTCATAAATAAGTATAACTAGATTTAATTAATTTGACTTAGATTGAATTCAATTAAACTAATCATCTCGATTAATTTAATTAATTATATATAACTTTTTATATTCACTTTCTAACAAAGATCCATAATATACTTTTCTTTTCCCTTCACCTATACATTAAAGAAAAAAAGAAGATAGATATACGATTATCACAATGGATCCTAATAATACCTATATCAATTTCTAGTATCTTAGTCACATTTTACTGTGTCAGTGAATCATTCCATAAATGACCTTACACCGTTTGTCCATGTTTATTTTTTCAACTTAAATATTAGTTCATTCAAATTAATAATAATTACATAAAAATAATATACAATACACTGATGAAAAATTGTTTGCTATAGTTATTTTAGTGATTTACTTATAAAGACACGGATTATTTTTTTTAAAATAATACTTTTTAAAAATAAATAAATAAATAAATAGATGTACTAAAATATTTTTTTTTCCAAATCTACCAATTACTTATAGTTTAAAATTTAGTTTTAAAAGTATAATTTTTAATTGAACTTTTTGTATCCGGTAACAGATTTTTTTTTTTTAAGCTGAACTTTTTGAAATCAAATTCAAAAGGATTTTTTTTTTTAAAGTGGGAAGGAAGACAAAATAATTAAAAACTAAAATTAAAATTATGAAAAGGTAATTTAAAATAATTAGCTAAAAATATTGATTTTAAATTATAATTAATAAAATAATAATTTAAAGGTGAATAAATTTTTATTTTGTAGTATAATTTGAAATTAAAATTTTTATCATTGATTTTTTATATATATATTATAGTAAAAACTAATTAAATAAATAATAAGAACAAAAATTATAGTGTTGTAATTTTGTTTTTCATTTTTCGTTCAATTTTTTACATAATAAAAAAAATATTTTACACTATATTGCAAAATATATTATTCACTCTTTTTTTAATTTTTTCTCTTAAAACAAATAAAATTTAATCTCAATATTTTAATTAATTTTATTTTTAGTATTTTTTAAATAAAAAACTAAAGAAAAAAAAAACTCTCCTCTATCAGAAAGTGCGGTTGAAAAGTGAAGTTTCCAAAAACTGAATTCTCGACTACTACAATAAATAGCTTCATATCTAATTCCTCCTCTCATCTCTTATTTTATGTTTGCCTTTCCTATATTTTTAAATAAATTATTGTTTTTAAATAAAACTTTTACATAACTGTGCTTTTATTTAGCCCCTTTATATTTTATTTTCTTCTTTTTGAAGCTTAATTATCATGTGTAATGCCTGGTACACCTGAGATTGAAGTGCAATTGAAGCATGGTGTGGTGACATGCTATTTAAGTGGCTAAATAAAATCACATTTATGTAGAAGTTTTCCTAACAGAGGTTGGCTTGGAAAGAGAAAGATGCATAATGTGAAACAAGAATGAGTGAGTTGAGTGAGAACAGAGAAAGAAAACAAAGACAAAAGGTTGTGCTGTGTGAATGGTGGGAGGGAAGAAAAGAAAGGTGAAGAAAAAGAAAGAAGATGAGTGAGGAGGGAAAGGGAATTAGCACAGAGAACAGTGTGAATGTGATTTGACATATGCTGCCCTGTCTTTGGGATTGATGCAGAATCACTGTCGGTTTGGAAGCAGTTTCAAACAAGTAAAAACATTACACCATCATGTTTATACAAATATTCATCTGAAGAAAAAATTATTTATATACTTTTCTGCAGAGGATTTCAGAACTTGTACCAGAGTTCATATACAATGTCATCTTGCCTGCCAAAATTGATGTATACAGATTATGCAAAGGCTCCCTAAGACACAACATAGGCATTACATCCCTTTGATTACTTGAACATTGATAGTAAGTTGCCATAATTTTAGGCAGTCTACAACAAAAAAACATAAATGAGACCAATAGTGTCTGTCATATCTTTCTGATTCCCACCTAGAAGTCACAGAAACAGTGGTTACTACAAAGTTTAGAACTTTAGATTGCCCAGTGATGAAAGCTGAAACAGAAGTTGTGTTCCTCATGAACTGAATTTTATGCAGTAACATAACCATTATTTAACATGTAGCCAACATCATGTTTCAATTGCAAATCTTAAATCTAAGGCATACACACATAAGAATTAAGCTTCAAAAAGAATAAAGTAAAATCAAAAGTCACTGAACCAAACCAAATTCATGTAAAAGTTGTCTCCACAGTGTGACTTGGAAAAAGAAACACGCAATAAAATCAAAAGTCACTAACAAATCCATGTAAAAGTTGTCTTAACAGAGGTAGCTTGGAAAGAGAAAGATGCAGACAGAAACTGCTGTTTGGTTTCTCGGCTCAATTCAAGAAAAAAAATACAAAAAAGGTCATAGGTAGGACGTACACGAGGTTGCAGAGGATAAAGGGCTAGCTTCATACGCAGAGAATAATAAACTTTAATAGGGTTAAGCTTTCTTTTCAGTGTAGGCCATGTAATATTTATGCATACACTTGCACTACCGCTTACTATTCTTTTTTCTTCAGTCGATAATCATTATATTTAGCAATCTAATCTAATCCATTTCACCTATCAAGCATTTTAACTTGTTTTAATTTCTGACATCAACAATTAAATAAACAAGCAATATACAGAAGGGTATTGAAAATTCCCAACCTTTCCACTACAAAGCTATCTTGCATGTGAAATTCTACAGAGTAAAGTGCAGAGTTGTTGAGTAACCTGTCAATTCATTATTGATGAGAGATGGAAAAGTCATCAACTCTAAAACAAGGAAAGCACTTTATGGGAAAATGAAAAGCAACATTGTATAATTTCAGGAACACCACTCTCTGGCATTCTGGAACATGCGCAACCAAGGACTAGGCCCATTCTTCTCCACGTGCCAGTGCTTTGGGTACCATGGCAACTGCCACATTAAGAAGCAACGCTCTGGATGAGGCATCATGGCAAGATGCCTCCCATCTGGGGAACAGATAGCTGCTACCCCTAAGGGAGAGCCATTCACATTGAAAGGGTATGTCTCTGTTGGATTTCCAGCATCATCACAATATCTTATAGGAGCTAAGTCAGAGTGAACTATTCTGTCAAACACACCTTCATCTGGGAAATAAGCTCTTCCCTCACCATGAGCAGCCCATATACCCAATGTGCTACCCTCCATGCCATTGAACATTATAGCCGGTGAAGGCTTTATGGTCACACTTGTAAAGCGGCATTCAAACCTCCCTGACTTGTTATGAATGAACCTTGGTTGAGATAGGTCACCACCTGCACCATGCACACCTCCAATTTGAGGTCCAGGTACCCACCCTAACAAAGCCATAAGCTGACACCCATTGCATACACCTAAACTGAAGGTGTCTGGACGGTTGTAAAACTCCTGAAATTGTTGCAAAACGTGTTCATTAAATCTTATGCAAGCAGACCAGCCTTTTGCGGAGTCAAGCACATCAGCATAGCTAAATCCACCAACAAACACAATTCCACGGAACTCCTGCAAAGAGATCTTTCCATTGAGAAGGTCCGACATAGTGATATCCCATGGCTCAAAACCAGCAGCATAAAACGCTGCAGCCATTTCTCTATCTCCATTGCTCCCTTCTTCTCTAATCACGGCCACCTTAGGTTTTGTAGTTGCAAGCAAAAACTTTTTGTCAGTGAAAACAGGGAGATAGGTCAGATTCCATGAGGGCTCATACCGATGTTTCAGTCCTTCTTTCTCCATATCCACACAAGACGCTAGTCTTTGAAACTTTTCAAGTTGAAAACTGGTCTCCTCCCACATGTCCCTAAGGATACTAGTTTTTTCAGATAAACAAGTCTCGCCATCAACCTTGACTTCTATAGATGGATTGGCTGTTACTTCACCAATGATTTCAGCTGAAACTCCCACATTGTTTAATTTATCTAATACCAAAGCCAGATTTTTCTTGCTTACTTCAAGAACTAATCCAAGCTCTTCGGCATATAGTGTTTGGAAGAGACTGTTACCTTGAGATGACAAGTTCAAACTAAGTCCACAATTACCAGCAAATGCCATCTCTAGTGCACAAACAAGAAGCCCACCATCACTAATATCATGACCAGCAGAAATCAGTTCATCGGTGAGAAGATCTTGAACACCTCCAAATACCTTTTTAAGATAAGGAACATCATCAAGATCTGGACAGTCATTCCCAACTTGGTCAAATGCTTGGGCAAGAGCAGATCCTCCTAATCGCCTCTTACCTCTTGACAAATCAATATGAAGCAAAACACCTTCATCCTTGAGCTTTAAATCTGGTGTTACTGTTTTTGTTATATCAGGACAAGTAACATAAACACTGATGACAAGATTTCCTGGAGCTTTGACAACTTCATTTTCAGCATGGGCTGCCATAGAAAGGCTGTCTTTCCCTCCATCAATAGCAATGCCAAGTTCAATCATTGCTTCAGATAAAGCAATGGCAGCATCATACATGTCAGTTCCTTCCCCATCAAGCTTGGCAGCATACATCCAGTTACCACTAGCCTTGACATCAGAAAGTGAAGTGACCTGTGCCCATACAAGATTTGTCAGTGCTTCTCCAACCGCCAACCGAGCCATTGCTTTGGGATCTAACAGGCCTTTGATTGGTTGTTCCCCAATGGCACAAGCACCTCCAGTCAAATCATTAAAAGTTTGAGCTGTAACAGCAACATCAGCAAGGGGGATCTGCAAAGGGCCAACAGTTTGCTGTTGTGCCACTAGACCAGTAACACACCTATCAACTTTTGTAGTTAAGAAGCGTTTCGAACAGACGGATGGTAAACTCAATACCCTCTTCAAAGAATCTATCACTGCAATCCCAGGTGCAATATCAAGTGGCTCCCGCTCATAGACGACCCGATTAAATTTAAAAGATTTTTTGGGCATGTCACCAAGGACTTTCTCCAGTTCAAGATCAACAGCAGGAGGAGGTGGAGGAAGTCCATGCGAAATACTCTTCTGAGTTGCCAAGCTATCAACTAACACAACACGTCCATCACCGCTGATAGTTCCAATAACTGCCATTGAAACTTTTTCCCTGCTACATATTGATTCCAAGAGATCACGACTTTCAGGCTTCACCAAGATTGCATCTTGCTCCTGATACTCTGCTCCCCAAATTTCTAGAACAGACATCGTGTGATCACCAACCACAATTGCTCGGACATCTATCTCAGCACCCTTTGGATATATAATTTCCTTCACAACATTGCAGTTACCACCAGCACCTTGATCATGAATGCTAATAATTGGATTTTTATCCCCCATCTCAATACATGCACGAACAAGACGATATAATTTTTGAGCCATCTCAGCATCCCCACGTTGCACAGCATTGAAATCAAGCTCTGCATCATTCTGCCCACTGACCATGCTTGAGGCTGCTCCACCTCCCATGCCAATGCGATAAGCTGGGCCTCCAATCTTGACAACCAGCATTCCAATGTCAGGTTCTCCCTTTGATATATGAAGGTGGTCTATCTGTCCAATGCCTGCACTGAACATGATTGGCTTCAACCATTCTCGCCTCTCCCCACTTGGAAGTCTCATTCCAAAAGTTCTACAAAAACCCTGGATCAATGGCTCTCCAAATTTGTTGCCATAGTCAGATGCGCCATTACTAGAATCTATGAGAATCTGTAAAGGTGGTGCCAAATTTGCTGGATAAGTAAAGGAGGTATCTTCCCATGGAGCATAAAAGCCAGATGTGTTGAGATTTCCAACACAATAACCAGCTGTAGCTGCCTGAACAAAGGACCCTCTTCCTGTAGCATGTGTATCCCTAATGCGACCTCCTGCACCTGTCTCTGCACCAGGATAAGGTGCCACTGCACACGGAAAATTATGTGTTTCAGCTGTAAACAGTATATCTAACTCACGTACTGCAACTTCTAGTGGACATGATGAACCAGGCCGAACTGGGCGGAGCTGCTTCACTGGGAAACCCCTGATTGCACTTGAGTTATCCTTAAAGCCAATGACTGAATTATTGGGATTTGCCTGCAAAGTACTTTTCACAATCTGCATTAGAGTTTTATCCATAAGCTGCCCATCAATAAAAATCTTTCCGGTAAAAAACCAATGTCTACTATGCTCACTGTTGGATTGAGCAATATCAAACAACTCTACATTGGTTGGGTTGCGCTTAATGTCTTCTCTGAAAAGTTTGGTGTAATATTCCAAATCCTGGTCATCAAAGGCGAAACCCATCTCCAAATTAATCTCTTCTAATGCCTTTCGTCCCTTCTCCATAACAGGTATATAACGAATCTCTTCAGGAACAACACTGGTCTCAAAGGATGTTAGCTTCTGAGTATAAACACATTCGGTCATCCTATCATGAACCATAGAAGCAAATTCACTGATTTGATGATCTTGCAGCTCACTTGTGGTGAATAACAAGTACCTTCTTGACCGTTCCAAACGTGTCACTTCTGTCAATCCACAGGCTTGGCAAATTGCTACAGCATTAGTAGACCATGCTGTGGTAAATGACAACCTGGGACCAACCTCAACTATAACTGGACTCAAACCCTCCTTCCACTTCTTCTCAAGAAAGCTCTCAGTTCCAATATTCTCAGGCTCAAAAGTTTCTTGAAGAAGCCATTTAAGGACTGAAAATTTTCCAGTGGAAAGGTGTGAACTAAGGCCAATATTATAGCATTGCTCCGTTTGTATTTCCACAATCTGACTAGATATTTTCACTTGAGCTTCCTTTAGAAGCTCAGCAGCTGCACTTTCTTGCATAAATGGGACTCGGTACAAATGATCAACTTCTGAAGCAGGCTTCTGAACCAAGCCAGGTTGTTCTTCTACAGAAGAGCTCACACCAGAAACCACAGCTCTGGGATTTTCTTGAGCCTCACACCTTAAATGCAAAGCTCTTCGAGTTGATCCCAGCGCCCAATTCCTATTCCAAAGCGTACCCCACAGCATATGATTTCTCTGTCTATGAGGCTTCTTCTTCAAAAACAAAGTTTGCCTAGAAGTACCCTGGAACCAAAATCACAAAAAACCATAAGCAAAGATGCATTTTCAATTGCCAAATTAAACATGGCCACCAACTAGTCAGTGACAGAGTTAAAAATAAAACAAACGCCAACCCATGTCAACGATGCAAACTTGATAGTCAACCCAATATGTTAGTACAACAGTAAAGGAGAAAAAAAAACACAGAAGGGAAAGGGAAGACCCATGAAACACCGTTGCACTTCATCTGATAAATTAAACACGCAGCACCTAGTGATCTACGAAAAACTAACAGATTAAAGCAAACATATGGCAAAAGTAGAAACCTTCAACGAATAAAAAACATGCCACTACAACATCAAAGCATGAAACCCAAAACAACATTTCATGAATAAAAAGGATGCATCATACGATGTTAATTCAAAGAGATGAAATAAAACCAAACCTGCACGAATTGAGACACCCCAAATTCCTTGACAGCCGCCATGTCCTCGATCAAGTGTTGGAAACCCCTAAAACAGAAAAAGTGGGGGAAAAATAAAAAGTTTGAAAAGGGAACTGAGCAGAAGGGCGTGGGCGTGGGCGTGAATGAAGTAGAAAGGAAGAAGAACAAAACGCAGTAGCTTAAGACATTAAAGGGTTTTGGAGTGGCACAAAAATAAAACCCTACACAGTCAGCCACTTGGTCCAATGAATGAATAAAATATAATGTTCTTACCCTTTCAACTATGGTTGCGTTGGCGCTATTTTATATTCTTCAATTTTATATTCTTTGTTCCCTTTCCTCTGTTTCATCGATCGATTGTTTCTCTGCTCATTTTTCCTGTCTTTCTTCAGTCGAATCCGAATGATAATGTAAGCACATTTGTTTTTCTTTTAATTGTGAGCTGTAAATTACTATGATGTTTTAGAAAGATAAGGACGAGGTAGTTTTAATAATATATTCTTATACTGTTACTTGTCTAGTGAATAAGATATGGTTTCATATTCAGAAGTTGTGTATGCTCCGGTTTTCCTCATCTCTTTTCAGAAAAAGAAAAGTGATATTCTATAAAAGTTTTTTTTGTATTTATCTCCCTTCGTATTATTTACTACTATATCTCATAATAATGGAGAGATTAATATAATATAATGTTAGAGTAAGATAAATAAAAATATTGTGTGAAATATTATACGATTACCACTTTCTCTTTTTTAGAGTAAGATAAATGTAAATATTAAGTTTGATACAGAAAAAAGTAATTAAATTGAAGTTAGCAAACAGTAATTTCTATGTATTTTATAATGAGTACGACTTTTATTTGACAAAAGAAAAAGTAGTTACTATTATTATTATTATTATTATTATTATTATTATTATTATTATTATTATTATTATTATTATTATTATTATTATTATTATTGTGTGACCGTTCATTCAACTCTAAGCATAACTGACTTTACCGAAATTGTAAGTACAATTTGAATTTTCTTTTTTAAGTTGTAATGTTTCTATCAAATTGCAAGTGATTTACAAAACTTTGAAACAAATAACGATTAATGAGTTAACATATTTGAATATGAACTTTATTTCTGTTGTTATATCACATTAATTCTTGTATAGCAAATTTAAATTTCTATACGTGTAACCATTCATTTGCATTCTTTCTTTTATTGTATATATTTCATTGTATCCACGAAAACAATTCTTATTATTTGAAAAAAACATATAGCCTCTAAAAATAATAAATACATTCTGAAAAATTATTTAAAATATTTGTTTATTTATATCTTTATTTCTCTAAAATTATATATTAGATAATTTTTTCAAATGAATATATTTTTTACAATTCACTAAATTCAGTTATATCACATTTATTCTATTACTTTCTTAATAAATCTTAATTTTTTTATTCACCAAAAAAAATCTTTAAAAATTTGCTATTTTTAATTACTATAAAATATATGTATTTCTAAATATTTATTTATCTATTTTTTATATCTATTTACCTAAATATTTTTTGTATAACATCTTTTAGAATATTTATATCTATTTATATATAAGTTTTCTAAATATTTATTTTTATTTGTTTATATATATATATATATTTTTTTCTAGGCATTTCTTCAAAATATATCTATTTTAAAAAATATATATCTAATTTTGTAGATGTCTACTTAATTAAATACTGCATAATTAATTATAGTTTCCTTCAAACATTTATTTTTAACTAATTAAAATTTTCAATTAAAAAAATACAAAAAGTTAACTCACAATTCAGCTTCTCAATAATCAACATCACACCAAATTCAAAATTGTATTATTTCACAAGATATAAAGTACAGTATCCTACATTCAAAAATAAAATTGAAAATTGTATCAGTAGGTCAAAAATTTTCAGAATAAAAAGTACAATAAAATAATAAAACAAGAGATATTGACGAAAACTGAGAAGAAAGTATGAGTATAATAGTGAATGTATATATATATATATATATACACGTGTGTATGTATGATTTAAGTAATATAATAGGTATTTGAGATACGATTATGTGAGTAATTAGAACCAACAACACTCGTCAGTTTTTCTTAATCTATTCTTTCAAAATTTTCTTTTTCCTTCCCCTATTCGATTATCACAATTCCCTTTTAAGGGTCCTAATAATCCCTATATCGACTTCAAGTATCTTAGCCAATTTTTACAGAGTCAGTAAATGGATTCGATAAACTACCTCGCAACCATTTGTTTTTTTCAACTTGAATATTAATTAATCTATAGCTATATATAACAAAATAATTATCCTTTCAGTTGTCCACAGTTGTTTCTCAATTTTACCATTTCAATAATAATTTTTTAAAACCAAAATAATTACTTGTATCAGTATTTCAGTCTTTAACATTTTTTCAATTTAACTGTTTTTTGAATCTTAACTATTTTATTATTTTTTATTATATATATTAAATTTGTCCATTAAAATGCAGAGAATAAAATACTAGTATGTATGTATTGACCAAACTTTGACAAGGTTGGGAGAACTGCAGGCATTTGAAGTTGGAATAAAATGGGGGATGAAAGAGAAGGTCACAAATTAGCAGAAACACTCAATTCAAAATCTTCACTGAAAGAAAAGCTGGATATAAAGTAATTTGTCAAGCCCATAAAACAATCTATAGGAGAGGGCAATATTCTAGAAAACTAAACAAAAAATAAAGCACAAAACATAATACTTAAGGAATATTTGAGCTGGTTGGCGCCCCAAAACCACCAGATCCACGACCAAAGCCAGGCCTTCCTCCAGGTCCCTGCAATATGGCAAAACAATTGATAAGGAGAGGGGGAAAACAACGGAATGAAAAGAAACCAAAACCATTATATATATTGTTTGCTGCGCATAATGAAATGTCCCTAGAAGATGCAAGCATGATTATGAACATTTAATTGTACAGCTTCAAGGACACAGTCATCATAACACTAACACTGCATTAATCACATCACACTATTGATCACTTAATCAATCCTCAAGCTTTAAAAAATGAAGGAATAGCTTATTTGCATCGCCTAACTGAAGAAAAGATTGTGCATTCACAAGATAGAGTTCCCAACAAAGGACTTAGTAAAAGGTGCGAACCATGGGAAATTATAATCTAGTAGACTCGATCTATTCGAGTAAACTTATCACCAAGAGCTTGTCAAAGAAAAATAAAAAATATAGTGAATGAGTCAACCTTTGTTGAAAGAAAATTAACTTAAACCTGCACATCAAGTACCTATACATTTGTAAGAGCTTGAAAACAAATACTCATAAAAGTTAAAGTTCTATTTAGTTTAAAACTACACAACAAACAACAATCTTGATGATGAAAACTAGGCCAAAAACAAATGCCAACCAGATGACAATGCACATTGATAAACAACAGTAGAACTGCATTGGCAATAGAATTACCCCAAAAGAGGGTCTGTAGTCAGCAGGAGCTCCTCCTTTGTCTCCTCCAAAGTCTCCACCAGGTCCTCGGGGACCTCCGCGATATCCGTCACGATCGCCGCCAAACCTCCGCTCGCCTTCAAAGCGAGGAGGACCCCTGTTCAAGAAAACAAAGATCATCCACATAACAACCAACTAGTAGAAAAAGTGATCTGTTGGATTGGGTTTTATAAGGTCATAACACTTCACTTAGTACCCCACTTATCCTATAAATGTATGGTTTATTGCTTTATACTATGATATTATTCAATCAATTGCAACAGTGATCTTCTTGACATACCTAGGGCGATCACCGGAGGGGCCACCAAAGGGTCTGCCAGGTGGCTTGGCCTGTTTCTTCAAAGTGGCAGGAACAATTTCGGAAGGAAGGTTAAGGTAGGTTCTGAGAAACTCGATGCCATCATTGGTGAGGAACCAGTAATAATGCATCCAAGCAAAGGTCTCTCTCACGTACTCACGGGACTTGAAACTTTGCATCAGCTTAATCACCTGCAAATTAGGCACATCAATCTCAGGGTGCTTCGCCAAATTGAAGTCCTTCTTCGCAAAGCAAACTCCCTCTGCACCATAAACAATCTCAGATTACTCAACGAGTTAAAACCCTAACGAACAAAATTATTCGGGATCAACGCTGAGACACCTACCTTGGAAGAGGTATTTGCAGATCTCCTTACGGTTCTTCTCCGGAATGATCTGAACAAATAAAAACGCACGCAAACATAAGAATCAAATTCAACTGAATAACGAAAAAAGTATTAGCCGTAAATAATTCGAAGTCGTACCATGGTCAGAAGAGAAGGTGGAAGAGATACAATGGAGGCTCCGCCAACAATCCACAGAGTTATCTCTTGATTACCTTCTTTCTTCTCCGTAAACCCTAACTTTCCTTTTCATATTTGCATTATGGGCCTGTTCATGGGCCGCTTGCACACCCCTGTATGTTTCTCCCAGCATTTGATGTGAAAAAAAATAAAATCATTTTGTAAATTTTTTTTGGTATATTTTGGGAGGCAAAAATAATTTTTGAATTGAGTAATATGTAAATAAAAAATGACTATATTTTAATTATATAATTTAAAAGTTATTTGATTTTTTTAATTATATAATTTATAATTTTTTGACCTCTTAACTATACAATTTATAAGTTTTTCAAAGAAAAAAAATTGAGATTGTACAATCTAAAAGTAATTTTTACTTTTAAATGCATAATTCAGAAAATAAATTATTTATTTGGTCTTTTTAGATTGCACAAAGGATAAAATTGAAGCTTTTTATAATATGCAAGTGTACGAGGAAGTATATAAAGATGCAAAACAAAAAGTTGCCTTCATAAGAGATTGTTTTTAGTATAACTAGTTTGAAATTCATATATATATACCATGGTGTTTTGTTTGTTTGTGATGTGATATTTTGTTCCATTAACAAATATGAGTTACATTTATTATATTATCAATAAGTATTTTTTTATTATTTTATATATAATTATCAATATTATTTTAATTTTATTAATAATATATATGCGTTAATTGGTTATGTATACAGTATAAGAAATATTTTAATAAAAATTGAAAAAAAACAATTTTATATATATACTTATCAAGATAATTAAAAAACTTGATTTGAAATATTACCTTTAAAGTACCTAAAAAGGATAATTACATTATACTAAACTTTAAACTTTTCTAATTAGTTTTTATGTTTTAATTTTTAATAAATTATTGTTTGGATTTTGTACATATAGTATAAAGTATATTGACTTTTTTTATTATAGTTATACTAGAAGTGTCCTAAATCTTTTTTAGAACTCTACACTTTTATAAGTAAATTAAATATTTAATTAATCGGATGGTATCCACTTTAGTAGGAGTGTGTCAATTTGGTATCCACAGGTAAAAAAAGTGTCAATTACATCTGCACTTTTGAGAAGTATTTCAATTAAATTTCTTTAAGAAAGAAATAATTAACGTCGTTCGTTAAAGCACGTATCACTTTCCTGTTTTTTTTTTTTTTAAATTTTGCCACGTGTTAAATTCATGTCATGACATGTAACAATGTCAGTGGCACGTAACCTGATAATATCACGGGTGACAAATATTACTGTACTTATTTTAATGTAGTACCCATATATATTTCATTGTAATCAAATTTTTATCAAAATTATAAATTGTTTTTAAATTTAAAATTGACAATTTTTCTTTGCTTTCTTTTCTTTTCGATATAAACCCTGAGTTGTCTTTTCATGGCTCTTTGTACTATGAGCTCGTGGACCTCACAATTCAGAATGGCAATTTCATCTCGGGCATTTCTTCGTGCACCTCTTTTTTTATTCTTGCAATCCCATAAAATTTGTAATCATCTCACTATCTCTATTTAAATTATAATAAAAAGTAATGTAATTCCTTTTTTTTAAATATTTTTTAGACTAAATATTCCTGAATTAAAATACATTCTTGAATACTCAGAAATACTCAAAGTCATAAAATATGGTTAATATAAATGCCATAAAAAGTACAAGTAAAAAATTAAAAAAACTATATTAAAAATTTATTAATCACCGAATTGAAAAAGGAAGCAAGCAAACATAAAATATATTAGTTTTGTAGTTTTTACATTCTTCTTCATTCTTACTAAAGAAGTTAGTAAAGAGACTACTAAAGAAGTCACCATAAAAACAACAATGTAATTATATTACTAATACATCGTTAAAACAAAATAAGACTATATTAAAATTATGATAATATAATTTGAAAACAATTACAAGAAACACATATTGCAATTAAGCACAATTAGTTTGATAGTCTTAAGAAAGTTGTAGTAATCATAATTTATTCTTTTTTTTATTTTATAATTAGTAAATTATAATTAAACTGCGATCACACGAATCTGATAATATATTTCATAATATATTTCGATAATTGAGATTTGATTATATTCTAAATAATAGATTTTATTATATTCTTAAATTATTATATTTTTTAAATTAGTTTATATATATATATATATATATATATATATATATATATATATATATTATAATATGCCTCTACCAATAAAATCATTTTATAATATTCTACTATAATATTTGAAAAAAAAATGATTACATTTATTCCCATCTCAATTTCAGACGAGTAGATTAATATAAATACCACTATAAAAGACTGAGTAAAGGCATTAAAATATTAAATATATCACTCATACGTATTTAAAACAAAATACATTTATATTAAAAGAATTAAAAAATCGTCAAATTTCTAAAGAAAGTAGATATATATTGAAAGACAAATTACTATAAGTATATTATATCTTAGTAAGTCCACTAGCGGATGTAAACCATATTAATTTTGGGAATCAAAATCATATATCTAAAATATTTATATTTTATTATTATTATTAATAGAATAAAATTAAATATTTAGTTTAATATGATTACAATCATAAAAAAAAAACATATATATATAATAAATTATCCATTCTTTTAAATTATTGAACCTATTAATAATTACATCAAAATTGAAATTTGCATGCATTTGTTTTTTCATGTAAATATTTATAATGGGGAAAAAATTATTTTCCATTTTTTTTGTAAGGTTGCTTTAATAGAGCATTATGAAAAATAATAGTTGTGCTCAAGTAAAATACACCTGCATTCTTATCAAAAGATAAACATAATTCAAATATACTTGATAAATTATTCGAAATTCAAATTTGGATGGATAAAAAAGAGCATCACAATAAAATAGTGGAATTGAATTTTTAAACTAAGTTTTTTTTGAAAATAATATTAACAAATTAATAAAAAACTATTAATTAATAGCAAATGAACAAGTAAAAAGTTATGATAAATAATACAACTTTTTTTGTTCTTTTTTTAATATTCGTATTTTAAAACAATAAAAATATATTTATTATATTTTAATAAGTAATGTATAAAATGTTTATCCTCATCTTATTTTTTAATAAAATATATTAAAAATCTTAAATATTTTTTCTCTTTTTTACATGGACAGTCATCTTTGTCACCCATCACCAATTTCATCTTCATAATTTTTACATTATTATTTTCAGATTAATTTATAAATTTGAAATGCATCTCAAATCTGATCATGCATACCAAATTGTTCAATTCGAAATTAATTTTTCAGATTAGGGTCAATCTAACATGTATTATGTATTAGTATATACATTGACCAATCCAAAACTGCATGTTTATTATGCATGGGTTTTAGAAGGTTGCATCCATTCCGGATCAACTCTATTCTTTGATATGTTTTCTCTATTCTCATTCACTAATTTTAAGTTGTTCTAATAATACAGTTCTCTTCATTTTACATGTTGAATATGTTCACTTGTTTTTTTAATTTTGTTCAGCTGCATCTTACTTTTGTTTTGCATACAATAGCACTGTGCTAATTATTATCTTAACATAATTATAAAATATATATCATTTTAAAAAAAAATAAATGTTATGTTTATAAATAATGTTCCTTGATCACAATGAACATGGGAGAGATTATCGTGAAGGCCGAACGAGAAGAAGAGAGATTTTGATTCTGATGATGCTCATGAATCCAAAGCTACATATAATTATTTAAATGCTGACTTCAAAATAAACAATATTTTTCCTCTAAAGATATGATAATCAGAGAACTTGATCTCTACCACTGTTATTTCAGTATGTATCTAGGATATGTTTGTTCTCTTTAACATGCATTACAACAAATGTATTTTAATAGTCGTGTTATGTTGTATATACTTTTTTTAGTCTCATGGTATTCATTCGTTTTGATATCCTCTCATCTTGTTCTGTCATGGAGAGTCAAATACATAGACACCGATGCAACTTGATTATAGGGAATGTTGAGGGTTTATGAAACTCGGTTTATGATTTGGTTTTTTATATCTTGGCAATCAGAATCTAGCTGACTTATATGTATGCACGCACTGGATTGACCACAAGAAAACGTATTTGTATGTGTGTATTAGACCGACCTCAAGATGACCCATGTGTATGTGCGTATTGGGCCAACCTCATAACGACCTATGTGTATGTATGCAGTGGGCCAACCTCAATACGACCTATGTGTATGTGCGTATTGGACTAGACTTAGAGCAGACCAAGGTGCGAGTACGTATTGGGTTTGGACTAGAGCCGACTTCATTGTAAGGACGTGTTATGCCCGACTTGAAGTCAACCTACTTACTCCACTACATTGTGTCTGACCTGGACCCGACCTATCCGGAATGCCTAATTCAATTAAAACGTAGTCCCTTTCTTCTGAGGATAACGCCACATCCCAACAAAGGTAGGTCGGGTAACCCCACACACATCAACTACCTCCCGCGATCTTAGGAGGACTGAAACAAGGATGAGCTAGAGACCTTTATAAAGCTAAGCAGCTGCTCGCTTCCAAAGACGAGAAAAAAGACCGAGAAAAGCAGGTTTATAACAAAACAAATGTATTTTCTGTGTAAAAACATATGGCGAAGAGGACAAGTTGTGACTACTATACACCTCAGACTCTCTTATACAAAAAGAGTTTCACAACTCCATGTCAATAAGTCCGGTATGCATCAATAAATCTGAAAAATCATTTTGAATTGATCAGTCTAATATGTCCATATCAACTACGAAAGGAGAGTGACTGGAAAATGATAGTGTTGGGGTGACAAATATGAGAAAGGGAAAAATGGGAGAGAACAATAAATTTTAATACATGAAGATAAAAGTGGGATTTTAAAATCAGGTGAGATAAATAAGAAATGCCCTAATCCGCACCTGTATTTTTTCTTTAGCAATCTAATTAATATAACATCAAACAAATCTCAATGAAAGAAGATAAACTTATTTTGAAAGACTCAAAATCATTCAAATCCTGAACAATGTAAAAACTACAAATAGCATTTAAACACACCTGTCACGTAAACCAAATGAGCATTACAAGCACATATTTCATGATTTTACTGATCATGTGTCCTTCCTAGAACATGTGGATGCAATTTTTTTCTTTTACAACACAAAATTTAATATATTACTTTCTCAACAATATCGCACATGAGGAATTACTTTTGAAATTCTAAAAGTTTCACTTTTACCAAATAATAATTTGTTTTATTAAGTACTTCACAAACATGATCATTGATGAAAGTCTTAATAGTTACCATGTAAGTTATACCTATTATAAGTCAACAGAAATAATGTTTCAACCAACATGCAACTTGATTAATAAATAGCATAATGTCAAACAAGTACTGTAATAGGTTAGGATGAAAAAAAAAGTCACTTTATTAGATTATCGACATTTTCCAAGGCTGTGTATTTTATTAATTCACCTAAAAACTACTATAAATATACTTCACATCACATGTTATAATCATGTGTCATAATAATAGACAAAAAGTTTCATAACTTGAACCATTTCAATGAAGAAAAAACAATTAATATATAATGTGTTACCAATTTAATATAACTTTTGATTTATTTCTTGTCTCATTCATTTTTATTTCACTTTCACTTATATTAGATAACTTTCACTTATATTAGATATAAATTTAAATACTAACGAAAAGTATTTCAGTTTTTCTTCTGTAATTTATATCTCAATTTCAATTACTATCGTAAAATATAAAATATAGGCTTAAATACCTTTTTTGTCCTCATCTTCGTAGTGTTTGTTGCGGATGATCCTCATTTTGACAGAATGTTTAAAATGGTCCTCATTTTTACCGAATGTTTAAAATGGTCCTCATTTTCGCAATTCATGTTTTATTTGGTCCTTTTCTATAACGCCGTTTAAATCATTAACGGAGCATTGTACAGGTGGCACGGTTTGTATTAGGATGTGTTACGTGTACTGTACAGGTGTGGTAATTAGATATTTGGGGATAAATAAGTGAGCTATGATTTTGGTAAGGAATATTTGGGCAGTTGGTGAGTTTTGACAATCTTGTTCCTCCATTCTCAATTGGTGTTGTTGCAATCTTCTTCTTCCTACAATCCCATTATATAGGTATGTTACGGTCCCAATCTTCGTGCACGGTTGGTGGTTCAACGAGAAATTGATTAACCCCGAGTTGTAGTTGCGGAGAGATGGCAACTTTGAGGATGGCAAGAACTTCAAAGAATATTGGTAGAAAATTTTGGGTACAATATGTTTTTATTTTTGTGTTAATAATAATTTGGTTTTAATTTTTGCTTTATTGATTTACAAAGTGGTGGTTCCAATAATGTGGGTTGCAACTTTTTCAAATGGTGGTGTTGATGAAAAGGATATCATTATCATGACACAAATGGGGCAAATTAATGATGAAAAGGAGTCAGTGAAGGTTGCTGAGAAGAAGCTGCAATTAGTAATAGGGTTCACTTGTGTTGTTATTGTATTATTCGTACTGTTATTGTGTGTAATCTTTTAAAGTCCAATCTATTTTGTACTATTGTTAAATGAAGAAATGAATTAGTTTGATTATGTTGATATTAGTCCCAACATGTTCAAAATGACATCTTAATCTGAGCATTGAAGTAAGTGATATTGATCTAAGCTTGGGAAAAATTAAATTGATCTAAGTCTGGAAGAAGTTAAATTCATAACGTTAATTCATCTCATCAAAATGCACTACATCAATGTTTGGCAAAAGTAAAATTGAACGATGTTTAAGGAAAGTCAAAATGCAGTACATCAATAATGAATTCTACATCAAAAATTCCAACAAATCATTAAGACGTTTGTAGCTGCTATCATGGTCTCCTCCTAATCTGTAATTTCATCCTAAACTGCTGAGATGGTTCTTCTGGTGTTGGTAGTGGTGCTGCTTGACTCTCCACTTCATTCCTTGGTTGAGTTGTTTGAGTTTCAACAGTTGGTGCATTCTCAACAGTTTCAGCAGTTGGTGCATTCTCAGCAGTTTGGGCATCTGGTGCAGTCTCAGCAGGTAATTTAGAAACCATGCAGAACATCACAACAATCGAAAGACAAATAAACTCCAAAATAGAATTACGAAAACCCTAACCCACAAGCAAACACAACCCAGAAAACCCTAAACCCACTTACCTCGTTGATGATGATTAATTGGAAAATTGAAATGAAGAGTGCAACTGCAATCCAATGATGAAATGGCAAGTATTAGCTGCTTCCTCTGCAAATCCGAGCTTAAGAAAGATAAAGATGAAGAAATTTCCCTAATTGCAAAATTTATCCTAAATTAAAAAATTAACGTTAATTAGCCACCTGTAAAGTACACATAACACACCATAATACAAACTGTGTCACCTATAATACTCCGTTAATGATTTAAACGGCCTTACAGGAAATGACCAAATAAAACAATAAAACATGAATTGCGAAAATGATGACCATTTTAAACATTCTATCAAAATGAGAATCATCCACAACAAACACTACGAAAATGAGGACCAAAAAGGTATTAAAGCCTAAAATATATTTATTATTAATAATAGTAATTGATAACAATAAATTATATTATGAATGTGAAGTTATAAAAAACATTTTTATAAGAATAAATCAAACTTTAATATCATGAACATTTAATATTTATTATTTTTCAAACAATTGTAGTATACTAACTTTATAGATAAATCATTAATAATGAAAATGTTTTTTACTAAAATTTATTTTTAATTTATATTAAATTTTAAACTTTATTAAATAATATGAATACAGTTTTAATTAATTATACCAATAGTGGTTAACTTTTTTTTAAAAATATTGAAAAATAAACCATTTTCCTTTTTTTAAGTAAAGTTACGACGTATGAAAATTCAAATATTATTTTTTTTAATCAAAAGTGGACATTTATTTAATTTTTATTACATTAAAATATATAATTTCATTATTTTTAAGAATAATTAATATAAAATAATATTAAAATATTATGTGACAAGTTTTTTTAATGATGTTAAAATAAATGTTAAAATACACATTTGATTCTTGTTTTCGTTAGTTATGTCAATTTAGTCCAAATACTTTCTTTTTTCTATCAGATCCATTTTTGGTTAATTTTGTTTAATTTTTGTTAACGTCATTTAAATAATTAGTGGTAATGAATAAAGACGGTCACGTGTCACTTTGTAGTTTTTTTGTTTTTCTTTAACATTTTTAATTTTTAATCTTTGTATTGTTGAAAAAATGTTCACATGTCAATCCAGTCGCGTGTCACTTGACAGAGTAAATGTTTTATATTTAATTTGATCCATATATCTATTATTTTTTGTTCAATCTAGTCTTCATTGTCTTCTAACATGGAACAAATTTATCCCTTTCCAAATTGACACAAAATTTAATTTTTATATAAATATTATAATAATATTTTTATTAAAATTCATATTTTTGTTAAATACTTTTTGTTTATGATTACAACTGATTTAAAATTAGTATGAAAATTGTTAAGGATGAATACTGATACCATTGATATAAAATTTAAGAAGTTAACATTTACATAATGAAATCAAGCAATGGTGTTACTTCTCATTTTTTAACCTTTCAAAATTTTCATTATAACCCTAGACATCAAATATTTAATAATAGTGTGAATTTAAATACAAACATCATTATAACATTTATATAAAAAATAGATTTTGTTTTAATGTCACGTGTCAGATTAAATATTTTATATTCAATTTGATTCTTATATCTATTATGTTTGTTCATTATAGTTCCCACTGTCTTCTAAGATGGAACAATTTGATTCCCTTTCAGATTGAGACAAAATTTAATTTCTTTATAAATGTTATAAATATAATAATGTTTTTATTAAAATTTATATTTTTGTTAAATATTTTTGGTTTATGATTACAATTAATTTAAAATTAGTTTGTAAATGTTAAGGATGAAGACTAATATCATTGATATAAAATTTAAGAGGTTAAAAATTACATAATCAAATCAATTAATGGTGTTACTTCCTTTTTTTACAAACACCGTAAACCATTTATATAAAAAATAATTTTTGTTTTTATTTGGAAAGAATTTTTTTTTCATTTTTTTAAATGACTAAATTGAAAAAAGAAATTAAGGAATATAAAAACAAATTGAATATAAAACATTCCCTTTGACATATGACACGTATTTGGTTGACACATGAACATTTTTTAAGGATTAATAAAAAATGAAGTGACATGTAACCGTCATTATCCACTAAAATTAATTATTAAAGTTAATTATTTTAAAACGTTAACAAAAAAAAGACCACATTGAACAAAATCAACAAATTTGAGATATGATTTACAAAGTAATATGACTAAACTGACATAATTGAACAAAAATAAGAGCCAAATGTGTATTTTAAACTAAAATAAAAAACAATTTAATTATTTAATTTATTAAATAAACAAATAAATATTGTATTTATTAATAGATAAAGTTACCTAATTTGAAAATATTATCAAATCAGTTAAAATTAATTACATAATAATTATTAAAATAAATACATTTATAATTACAATAATTATACTTTATTATTTTTTGTAACATTTACAATTCTTTGTAATTAGTTTAATATAATACTTAATGGAATTAATTATATATACCAAGATGATAAAAGAAACGTACATAAGAATCAATTAAAAACCACATTCTCATTAATTATTTTTTCCATTACATTAATAGAGAACGTAATTTTAGTAATTAAATATACAAGGGATCATAAATATTTATTAAGGTTATTATTTTTATTACTTTATAATTTATAATGTTACTGTTACATCAGATTTCAACTTGATTAAGTAACATTATTATTTTTTCCTTACATAAAAAATATAGTAAATATAAACGACTCAAATTTAAATACAAATCGTTAAATAAAAATTAACCTAAACATTATAAAAAAAAAAATAGAAGCTAGTTTATAAATAAAAAAAAATCTAACTGAAATATTATTTTATCTCATCATCCATTGTAAGGTATCTCTATCACCTTGAATGATTATGATGACCCTCCATCTATGCACAAATACAATCAAATAACAATTGAAGTCAGAGAGAAAATAACTTTTTAAACAAAATTAAGTTGTGAATTATTCAAACTTGTGGATGGAATAAGGTACATTGATATTTTGAATAAACAAAATCATGAATCACTCTCAGGGATGTACAAGATTATGTTAAATCACTTATGTGACAAAAATGAACAAATAATAATAATAATAATATTAGTATTATTATCATGTTCAATTTTTTTTTTAATTTATAAAAATAAATACATATAATTTTATAAATTTTATAAATATTTTTTATTGATTTTGCAGATAACTTTTTATATTAAAATATTTATTTTAATTTTAAAAAAATTAAATAAATAAATGAAATAATTAAATTTAATAAAATGATTATCATTTTAATTTAAAAAAATAATAATAACTATTATTAAAAAACATAACTTTCCGCGCTATAACTGAATATTAACAAAGTTTTTTATATTCCTTCCTTTTATAATTAAAAAAATACAAAAGTTTCTGGTCCATTCTTTGTGTACGTGTACTCGCATCTCAGTGAACGCTGAGATAAAAGTCGCCCCACCATTACTCCTGTTCAGCGCAGCACTGAAAAATAAATAAATTAATGAACCCTTATTACATGTAAAAAGAAAAAAAAAAGACTTAATATTTTTCTGTATTTTTTTTCATCCTCAATCTTCTACACTGTGTGCTTCCATTCCATCCCATGGCTAAGCCGAAGGCTCCAAGGCGAACCCTAGAGTCATACTCAGTCAAACACATAAGCAAAACTATCAGAGGTAAACTCACTCTCTCTTTCTCACAAAACAATTTTGACAAAAAAATTTTGGATTAAATCGGACTAATTTTGTTTAGTGCTTGCTCCATTTCTTTTCCTAAATCCACACGCGCATGTTGTTGTTGTTGTCTTTCAGCTGGTGATTGCGTGCTCATGCGACCATCAGATCCGGCAAAACCCTCATATGTGGCCAGAATCGAGCGGATCGAGGCGGATGGTCGTGGCGCAAATGTGAAAATTCATGTCCGGTGGTACTATCGGCCGGAGGAGTCAATCGGTGGTCGCCGCCAGTTTCATGGCTCGAAGGAAGTTTTCCTCTCTGATCACTTTGATGTTCAGAGCACCGACACAATCGAAGGCAAGTGTACGGTCCACAGCTTCAAGAGCTACACAAAACTGGATGCTGTTGGGAACGACGATTTCTTCTGTCGGTTTGAGTACAATTCCTCCACCGGTGCCTTCAATCCGGATAGAGTTGCCGTGTGAGTCCATAGCTTATTTTTGAGATGCTGAGATATATTTTCTATTGTAGTCTTTTGCTGCCTAGTTTCAAAATTTGTTTGATTTTTGGTAGAATTGCTCGTTGGAATGAATGAACTTTCTCTCTTTATTTAACTTAAGCTGCCATCAATTCAGAAACTTAATTGAAATGTCTCTTGGTTAATGACAATTCTAGGTTTCCGTTGGTTAGTCTGGTAATGGTTCAGATTACGGGATTATTCTAGAATATATTTACTTGGTTTATTTTATTAGGATTTTATTTGTCCAGTTGGAAATGGTAAGTAGCAACTTTTTGTTAGATTCGAGAAGCTGTGAGATCTTCCTTGGATTCTGCTGACTCTGTGTGATGGAAATTGTTTAAAATTTCATTGCAGGTATTGTAAATGTGAGATGCCTTACAATCCTGATGACCTAATGGTCCAATGTGAGGGCTGCAGTGACTGGTAAGTGGAGTATTTAAAGTGATTTTATCATTAAATTATTGGCCTTCCCTCTGTTATCCTGATCTATGTAAGATGTCTGTTTGGTTTTGCGGACACTGGAATGTTCAGTTCTTTGAATATCTTGCATCATTCTAATGGAACTTTCAGTTCTATTTGTCCTTTGTCTTTTTTTTTTTTTTTCCTTTGCTGGTATCATTTGAAGAGAGTATTTTAAGTCAGCAGTAACTATGGACACATCATTTTGCCTTGTATGTCACTTTTCACTTGGACTATTCTTCACCCTAAACGGCCAGTGTTATGTATATTGGTTTGGTGTGCTGTTTTTTTCAACCTGGCTTGTTTTGCTTTTGATTAGGTTGGTAATTTCTCCCCTACCCTTCTCATTTCTCTCTAAAGGGCACTTATGTATGCGTATACTTATATTCAAAGTTATCAAACTCGCAATTTAACTGGTAAAATTGCTCGAGTTTATTCTCAAATGCATAATCGGTTTCAGGGAACTCAGTAGGATTGGGGTAGATCATGAGTTCTTTTTCCTGATTTATGTCTTCATCCACAATGCCAGTTAAAATTTATACAATTAAGGTTATTCTTGATTAATTTCTCCTTTATGGTTAGTTTACGAAAACTAACTAAGAATCAAACTGTATACACTAAAAAATTGATAAGACATCCAACTAACTATGCTAAACGTCTTCATGAAATGTGTTTATCACATACTCAAATGAATTCTGTCAAACTCATGAGTTCAACCCCAAGTTGGGTGAAATCGTGTGAGCTTAAGTATTAAATGAATTAGTTGTAGTCAATTGTTAGTTGGTGAAATAGAGTGGCCCTTTGGCGCTGGTAAGGCACTAGTGACCGAGCACATGGATGTAAAGGTGCCATTTCCATGATTTGCAGGCTTCTGTATGTGCTGTTAACAGACAAGGCCCTGCAACCTTTGCCATTACAGAGAATGGCATTGCATGTTCACTATCATCATCACCGACTGCCACAATGACCTCCCACTCCTCTACATTCTCTTGTATGTTTGGGGCGGCTCTAGTTAATGGGCAGCTGATGAGCCAGGTCATACTTAGGGTTTCAATGTTTTAGTTTGAATAACAACTTTTTCTTTGTTTTATGTAAAACGTAACAAAACATAATAAACTAAATAATATTAATAATAGCATTGCAAAATAAAGTGGTAATATAATAAAAGTATAGAATATAATAAAAAATATGATATTATTACAAAGTATGAAAAAATATTTAAAGCATAATGTTGTATGCACTTATGCCACATTTTTAGTTGGTGTTGATTGAACTTGTTTACCAGTAATGCAATACTAGATTTAGCTACTTCATTGTGCGATTGAAACATCCAATTATTACGATATTTATAGGCATATATGAAGTAAACTTTTATGGAATTTATTTAGCTGCCCACACATTGCATATATTCATGGATTGTTGCATGCATTTAAGTGTTATGCAACTCTTTTGTGTGTTGGTTATTGACATCAGGGTCGTAGCTTAAGAGAACTAAGTTTCTTTAAGTATAACTATTTGTAATTGTTCTTGGCCATAAAAGTAAGTTCGAGATGGAACCTAAAGCAAACAATACTTTAGTTGGCCATGTTATTCGTCTTTCTTAATTTGGCAAACCTTGCCATCAGCTACTGATAAGGTATTTCATTAGTTTCTTATTTCTTTACTTATTATGGTTATCTACTATAGTATAGACAATTATCAAAGCTAACTTGTTTCAGGAATTTCATATCTTGTCTAAAATATCGTAACAAATTCATCAAAAAAGATCATGCACTTTGAATTCATTATTGTACTTTAGTGCTTCCACACTTCATGTATGCATGCAATGACACTCAAGTAAATGTGCCAAATTCATAGCAGAAATCTGATGTTCCCTATAAATAAACTTGATGATTAAACCATATGAAATAAACTCATAAAAACATAAGTTCTTAATGTGAAAAAAAATTCAAAAGGGGTAATTTCTTCAAATCATTTGAGTCCTTATAAAACATTGTCATTGTGGGGGTAATGATTAATCAAAACTTTTTTTAGTACCACACTCGTTGCTCATTTCTTGATTTGAGATTTATGTGAGTTTGCACAAGTTTTAAGAGTTTACTTAAGTTAATCAGAAAAGAGTTCGATAGCGAGTTAACTTATTTTTTTCTATTTAGGATCGTACACTCAAGAGTTTGATAACCTTGTTCATGGCTATAGCTGCTCACCCATGATATAGTCCTCAAAAGCCCATTTTTACCTGGGAAGCAGCATGTTCAGGTTTTTTAAGTGTAAAATTGCAATTTCTCCCCCATTTTCTAATGTGTTTTTTGCTTTAAAAAAATAGGATTTGAATTCTTCTTCCTTGCCCTTTGCTGCATTGCATTAGAAAGTTTCCTATGTATTGACTTTTTTTTCTTCACATTTCATAAGATTTTTTTTTCCAGTGTTTCTTTCATCTTTTTCCTTTAAACTTCATTCTGCTAATTTTAATCTAATTTGTTATGTTCTTTTTATATGAATAGTGAATGTACGATATCCATGTGCATGGTTATTCCACTGGCAATTCAAACGGTAGGGACGTCCACAAACTAGCTAAGCAATAGCCTTTAGATTTGACGTGATGATCAACTAATTAGTTCATGGAACAACTGAATTAAATTCCTGGAACCCTAGTCTTAAAGGAAGAGAACATAACTTTTATTCATAGCAAATTTGGTATCCTCGTCATTCTCAGTATAGAACTAACTAAAGATCTGCTTTGTGAATGTTGAGATGTTTTACAAGTTTTTATCGGAGGCACAATAAATATGTTAGGTTAACTAGTAAGCCATTTTTAAGAATGGGCTTTAAGATCTAGGGCCATTAGTTAGTTTTATAAAGCATGATGAATAAAGGATTTTTGACCTTCGACACCTCTTTCAATGAGGATTTGTGGATTTGAAAATAATTTGTTTTGCAACACGTGCCATTATCTTTTGGATGTCGGGATGTGTGAATATAGTCTTCAGCACGATAATTGATTTTTCAGGTTCCATCCTGCTTGCATAGACATGACTGTTGAAGAAGCCAAAAGGCTTGACCACTTCTTTTGTGAAAGCTGCTCTGCCGAAGGTCAAAAAAAGTTGCAGAACTCTCATTCCGCTTCTAGACTCTCAGATACAAAGGTATTCCAAATATCTGTTGTTTGATAAGTGAGTTGTTTTCACTTTTCAGAACTTTATACCATTGAATCGACTCACTGAAGCTTTGGAGAAGTTGATATCTTCTATCATTTATTGGTTTGCTAAATTCTATTCCTTGTCAAATGATTATATCCTCAATATCCTGTGATTTCATGGTCAGATGCGTCATCAGTTGGTTCATTTGTATGTAGGAAGTCACCTATTGAGTAAGATAATGAGTGCCATTGCGAATTAATATTTCTTTTGTGAAATAACAAAATTTGTTGTGACTGACATGCATTCGGTATTTCGTATCTTTTTCCAATCCTTTTTTGCTTAACTTAACGTTTCGTTATGGTTAATGTGGTTTTTGGGACTTCATTAATTTAGTATGGCTTGAATGCCTATGGACAGTGCTACCATTTTATTTGTGTATACCTACCATGATATTTCACATAAGAATTATCAGTTTTGACCATCTGAATAGTGTAGATATCTGAATTCTTCTTCTTAGGCATTGCCATGGAATAACATTAATCTGTTATTGTTGAAGTTGGATGGTATTGGTCAGTCAGTATAAGGATTTACGTGTGAGAGTAGTTTCCATATAATATTTCTACTGAAAAAAAGGAAGGATTGATGTATTAATATCTTTGTGTTGCTTGGTATTGTGCAGGTGGACACTAAACGCCGTCGTAGGCAATAGTGTGATAGTATATAAAGCATGATAAAATGAGTTAGATCTGTAATGAATGTACTGGAGATGTCGCTTTTCTAATCCTGGGTAGGAGCCAGACAAAGACAGAGACAAAGTTATGTTGTTGTAAGTTGTAGTCGATCACTTTCACAAAGAGACTAGTTTGGAAACTTATTTGGTTGGAGGACTAATGCAGTTTCCTTTGAAGTGGAGGACATGTTTATGTAATTATATAGTGTAGATTTTGTCTCTTCTCTTCTGGTTCTTGTTCTGAGTCGGACGGACTGCTGTAAAGTATTTTACTTATTTATGAGAGCAGTAGACACTCAATTCTTTCTTTCTACTCATAAACGTAGGCAGAGATCTAGATTTTCAATCCACCGCTGAATTGCATGCCAGGGAATTTCGAAAATACTGTTTTTTTATTCTTTTATCATTGAAAGGATGGAAAATATTTTTAAGTAATATCCGTTTAAATAATTGTAATTGATACTAATAAAAATATTTTTTAATTGATTTTAGTTAAAAATTCTTCACAAATTATATCTGAAAAATAGTATCAAAAAAATTAAAAAAGTCACTAGTCTTGATACTATATTTATATATTTTTTTATATTTAAAGATAGTTGAAATAAACTTTCCTGTTGTTTTGAGGTAACCACTTTCTCACTTTTAACATAGTGTAACAACCACAATTGTACAACTATTAAACCCAAATCCCAAATTTAAATACATTAATATCGTAGTTTATCTGAAGTCACTTAACTCGTCATAAATATAGATTGAATATGCACTGACTCGCAAATTTGGCCCGTATCCTAAACAACATATTTTATTAAAGGTAACGGTGTTTTAATTACAATTTTTTATCATTTTTTCTTATAATTTTATGTATTATTTTTTAAATAAATTTAAAATATTAAAAATAATAAAATAAAAAATTATTTAGAAAATATTATCTAAAATTATAAAATAAAGTTATCAAAATTTAGTAATTAAAAAATTATTTTATAAAAAAAATTATTTATTACAGTATAGAATTATAATAACAAAAAATAATCAGCAGCGAGAACACAGCTCACGTACTTTCTAGTTGTATTTAGTATAGCAAGAGTAAAACTGAGCTATAGGGGATTAAAACGACGTCGCCGTCGAGCGTGTAGCGAGTGTCGTAGAGAATTGTGATTCCCGACGCAAATGCCACACATGCACCGACTTCTCCACATTTATCCTTTCGAGGTCGGCATTTTCTGCCACTGCAACGCCTCCCCACGTTCTTTCTCCACGTGTCCCTCTTCCATTCGTCCCATCACAGATCACTCTCCCCCTCTTTTCTCCCACCATCGCACACCCTCACACCATACCTCACTCGCTCTATTATTCAACCCATTAAATCATGAATAAAAGTTAACAAAACATTTTCTTTCTCAAATTGGTTGGTGCATGTAACCCAGCCCATTAATTATTTTCCGTGTAAAATACTTTTATTTTTATAGTTTCCGAATAATAAATGCTGTAAATTGTTGAAAGAAACCAATTATTTCTTTTGTAAAGATTGAGAAAAATTATCAGTAACAAAAGTAAAAATATGAAAACTGTATTTCAGTAATTTAAAATATGGCATGGGTTTAAAGAAAAATATATAACGTATGTGATGACTAAATTTAATATTATTAATTAAATCAGTCACCCATTACAACTCTATGAGAATGAATTGAGAAAAGATTTTGCTTATTACACACTGCACGAGGTTGGGTTTGGAGCCAAATTCATAGGCGTGAATATGGAGAGTTGCAAATAAAGGCGCGTGAAATAACTCTTTTCTTTCTTTCATTTCATTAACTTAATCCACACGTCGGTTACCACCTTTTTATTTTCTTAATCGCGGATAGTGCGCGTCATGCCAAGTATAAATGGTGTCCCACTCTTGCATCTTAAAATCATCCAATTCGATTCATTTCTTTTCTAAGAAACTCATCACCTTGCTTTTTGCAGTGCCAGCTAAGTTTCTTTCCGTTGAGTTTGTTATTGTTGTGATATCAGTTACTGATCCGATCATGGCAGAGGAAACCCAGAACAAGTACGAGACCCCTCAGAGCAGTGAGGTGGAGGTCCAAGATCGTGGGGTTTTTGACTTTCTTGGTAAGAAAAAGGAAGAAGAGAAGCCTCAGGAAGAGGTGATCGTCACCGAGTTTGAAAAGGTCACAGTGTCAGAGGAGGAGAAGAAGGAAGAAGAAGGAGAGAAGAAGCACAGCCTCTTGGAAAAACTTCACCGATCTGACAGCAGCTCTAGCTCTGTAAGTCTTTTTTCTCATTTCCATGCAAAAATTTGTATATATTTCTGTGTATGTGTATGTATGTAAATTGTTCATCTATAGTTATTGATGATATGTTTTAATCAGTCTTAAAGTTTATGGAGTTTTGTTAATGAAACATTTCTGATGGATATTTAACATGATTGTTGTTGAAAAACACTGATCCAATCTAATGTGTGTGCAGTCAAGTGAGGAGGAAGGAGAAGATGGAGAGAAAAAGAAGAAGAAGAAGAAGGAGAAGAAGAAAATAGAGGACACAAGTGTTCCGGTGGAGAAAGTTGAGGTGGTGGAAACTGAGGAAAAAAAGGGGTTTCTTGACAAGATTAAGGAGAAGCTACCAGGGCACAAGAAGACAGAGGAGGTGACAGTTGTTGCTGCTCCTCCACCACCACCTGCTGCCACCGCATCGGAACACGGTGAGGGTGGTCATCATCATGAAGGAGAGGGGAAGGAGAAGAAAGGTATCTTAGAGAAGATAAAGGAGAAGCTTCCCGGTTACCACTCCAAGACAGAGGAGGAGAAAGAAAAGGAGAGTGGTGGTCACTGAGATTGAGACAAGGCTTCTTTGTTTTGTTGGGTTTGTTGGAGATGATTGTGGTGTGCTTTGTTTTTCATTTCTCATCATATCAAAGCCTTGTGGGGTTCTTATCTTTTCTGTTTCTTGATGCATACTTTACTTTATTATTGTGTATGTATCTATCTTGCATATACAAAAGTTTGTTTAGGTTTCCTTTTTTTTTTTTCTTCATAACTTTGTTTGTTTGAAGTAAAATGAAAAAAAAAATGTATTGAAACAAATTTAGCTCAATAATGTACTAATTATTTGTGTTTTAGGATTTCCTTTTTCAAATAATCGTCGTCCTTACAGATTTTATGCACCCTAATAATTGTTGATTTCGTGTATATATTCATAACTGAATTCAACGACTTTACGTCCCAATCCAATTAATTGAGATTGTACATTATTTGAAAACAGTTTAATTGATTTGGCATAAACATTTTATTATCTTACTAAATTTAAGCTTTATTTTGTTTTACCATGTTCACGTTCTTAAATTCAGAAAGTGAAACATAAATTATTCAATTTTAAAGACTTTGTAGTTTGTTTAAATAAAATTATCAGAGAATGAAAAATTAAGTTGTTAATTTTGAGGATTTTTAATAATGGTATAGTTTTAGTAAGTCCCTACCGATGGGAGTGCCTGACTTCAAAATGCCTCACAAATCACGAACGTTGACACGTTGCTGTTGACTGGTGGACAATACTTATCTAATATTCAATTAATGAGAGTTTTTATTTGAATACTTTCTCAGCATTATTTTTAATTTTTATGCCAAGAATATATACTTATCTAAATATTATGCCAAAAAATATAATTTGAATTTGAGAGTAATTTTAAGAAGATGATGTGTTTACAGCTTTGTGTAATGCTCGAGTATGTTGTGGTGCCAAATTTTAATGTGAATGTTTTATATTTTGATATGATGGTTAAATGAGATTTTATTTTTGGACACTCACTAAGTTAAATTTAATTTAAATTTTTCTATTTTATACATACATACATACATTACCAACACATTTTTTATAATTCGAATTTATGTGAATGCAAACAATAGGTAAACTATCTTTCTTATTCCGCAAGAATCGTATATTACTTCTACTTGGATTACTTGTTCAAAGGGTCATACATATCCTTTTCAAATTTACAAGTCACACATCCTCAAATCTATCACACACAATAACTTATGAATTTTTTTGAAATTAAATAGCTTCATAATTTAATAGAATTTATCTTTTAAACTTTTATCAAAATAACATATATTTCTAAAAATTAATTTAAAATATTAAAATAATACATTAGTTATATATTTTGATAGACATAGTTTGTTTCTTTAATCGTAAACTAGTACACCGAATGTACGAGTTGTATTTTATTTATTTTGTATATTAAAATAATATAATAGTAAAAATATTTTGTAATGAAATATTATGAAAATTAATATATTATTGTAAATTTTATTATTAAAGTAATGAAGTAGTAAATTTAAGTGATATAATAATAATTTTAGTTTTAAATATAATAAATAAAATTGATATTAAAATATAATATAATTAATTAATTTTACAAAATAATTATAATAGTCTGTGTGTGTGTCTACGAATTTTTAAATGATAAAATAATCAGAATGATATATTTTAAAAGTCACTGCTGCTCTTAATTATATTTTAGGTTCTCACAATTTAAATTTTAAAAAGAAAAAATACCAATAAAACAATAAAATATAAAAAAAATGAACTTAACCAAATTATTTAATAAAAGTTCAACTAAAATATCAAAATTTTCGATATAATTTAAACTTAACCCAAAAAGTTAATTACTCCTGCCAAAGATTATTCCAACGTCTCAGAACAGGAATTGATATCGTTATGTATCGAATTTATGTGTACAAATGTCCTTTCAACTTTAAAATTTCAAAATTGAACTCACTTAAACTTTTGAAATGAGGAAAAGATAAATAATATTCTTGGTCTATGTTCTAGGGCATTCTATTTGGGGCAATAATGGAAACAGTGGCATACCCCACTTCAAAGAGACAAAGACCTCTGAAATTATGAATGTTGACCATTTGTTGTTGCTTGTGGACTCTATAACCCATATTAAATTTTCTGTTAGGATTCTTTAATTCTGAAATTATTTGTTGGCCCTCTTGTAGGGTATACACATTTTCTTCTTTAAACACGCACCTACGCAAGCGCCATTCATGGACCTCAGTTACAACTTCAATCATGGCCCATTTAAACATAAAACTACTAAACCTCAGCCTTTACACTCTGAATTAAAGCATTAATTGTTATTAACTTCTATAAAATAAAAATCATATACATTCACGAAAATTTTATACATATACACAAGAAATCTGAAATATATATATATTATACCTGTAAGATCATAAAGTACAATAAGACAAAAGTTTCAGAGAGATTGACATCTGAATATCTATGACCTGTCTCTTAGGTCTTCAACATATGACATGTTAATACTGGATTAGTGTATTGTATGTGGTCAAAATGCCCCTATAGCCTGATCGAGTACAAGTTGACCTTCTAGGACAACATGTACCCAACCCACACCAACAAACCCACATGAGATTACTGTCATTAAGAACAACTAAGTTTGATGTTAATTGTGTTAGCTCAACCAAGTAAGGTCCATGAAGAGTGGTGTAAAAAGACACATTTTAAGAAGTACATTAATTACGTGTTCATTTGTACTTATTATCTGACACATCATACTGATCTTGACTTCAAAGTGTATTTTACATGTATATTTCCTCATTTATGACGTTCGATGATGAGTCCTCTTAAAATTTGAAGATGTATACCTAAGTTATGACATTTTAAACATTTTATAAGACTTTACATGATATATCTCAGTTTCGCAATATATTATTTTTTCTGTTGTGTTTCTTATGTAAAAAAATTTAATATTGAAACGTTTAAGTTTGAATTTAACTTTTTAATTGAAATTATGGGACAAATTAATTGTAACTATATGCTCAAATTTTTTTAAAATTAAATTTAAAAAGTACTAATCAATCCTTACGTATATTTACAATTTAGAAATAAGTATATATTGATTAAGAGAAGTGATATATAAACAAAATAAAGAAAAAGGACAGAAACATGACGAAGGAGAGAGAGAGAGAGGAATATAGAAAATCCTAACATATTTTAAAATCTTAAAGTTCGCATCCATAGCCCCACAGCAAATAGACCATTTATTCTTAAATACAGGAAAACTATGTCCGTGTTTGTATTTTTTAAAAATATAAATGAAACAATATGGGTCATTATTAAATATTGTAATGAAATATTTATATATATTTTTCAAATAATATTATAAAAATATTTTAATTTTTATTAATTGTCATAATTATACAATAAAGACAAAAATAATATTTTCATTACAACCATTTATATCTTTAGTTTCTTGTAGATAGTAGAAACTGAAAAATTAGTTAAGAAAAATAAAAGTATAAAAGGATTCAAAAGAATAAAAAATGTTATTGCAGGTAGAAGCACCCATTTAATCAACATTATCTCGATCACAAGACAATACGTCTTGATTTCTTGTTAATCATAACGTACCTCATTAAAACAACCAACAAACATCTAATTATGCAAAATTACTTTTTTAATTAAGATTATGACATCAACAGAAGTACTTTAGATTTGGGCCAATAGCAATATGAGCCCATACTAGGCTCACGACTGAAAAGCCCATTATAGAGTAATATAATTAAAGCAAAACCCACAAATAAATAAATTTATTTTACAGCACCTTTATTATTATTAAGGGTTAAATTTGGTTTTGGTCTTTAACTTTCAATAAATTTTAGAATTAGTCAATTTTAAAATTTTAGACTAATTTAATTTTTCATTTCTTGAAATATATAAATTTAATCATTTTAATCAAACTTTTGTAGATTTATTCGATAGGAAATCTTCTCCGAATAAATTTAAAAGATCAAGAAAATTAAGAGAAAGACACATATATTGAAAATGTAGATACTGTACCATGTTTTCAGACATTACTTTTATTTTAATACATGATTTTCTAGATATGACTAACCTAGTCTCATTCACTATTCTTGATGTTTACCTATAGTTTTTATTTTTAGCTTAATCTTACAATTTAAAAGATACAATAAAGCGATTAAAAAAAATTATTTAGTAATGACTCAAATGTTTTAGTTTAATTTTTTCTAATTTATTTTTTAATTTATACTTAACTTTTTTTTATCATCTAACATTATAAGAAAACTTTTAAATAATAATCAATTATAGTGACAACAAATTGTTAATCATGATCAATTTAAATACCAATTTATGAAACTAATTATTGGTTACTAAAATGATCACTATTATGAATAAAAAATTATAATTGGTCGTTAAATTAATCATTAGTTAATTAAAGACTAATTTATAAACAATTTTCTTTAGCTAAAATTTTGATAATTAATATTTAGAGACAATTTATAAGCTAATTTTTTTATAGTGCAATCTTGAAAGCTAAATTTTATATACCAATTATAATTTTTTATTTATAATAATAATTATCTTAGTAATCATTAATTTTTTTATTTTACAGATTATTATTTAAATTAGACATTATAGTTAAAAAAAATTGATTGTTAATGAAATTTTTTGTTTTAGTGTAAAATCAGAAGACAAAAGTTATTTACCGTTCGAGCAATAATGTAAAATTAATTAAAATTCTACAATCATAAAACAACTTTTGAGTGAGTACCTTTAAACAATGATAAAATAGCCATTTATTTGTACAACAAAAACTGTTCATGTTAGCGTAACTTTTGATTGTTTTTTTTTTGGGTTTTTAAATTATTTAAATAGTTAAAAGTACTACAACTAATATTTAAATTTAAAGCATATATTCTGATGTTATAAATTATTGTTAAATTGAGAATAAATGTTTTATTCAGAAGTAAAACTCATTTTTAATTGAACTCATTAAAATAATCCAGTTTTAACCTTTGTTTTTAACAATCCTAGCCTAATCTAAACACGAATAAGTTTTATGCTTCTCTCTCTCCAATTATCACATGACTTAGTATATAAACATATGTTTGTTATGATTAGATTAGCATATAAAAGGTATCTAATAACATTAAGTAAAGCATCGAACCAAGCTTTATAGGGTACATTGCATCAAACTATATTTACTATTACTTTAACATATTATTCCAGACAAGAATCAAATAGGCTACATATGTATTATGGGTTAGGTACAGGAAAAAAAAAAGGACAATCTATGAAGTTTATATTATTTGTCGTATATATATTTGTATTTATTTATAAAGTTAATCATATTAATTAATTTTTAAAATATGTGTTCTACATTTATCATTTATTTCAACTTTGATCAATATTTAAGTTTTTTTTTTTTTTTCATTTCTTCTGTTTATTTCTTAAAACCAGACACAATATTAACGCGTGTGAATTCAAATTCCATCAGAATCAACTGAGAATTGGTTATAGGTAAATAAGATTAGATATTGATATATGTACTTCGTTGTTCATTTTCATGTTGCATATTTCCTATTGAAAAATTTGTAAAAATGAAAGTTATAGAGAAATTATCAGATTTGTTAAATTGGATTAGTAAACATAATCGTGTTTGATAAATATAATTTTTGTTCCACTTTAAGGAAGATGTGATTATTAAACACAACCTCTAATTTTTCCTTTGTTTTTTCTCATTAAAATCGTGTTTATTAAGTGTGATTTTAGCAGAAAATTAAATAAAAAGTTGAAATTGTGTTTGTGAAATATGATTTCTTCAAAACAAAGTTATGTTTCTTATGATTTACTGAGTTTTTTTTTTTTCTAATTTGATTGTTTTGATAATTTTTGTGAGAAATTATAACATAATGATACATTTCCCTCTTACTTCAACACAATTTTACAAAATAAAATATTTGATACATTTTAACTTCGATACTTCGTCATTGTAATTATGTACGAGAGTAATTTAGACCTATCATTTGTTGGAGCCTACCTACCGTAGAATACAGTAATTGGGGTAAACATGCATTATAAAATTTTTGTATATCAAATTCAACTTTTACATTAAAATTTTATTTATTAACTTTAATATTTAAAATTTGTCTCAAAAAGATTGAAAAGAGAAAAAGCTACTTAAATTGTCACTGGTCTCATAACATACGTAAAACTATTTTGAGTACCAAAATAAACTTTGCAGTTAATGATTAAAAGAATTTTCGTCCCTACACATTTTTTCTTCAACCTTTTAAGTATCTTTTTACAAAGAAAATCGTGATAGAAATAAAAAAATTTGAAATCGACAATACCTTGAATATAAAAATACTATCTTAATAGACTGCAAATTTGATTTCTAATTTGAAAATAAGGCGTGCTAATTTGATTTCTGAAAAGTGTTTAGTAGAAGAGTGAAATATATAATTGGGATAGCATGGCATGGGATGAAATAATAATAAAAAGACAGTTGTATTTTGATAATTTTCCTTACAAGCCAATAAAAACACAATTTTTTTTAACTACTATTTAATACTACTCCTTGTAACTATTTTTTTTTTAAATATAAAAATTAACTTTTATTAAAACTATTTTATCTTTATATAAATTATCAAATAATCGTGTCATATAATTTTTTTCCCAACAAAAGGAACAAAAAAGCCTACAAAACCAAGCTCCGGAAAGTCCTCAGCTGCCAAACGGCACGCTGTCTCTTTTAGTCGTACGTGTATCGTGTGTGCATCTTCTCATCCACAAACGTTGGGTTTGATGCACTCTATTCACTCCACACATATCACCAAATTTATGCATATAATATACATAATTTAATATAAAATTTAAGATAGTCATTACCATGCATGTATGTTGTTTTTTAAAATCAGTTTTTTAATAATATAACAAAAAAACATCATCAAAGGTAACAGAAGTGTAGAGAGTGCAGAATAACGAGGGAGTTGAGGATCTAAACATTATCATCAACAAAAATCTAAAAAGGGAATCATAGCAGCAGCAAAGCAAGAGGACAAAACTGCCAAACTTAGCGGCGGCCACATGCTAAATTACACGTCAAAACTACGACAAAAATTATACAATAACTCTTAATTTTTTGACTCATCTTTTATTTTTATTTTATAACGTGATTTAGTGTAAATTATTAATTATTTTAAAAGAAAAGATAATCAATAATCTACACTAAATCACGTCAGAAAATAAAAAGATGAAAAAATGAGAGTTATAGTATCATTGTTCAAACTCATCAAAGAAGGTATATGAATTACTTAAGATCTTGGGTATGGGAAATATGGCATACCGGGTCTGAAGGAAGCAAGTGGAAATGGATATGGTGGTGGAGGAAAAGAAGGGTCACTGCTATCTCTACTGTGGATTGAACCATGCTGTTCATCAACAACACCACTGCAACTCTCACCCTTGTTAACAATCTTATACCTTTCTTCAGGGCCTTCGTCATATAGTATTCCACTAAACACACGCCCCCCAATGTTCACACTTGTTTGATACGCTATTTCATTTACCGCATCATCCATGGAGCGAACCTGAACGCACCGAAACATAGCCATCGAATTCGTAGCACAAGGAAATTTCGTCTCTAAACCTGAAACTAACAAAAAAAAAAAAAAAACAGAAAAGGAAAAAGTGTTATATAGATGGATCTTAAATTTGGATTTATGTGTAGAAATAGTAACCTGAATATGGATTGATCTGGTTGTGGTTTTGAGGAATATTATCTGTGTGAAAGTTGTGCGAAGATGAAGGTGGATGATCCTTGTTGCGCCTCCTATCCACAGGAGTCCATGTACTCTTGACATGGGTTTGGCAGTGAAAGCCTTTGTTCTTGCAACAAGTTCTGCACCTTGAATATGAACATTCCTTCTTCGCTTGGTTCCCACAGTCTTGGCACTTAGAACCCCTTGACACTACTTCTTCTTCAACTTCTGTTGTTCCTCTTTGCATCTTCTCTTTTCTCTACCAACTCATCACACTCTTCTCTCACTGAGCTCATCCATGGCTCCAATTAATAATTATAACCTTCTCTTTGTTAAAAAATCACTGTTACCAAAGTATTATTTATATATAATAGTGTGCACTTTGCTCGAGTTCTAAAATACCAGCATGAGAATCGATTCTAGGTTGAAGTAAAATCCACGTCACCCAACCACTACACAAAAACATAGCAGTAATTAAAAAGAAGGTGTTCGAATAAGGGAAAAGCAAATTAAAGGGTCCATTGTACTCGGTACTCACGACAAAATGCAGGTATATATAATTAAGCAATGGGTTTAGAGAGTGAATCACTTGAGTGTGAGGGTGAATCTTCAACAGTTTGGATGTCTTTGGTTTGCATGTTCTGAAACTTGCAATTATTGGTTCTGTATGAGACAGATATAAAGTTAGCGTGTCGAAAAAGTGATTTTTCCTATGTATTTGTCTTCAAATATTAGGAACATGTCTTTTGAAAGTTATTCACTTACATTTGGCGCTGTTCCTCCGTGTACGATGGTTTGAAATTCCACATCCATTAGAGATAAGATAATTTTATAGTACATAAATGAAGTGATGATTTTTTTAGGATTGAATTAAAGATTGCTAATGAACCATCCATTAATTTTTAATTCTAAATGTATATATTTGGGCAGAAGGTAAATGAATTCGTCTATATCCTTTTTTTTTCTTGATTTTCAGACGATTGATATTTAAAAAGAAAAATCTAAATTTGCATTGTATGCATTTCATTTTGTGGAATTCCATGTCTAACTGTTATGTATTTGGGCCGCTGGGCTACTAGGTTTCTGGGCTATCTTAGACAGTCTTTGGGCCTTGGATCTCAACCCGGAACAGCAGTCTGTCAGCATGAAATTTTAACAAATAATAGAATGTATATTTCTAATGTTTTTCACACAAATACGTTTGTTTCAACAAATAAGAAATCTTATCAGAATAAATTTTTAAATTTAATTTAACCTTATGAAATTTGCATTTATATGTAATAAATTTACCTTAATATGACATGTACATATACATAATCCATATATGAAATGTTAGTATATATGTACAATACATCATTCTATATATTATATGGTTGAACTATAGTGTGTGTGGTAATGGATTACTCTCCTTATAAATTAAGGGTAACATGCCCAATGCTTATTATTGTACCTTTAGATGTCATGTTTTGGTTGGAACAATTGTAGCATGTGGGGGTATCTTAAACCAGTGTGAACGAAGAAATTAAAGTTAGGCGATGTTAATTAAAAAATAGGCCAAATGTTATGCTTTGAAAATTTCAATGTGACTTTTTTTTTTCGTGAATATTTACTTTTTGGGAATAACAAAAGAAGAGTAAAGTCAGCAGTGAAGTTTACAAATTCACATTCTCTGTCTTAATTTTTGGGAGGGAACGGGATTAGGGTAATTAATTATTATTAACTAGCGGTTAAGTTGTGTTACAAACAGGTTTAACTGCTGGTATGAAATTACTATGATCTTATGAGGCATGTAAATGTTCCTTTTCTGCGCGATATAGGATCCAATGATGAAACATCTTTTTGACTTGGAGTTACATTTCATAATGGTGTCAGAAACTATTCCTCCTTTGTTTTTACAATGTAAGGAGAACAAGAAATTAAAAAGGAAAAACTGTGTTAAAATAAATTGCATGATAAAAGAGAACGACAAAAAGGATCGTAAGATATTTCTTTCTGCTTAAAAAAATTGATTTGTCATAATTTTTTTTACTTAAATGTAATGTTATGAAAAGGTTGAACACATATAAAACACAAAAATATTTACAGATATAAAATCAGAATTAAAGATCGTATCACAATTTTTTGTATAATTTAACTTATAATTTATCGATGTCGAATTTTCTAAAATACAACTTCTTTAAAAGGCTTAACATAATGTATTTAACCTCAATATATTTTATCTATATTAGTGATTTTTGTTTATAAACTTTACAAGATGAAATTATTGATAAAAGAAATATTGATAAATATTTATAGTTTAATTTATGTATACATACATTTATTTATACTTATAAAATTTAACTTATTTAAATTTGTTTTTACAAATATTTCATTTTATAATAGTATTTCAGTTATATTTTGAAATTATGTGTCTGTTTAAGTTTATATTTTGTTTCGGTACACTCAATAAGTATCACATCATTTAAAAATCGAGGTCAAGCGAAATTTAAATATTTTTATCTCTTTCTACTCTCTAGAACATCTTTTAAATTGTGATGAAGCTCCACGTACTTCTAAAACAACGAAGTTTAAATACCCTACATTTTCATGTATACATGTAAATAAAAAAATAAAAAACACCCACCAATATCAAACATACCTTTTAAACAAGACAGATTAAATAGGTACTTTAGGTGTTAAAATGTTGTCCCTAATCGAATATTATAAGATTGCATGCAGCATATATTGACTTTTGTTTGGTCTTCACACGTAATTAGCATAGAATTTGATGCGTCTGATAATATTAATTAATTAATAAACAATAAGTTCCCTGATCTTTCGATTTCATTACAATACGACACTATCTATCAACTTTATCAACTTTCTGGAAACTCACATTTTTTACGTTTCTCGGTCACTATCATAACACTTAAACCCAAAACCCTAAATTTAATTTATTGAACACCCATCCTTTGCCAATTCCACCTTTTCCTAATCTACAAGCTTGCTATTTCCAACAAAATGCTTCACTACCTTTACAACCAAAATCATACGTATATAATTGCTTATCACAAATGGATTTTTTTTTCGTAAATATTATTTAAACGTATAAATATAAACATAAATAATATTTATTTTTTAAATTGAGAATAAAAATGAAGATATGTATGTAATATCTCTCTTGTATCTATTTTCAGAGTCAGTCTGTTTTAAAATCATAAAATATTTTCAATTTATCTAGTTATATAAAAGATATATATAGATTTTATTTTGTCTTTATTCATTATTATTTTTTTTATAATTTTTTATTTTTGTCTGATTGTTGTTTGATATTTATATAATTATAATTTACTTGTTTATATTTTATATTAAAAAAAGTGTATCATTTGATATTTAATACTTATACTATAATATTTTATTTGCTGTGATTTACATCTTTCATAAAAAAATAATTTGAAATATATAGTAAAAAACGCAGATACATAGACATGCGTAAATATACTCTACGAACAAAAATCTCATAATCATAAGCGTGAAAATGAAAATGAAATCAATTTTTTACTTTATAAATAAATATGAGATATCAATATTGTTTTTTCTCCCCGTACCTTTGTGTCGATCTAGAAAAAATCAAGACTAAAGACATAGTAAACTAAAACATAAAAGTTTTACTTAAAATTAAAGAGTTTTTTCTTTGGATTAACTTAAAATTAGTTATCTATGATCATTACTAATATAATATTAGTTGACTTAAATAATAATGTAGGAGAAAATTATTCACTTTTATTACTTATTAATATTATTGTCCGTGATAATTGATTTCTATCGACTTTATCTTATCCGGATTGAACTTTTTTTCTTAAAATCGAAAGAGGACCAATTCAATCAAACGTTTGAATTTAATCTTGAATACTCCTATATTTGAATGAAGAACAACTATGAACTCTTTAAGAAGTTCAAACTTATTAAATACAAAGAGGAATACGAAGGGCAAATTGGGCACGCAACATACCATATATTTAATACTTTAATATATAATTTGTAGGGGCAAAATGGGAAGGACAGAAATGTTGGGTTCAGGAAAGAGAGAATAGGGTGGAGAAAGAAACCTCTTCTGTTTTTGATTCCTTTTATTACGGCTCATTCCTCCCATCATTTTATTCTTCGGGCTGTTTCTTTTTGCAGCTTCATTTTCCTTTCAACACCCGCAAAAAACCTTATAAACCCCGTCTCACTAAAATTATAATAAAAAAGTATAAAAAAATATTTTAAAGAGGTAAACATTACCTTCATATTTATATTTTTAATAATTTTGAATCGAACAATTTAAAAACATTTTAATAGATAATATTGTTACATTACAATTTTATCCTTATAATTAAAGTTAATATAAATTAAATTAAAATATTATTAATTATCCAAAAGATATAATAATAATAATTATTATTATTATTATCATTATTTTTTTAATATTTTTAATTTCAAGATTGATATTATTATTATTGGAATATAAAAGAAAAGGATGGATATTTAAGTAAAAGTGTAGGTGTTGAAATATTTTTTTTCTCATTATCTCTTTATTTATCCCTACAAGGAAGAGAAATTTTCATCCAAATCCATCCGACAATTACATATTTATGGAAATTGAGTATGAAAGGGAGATGCAAAGTGTAGTGTGTATTCTGAATATTAAAATTGAGTATGAAAAAAAAAGTAAAAAATTCAATTGAATTAAATAAAAATTAAAAACCTATTTGGATATTTTAAATGAAAAAAGCAAAAGACAAAAGGATTTAATGTTATATTTATTTACGAATATTGGGAATGAAACAGTGCGTGGGACACATATTAATGTAAAAGGAAAAGAAGTATATATAATTAAATTCACAAGTTGGCGTAACAAATACACCAAGCATTCAGTGGGTGAGCTGGCAGAAGCTACGCGAAGGGTCATGGGCTCATTAATAAATTTTCAAACAAAACAAATTATACATCTCAATTAAATGTTATATGTGCATAATTTCAACCCACTGAAAATAAAAATGTTATATTTAAACCTGATTTTTTGTATTCGTGAATAAAAAAATGTTATTTTATAAAATATGAATATAATATTTATCAAGTGGATTATTGGATAAAATTCACGGGCAAGTACAAAAGAAAAGAGGTCCCGTTAAAGGGTTAAATGTTGGTCATATTAAAGATTTGAATAATGCAAGGTGCAGAGCAAACAGAATGTAAGGGACTTTCAAAACCTTTTCAACTTTCACTACCACTGAGAACTTGGATTTCATCTATATCTGAACTCAACCTTTCATATAATTTCATCACCAAATTTTTTTAAATATTAATCGTTTAAGTTTTACGAATTAAAATCTGTTTATTTTTAAAATTTATATCGTAAAATTAATTATATTTATCATTGTTATTATAAATTAAAAAATAATATTAAAATCAGAAGAAATAGATAATTTAATTTCATCACTTTCTATTTGTTCTCTACCTGGTTTAAATAACATTGCTTTAAATGAAAATAAAAAAGAAAAAGAGATAGGAAAACACGTATCCCAATATTTATATTCCGTATCTTAAATGGAAAGAATAGGTACAAATGAATAAAGACAAAGTGAGACCACCAGTGAAAATTTTGCACCTCTCATAAACCTTTTCACTGCATAAGAGTGAGATTTGTTTTCGTTCTATAATGTAACATAAATTATACCAATAATTCATTTTACTCTTTCTATAACAAACAACATTATACCTATTATTTTATTTTTATTGATAGTTTTAATTTACTGAGTACAAAATAACTCTCAAAATTCTCTCATTTTTTTTTATTCTTGTTATAAGTATTTTAGTATTACAAAATTATCTTACTTCTTTTACTCTTAAATTCTTACTTATTATTTTTCTTTTTATTATACGGTTCTATTCAGGAAAAAGTATGATCATTTCTGAATTTAAATCATTAATAGACACGACACGAATAAATCAGAAAATAACGTGAAATAACACAGAGATAGAAGACGTCACAATCTAATAGATTGATAAGTTAAGTGAAGATTCGCCAAAAATGTTAATATTTGATAAGAACCGAAGGCCTAAGCCAAGAACAAAGAGAATCGTCTCTTTAATGAAATCAAATTCAATATATGACTAAAAATATCTACATTGTTTTTGGTACATCTATATATAGACACATCAATTTAAGAAAACTTATGCCCAAAACATAAAAACATAAACTAATTTATGAAAGAAAGTCCAAAGCTCAAAAACATACAACATACTAATTTCTAAGAGGAAGCCCAAAATCTAAAAACATAAATTAATTTTCCTAAAAACTATCCTTTAAATGGTAAATGTTCATCATCAAATTCTTTTTGTAAGAAATCTTGGAATAGTCCTCTATCATTCTCTCTTAACTACACAAAAGTTAAACTTGATCTTGATTTTTTTGTTTGTGTATAATTTTCAGTTTGAGAAATCAAACTCAAATTTATTTTGCTTCACAAATGATATTTGGTAAATTTTTATTTTATTTTATTAAACTCCTGAATTATAAATCACTTTCAAGACTTTTTTTAAAAAAAATCATAAAACTTTTTTCTTGATTTTCAATTTCAAAACTTGATTTTTTTAACTCCAATTCAAAAACGCCCTTCATTTGTTTACCCAAAGAATGTGCATGTAAATCACTTTATTTTCCTCTTTTTTTCTCTTTAGAAATCGTCCCTTTTCTCCTTTTGACCTATTTAAACAAACATGCAATGGTTAAAGTGTTTACCCATCAAATGAATATGGGTGTGAGCCTGAATAATTATATATTATATATATATATATATATATATATATATATATATATATATATATATATATATATATATATATATATATATATATATATATCCACAAACTTTAACAAGAATTAATATTATATTTGATACCTCCTCACTCATACTCTCCCCTCCCCCACACATATTATCTTCTTATATATCATAAAAATAATTTGAATTTTATTCAGATATGTTTTAACTAACATGTTGTACTTATATTATTTTTCATTTAAAATCAATCTTAGTATTTTAGTAATATGTTTTATTAGACTGCAAAAAGAAGAATGCATTTAAATATATTTTGTGCTAGAAAGAGAGCACACATCCCAGAAAAACTAGTAGTGAATAATAATAATGAAAGGGTATGAGATTTAAATTAATTGGCAACGATCCCAAAGTTGTGCTACTTACCTTATTGGTGCCGACAACTTGCATATCATAGAACATATCTTGTTCAAAGATTCTAAAACCGTGATCATAATAATAATCATCATCATCCATATCCACTCACAAAAAAAGTGTTCTTTGTCGTTTAGTTCCATCTGTGGAGTCACTACTTTAATCACTTTTCCATCTCCACTCTCTTCTCTCTCTATATATACATCTCAAACCATTACTATTATACTTGTATCATTTAATATAAAATCTTCTCCTAAGAGAAATATAAAGTATACTTTAATTTTAAATGAAGTGGAACAAATTATATAAAGAAAAAAACATCTCTCACACGACATAATCATCGTCGTATAATTGAATCTTGGTCGATCACACAAATGATCGATAATAGAAACTAATTTCAACGGAAGAAATATCTGAACACGTTGAGTTTGAAGATGTTTCGAACAGTGTGGATTAAGAGTGATCAAAACTCAAATAAATTGCAACATGTGGGATTAGGAGTGCGAAGAACTAAAAATCAATGAATAATTCGTTAGCGGTTTGATAGTAGATGAAATAAAATATTTTAAAATAATTTATTTTTTTAAATAATGACTCTGATAATATATTAAAAGTCTAATTTAATTTTATAAAATTAATTTGTAAGATGAGATTTGTACCTTATTATATATTATGAATTTGTTTAATGTAGGATGTCCAATACTGTTAAAAAATAAATTGGCATCTCACTTTTGGTAAAATCTCAAAGATTTATTAAAATTTAATGAAAATAAAAAAGTAATACATATTTTATTGTATGAGTAGTTTCATTAATAAAGTTGTGAATACTGTTTTCTAGAACTATTTTTTGTAAATTAAGAAAACAAGGAATAGGAACACATTCAAAAAAAGTATTTAAAAAATTTATAAAATTCAGTGGTACTTTCATGTTACTGTTGAATCCATTTCATTATTTGGCATTTTAAATTTGGGTATCGATTCAAAGTGTGGAAAGAGGGTCTGACAAGAGTTTATAAGAATAGGAAGTAGGGACCTATATTTTGACAAAAAAGTTGTTTCCTTTTATATATTCATAAATTTCCTTTTTTAGGTATGGCATGTCACAATAATTGATGCCTCATAATGTCACACAGTATATATGTGCTAGAAGATCGTTGAGAGTTATCACTCAAATATTGCCATTGCCAAGATAATTAATTTATATCCTAATTTAATTTCTATAACCAATTTCAAGAACAAGATTTTGTGATATATTTTAATTGTTATCAATATATTAAATATTTTTCATAATTTTAGAAACAAGTGTTTGATCTCATTAATGGCGATGGCTCTTAATGACGCTATTATGCTAGATAAGCTTGCATGCATGAACTTGTTTCTTCATAACTACTTCATAATAAAAGCAATTTAAACTTTGAAACCACTTCTCACTCTCTTTCTCGCATTTATTAATATCTTTCTTTTACTCTTCTTTTGTCCAATTTCGGTTTCTTAATACTATATTAAAATGGCACCCTTAATTTTTCTAGAAAAGTAAGGAAATTAAATATGGCAAGCAATCGATCAAAATAAAATCATTTAGTGGTACAAAAATAGCAAGTGTAATGAAATGTCTCATCATAACTTGTCTTTTGAGAGAAAGATAAAAAGAGAAATAAAGTATAGAGAAAATATATGAAATTATATTATAATATATCTAACTTGCCATTATAGAAAATGAATCTTTAAAATTGTTTCATGAGGAGATATTGCTTCGATTATTTTTCTATATTTTTTCCTCTTCCGCTTATTTTTACATATTTTATAAGATTTAATATTTCCTAAATTTTGATAAATAATGTAAATGAAAAATTATTTTTTGACAATTATTTTTGATAAATTTGACAAAGTTTCCATAAATAAAATAAAACATTTTTTTTAACCAAAATGAAATAATAAATTAGTACCTTTTTAGCTAAAAAGGTAGTTTGTCAAAAGTTTGTAATTTTTTTTTGTCAAGTATCATTTTACGTGAGTAAATAGTTTTAAATAGTTTCTAGTAGCATTTAACTTCATAACAACTCAAGACGTTTTAAATAGTTTCTTACCATTTTTCCATGTCTTCAACAAAAAATCATCCTTTGTTTATTAACGGGTTAAATATGTTTTTGGTCTCTTATCTTTCGATGAATTTTGGAATTAGTTTATTTCGAAACTCTGTATCAATTTAGTCATTTATCTTTCGATATACATGAATTTAATCATTTTAATAAAATTTTGTTAAATTTATTTAAAATTTCAAGCGTGTTTCATAATAGTATTTAACTTAACATTAAATCAAAAATGTGTCAAAGAGTATAAACAACTTAAATACAATTCTGAAATGCATACGTAACATCAAATAAATCTAATAAAATTTGATTAAAAGGAATAAATCCACATATTTCGAGAGATAAAAGACTAAATTAGTCCAAAGTTTCGAAATAGACTCATTCCAAAATTCATTGAAAGTTAAGGGACCAAAATATTTAACCTTTTAATAAACTATGAGGGAAGAGTTTGGCAATGGTGCAAAGTTATTAAAGATGGTCTGAAACACAACAATAAGAAGGATTGAAGTGATAACCAAAACTAACGAATAAGTAAGGACTACATGTAATGTATTCAAATTACAGGAAGGAAAGTTGTTTAACATGTTAAATCAGTGTTAAGTTCATAACAAGACTTTATTTTGATTAAATTGAAGAAGAAAACATAAAACGAAGCAATAGAATGAAGATAACGCAGGCCATGCCTTCGAAGTAGCGAAGCAGAGAGAATGAGAGTGAAAGGTGTTTGGAATATGTTGAGAATAAAAATTTTCAGAAGGAGAAGCAAGTTGGTGCTCTCCCAATCCAGATTTCTGTGAAAGTCAGAAGACACTAAATAGGGCTCAACCTAAAGCCAAGTCGCCCATAATTCTTTTGTCCCCATACACACTCTCACCCCACCACCATCATCAATTCAACCTTCTTTTCTTTTCTTCTCTTTTCTTCTCTTTTCTTCTCTTCTCTTCTCTTCTCTTCTAACTCTTCCAACATGAAGATCCACTGTGATGTCTGTGACAAAATGGAAGCCACTGTTTTCTGTCCTGCAGATGAAGCTGCTCTTTGCCATGCCTGCGATCGCACCATTCACCACGCCAACAAGCTTGCAACCAAACACCCTCGTTTCTCTCTCATCTTCCCCACCTCCAAAGACTTTCCTCTCTGTGATATCTGCCAAGTACACTCACTCCTTAAACTTCTTGCATCTTCAAAAACCAAACTTCGTTTTTTTTTTCTTAAAAAGATGGCTTCTTTTAACAGGAGAAGCGTGCGTATCTCTTCTGCCAAGAGGACAGGGCCTTGTTCTGCAGGGAATGTGACCTTCCAATCCACAGAGCGAACGAACATACTCAGAAGCATAACAGGTTTCTTCTCACGGGGGTGAAGCTCTCCGCAAATTCTTTGGATTCTGCTTCCTCCTCCACCAATTGCACCGATACACTCACTGAAGGAAAAAACGCTCGATCTAGAATCAACACACCCAGATCAATTTCCAATGAAAATCTAAGCTCCTCTTGCAAGGCTGAAGACAACGTGGGAAGTGACACTGGCTCGGTTTCCACCAGCAGCATTTCTGAGTATTTGATCGAGACCATACCCGGTTACTGTTTCGAAGAACTTCTCGATGGTTCATTCCCACCTAATAATGGTTTCTGTAAGGTTTGCTTTACACCTTATAATATAATATACAACTTACAAAACTTGTTTTTGTTCTGAGGTTTCGCTTAACAACTTTGAACCGTGTTTTTTTTTGTTGCTGTTGTATTGTCGTTGTGGTCGCAGAAGCAGAACCATGGCTGCGCGTTTCAGGAGCAAGATCTAGTTCAAGTTAGGACGTGTTTGGTTGGTTGGAGTTTAGGAAATTCCAAATGGGGGGTGTTATGGTTGTGTTGTGCCGTTTCTTAAACTGGTTGTCGATTGAGAAAAAATCTAGACCAAGTACTTGTAAAAATCTGTTGGAAAATATCTTCTATGGTTTTGTTATCTGCATTTCTTTTTGGGTTCTGTGCTTGATTGCTTGCATTCTTTTTATAAACTTATTCTTCATTCTACACTCCCGAGTTCCAACCACTATTTCAGCCTCTTAAAACTGTTTTTTATTGTTCTTATTATTCTGATTTGACTGATTAGTATAATATTATTTTGGGGTCCATACTTCCATAAATATGAAGATGAATTCATTGAAATAGCGCAACTGAGAATATCATGCTCCACTTTCTCGAACTGGAAATCGAGCATTTTCTGATATGACTTGTAACTTTATGCGTATAAAAAAGGTGTTGCTAATGAATTATGAATCTTTAAAGCTATGGAGTATTTTGGTAACATGGCTATCAAATTGTCATAATTCGTAGTCAATGCTATTAAAAAACAAGAACAACCGACAGTTTTTGCCTAGTTGTAATGCGACGTTGATTGATCGTGATGGATAGCAAGATTTTTGAAGCTGTTAATTTCGTCACCTTGGGGATATTCAGAGAACGACTTCACGCAAGCTTCAAAAACATGGGGGGTTGGTACAAGCCTCATTTCTCTTTCAAATTTCATTAGAACTGGATTCGTATCATAATTTTTCGATATTTATTATGATCAAGATGCGTTGTTAAATTAAATTCAACCTTGCATTATACACCAAGGTTTAGTTGAACAGAGACTCAATCTTCTTAAATCTAATTGTTCTTCTGAGTTGTTGTGTTGGAAGAAACATGTTATTTGATGCTCACAAAGATAAAGGGAGAAGAGAATAAATCGAAGGATATTTATAAAATATTGACAGCAAAGGGTGTTCGTAAATGAGGATTGGGTAAGCAAATTTGTGATCAGTTTTTCTAATTAGGATTCGGTATATAATTTGTGATAGGTTCATTAAACTAGGATCACATGTAAAAGTTTATAAAGTGACTCTCTTTATATTAGTACTTTCAATAAATATAATATTAATAATAGATAAGTCTAATTCATACATAAGCAATAAATAAGCAATTGCCATAAATAATGAATTTATAAATCTTTTAACTCAACTTTCTATTTTTTACATGATTCACACTTAAATTTTCAAGTATTTATTATTCTTTTATTTTATTTTAAAATTATTCTCCTTTTAAGATTTACATTGTTTGAATATAAAGAAAAAGTGAAAAAAATAGAGAAAATTTTAAAACTTAAATGGAAAGAAAAAACGAAGAAGTAAAGTTGCATATAATAATTCAAATATAAACTCGGTCATCAAAGTAAAAAAAAAATAGTGCTAGTATTTACCTCTTTTATTATTTGCTATTTCTTTTAATTAAATTTTCATTAGTTAATTTAGTGTAATGATAATTAAAGTGTTATTTTTCTGTTTATTGCTAGAGAAAAAAAATCAATTTAATTTTTACAAGACGTTTATGTTTTTTGTTTAATTATCGTTGTTGGCCTATATTTTAGACTTTGATTTGTTTTTGGTTTAATATTTTTTTCAATTAAGTTTTATTATATGTTAAATTAATGTTAATGTTGTTTGAAAAATAATAATATTGAAGTAAAATAAAAGGTTTAACTAGTATTTTGGTCCTATATTTTTTATATTAAGACAATTTGATCCATTTTTTGTCAATCTTGTATTTTATAGATCTTGGGAACGGATCAAAAGTCATAAATGAGTTTATGTGTTCATTTTCGATGAAAATATTATATTTGTGATTTTAAATCTAAAGAAATCAATCATGGATATGAAAGAGATAATTTAGGTGAGATTGTATCAACAGAAAAAAAGGAGTTAGAGATGGAGAAGATAATTTAGACTCAAACTTTTTAAGATTGTTAACATTGATTTTACCAAACTAACCACAATATCTTTTTCTAACCAATTTTGGAACTCAATTGAGTCCAAAAAAAAATATAGCCCAATTAATGACTAAATTTTTTATGGACACATGGTCATTTTTTGAATGACTTAAAGAAAAGAAGTTACATCGAGTCGATTTAACACATAAAAGATTTAATCGAACAAAAATAAATATTAGCATAAAAAATAATAATCAAGCTTTTTTTTTTAACTGTATTTCAAAGTTTATTTTAGACCTAAATGTATGTTAACTTTCTTTTGTTTTCACTTTATTCTCCCTCTTCCTTGTATATTGTTTTCTCCAAACAAACAAAAGAAAATGTATATTTATTAGTAGTTTCTTTGGTTTATATTTTTCCCTCCCGATTAAGCGTACCATAAGTCATATCTTAAATATTTGATACTGAACGTTTTTTTTCTTAATAAATCATAAGATAAAGTTTACCAAACGTGTTTCTACCTTGCTTTATAAAGTTTCCTGGAGTTTATGATTATGTTCTTATATGATGAGAGTTTATTACTAATTAAACTACTTATTTAAACAAGCTCTTATGTTATTTACCCAACCTGAAGAGGGAGATGTTTTTCTTTAATCATAGTTGCCTCCGATACCCGGTGCATATGGTTCATTTTAATGTCAATTACCTCAACTAAAAGCAAGGTTTAAACAGACACCAGTATTGCTTTTCTGTTCATATTAAGATGACATGTTCAATATAATCGAAGAAGTCATTTTATTTTTATTTCTTAAAAATTAAAGATATTATTTCATCAAAATAAACTTATCTTAACAACTAAGCTCTGCACCATGTATAACGAAATTACTTTTCGACCAGAACAATTCCCATGTTGAAGACCGCAGATGCCAAACGTTAAACGTAACTACGATTTATATGCCTACAATTGAATCAAAACGGAAGTCAAGAACATCTCCTGAGTACTATTTTAATTAATAAAGCCCAACAAAACGAAGTTTTTTCAGTTAAATAGGCTGACCAAGTTATTATCAAAATATTAAAATGATAAACATAAACAGTGACTACGTTTAAATTAAATCCTCAATTTACCTAGCACCAAATCTCATTAAATAGTATTTGTTTGATTTATTTGACGTGAAAACGGTACCATTTATTCACTTTATCAAATTAAGCAATACAACTCTCTTTAGCTAAATTAGAACGTCACTTCAATGTTATTCTATTTCACTTTACAAATATTTTATTTTTAAAATTATTATACATTTTCCTCGGTGACATCTAGAAATTACCAAAAGTGGCAATTAGGGGATTAAAGTTAGTCTATTAGAGTTATCAAAATCAAATGACGGTTTCAATTTTTTTTTGTTCTTAAAAGTATTTGTTCACATATCGTGTTGTGAAAAGTACTCAAACGAAAGACACTTTCTAAAAAGAAGAAAAAACAAGAAAACTTTATCTACTAAGTGAGGCTACGATATATGACCAATCACTAGGGACTAGTTCACAAACACTGATCTTCTGTAATTAGTGCTAAACACCAGTAATGTAGCCATGCCCACGAGTCTCGAATTGGTTATTGCGAGCAACCGCCCTCTCTAAGTAGATCACCCCACGCCTAAAAACAACTCTATATAATTTGCCTAACCTCTTCGTATATCTACTTTTCCCTATGATCCTATACATATTACTAATGTAAAAATTAATTTTGGTGAAAAATTTCTCACGTATCTTTGTTAAATTCTTATCTGTAACTCGAGCACAAATTATTTTTTATACTTTCTCTTAGAAATATTTTTAGAGAAGTTCGTTAAAACATATCCAAAAGTTAAAATTATAAGATAGTTTTCTGAAAAGAGACTCGCGAAGATTCCGGTTAAACTCTAACAAAGCAACTATGTTCCAAGACTGGTACTGGGACCCCATTAAATATGGGTATCGTACTGATAGATAATGGGTATGAAACATCGATGGCAGTGCATCCGCAGAACGAACAAAAAAAAAAAAAAACTCAGTGCACTTACACTCAGTAAAGGACCACAGGATGGGCAACAAAATTCTGCTGGATTTATAAAACATAGGTATAGTGCATATGTACTTTAGCAGTGCAGTTTGCACTTCTTTCCTTTTTACATTCTTTCTCCACACCCCTTTGTCTCCCCTATTATACAGTTCCCATGGGGTAGTATAGAAGAAAGAAAATTTTGATATACCTTTTGAACGGCTTTACGTACAAGCAAACTAATAAAAGAATTACACCCATTATAGCATGGAGTATATTAACTCAATGGGATACCTGCAAAGATTAGAAAACCGAAAAGGGGAATAGTTAATATTTTACTCATTTTGATGCAGTTCACAATAATATTGTAAAAGATAAATGGTAGGACCTCTGTTATGTAAAAGCAAAAATCCTATCTGTAATATTTGTGCGGCATATTGGACACTCAGAACATGCAAGTGAACAAGATTTACACACTGCAAGATCAAACGAGAGGCTATAAGTATTCTGACAAAAATTGTATACACAAAATAAAATCACCAACAAAAGTTAGACTAACAGATTCAGACAAGATAGGAAAAGACTTACAACAAAAATGTCGGCATGGAAGTAGAATTGCTGCAGTTGGGGATTCAAAACATACTTTACAAACATGGGAATTGGCGTCGCCATTCCCATGGTACTTGAGTTCTTTTTCCTTCATTTCTTGCATGCGCGCCTGAAATCATAAATTCTACCAACCTTATTAACATAACTCATTTAAGTCTCAGAAATGAGTTGCATAACAAATTTTAGAAAATGAAAATCTCTCAAATGATGTCCACGTGCACTAAGAATACAACTAATATTGAGTTAGTGTTTTTATCATTATTTTTGTTCAATTATAATTTGTTTTCTTTTAGTCATGCATTACAAAAATAAAAGAGAACAAACAAGCTATGATCAGAAGTCATATTTGAATAATTTCTCAATCAAGAAATATAGTAAAATCTATTCAACAAGATCTTACTCATTTTCACGATGAAGGTCCAATGCATTGATTATTAAGAACTAAAATAAATGTGGTTGACTTTCTGTAAGTTACAGAAAGTAGTTCATTGCAGATCGCAATTTAAATACTGAGAAATTTCGTTTCTTTTTATAACTACAAGTTTGCAAGAGATATTCTTTCATTTGGCTTTCTCGAGACGATCATTATGATATATAAACAAAATAAGTTATTTAATTAAATATAAAATTACAGACAATTTTCTTTTGTCAGATTTGTATGTCTTCCTACATAAGATTAGGCCTACTTAATGGACTGTTTCGGTGTATTTTCAACGAAAGAATAGAAGTATAATAATGCTCAGTTAAGCTTGCTACTCTGAACTAATAGAAGGAGAAAGTTGTAACCCCTAATCAAATTTATGGTAATCACTCTATAGACTCGGAAGAGATAAATATTAATGAGAATGGTCTATATAAAGACAGCACATACAAGTTAGTTTGCAAAAATAGTGTTGAAATTTAAACCGATAAACTATAAATAGATACATAAAAATATTGGGTCCGTATTTTTTTTTATCAAAATCAAATCAAATTTGATTTAATATCCATTATTCATTGTCTTTATTCTTTATTTTCCTTATTCCCGACCAGACTCAATAATTTCAAAACTAACTGAAAATCAGTTCAAAATTTTCTGAGACGAAGAAAAATTTAAATAATTCCATAATAGGGTTACCTTGAGGCGAACAACCAATGGCTCTTCTTTGGGAATTTCATCATCTGTTTTTGGTGCATCAAAAAGCTGCTCCTTGGGAAATATATTACTTTCAATGTCATTAACTTTTGTACCATTTAAGTGTTGCGCACCATCATTTTCTTTATCCATGTTCGATTCTGGAACAGCATCCCCTTCTTTTTTCAACTTGGCAACAAGGATCCACATATTTGCTAGATCATTCTCCAAGGCCTCTTCTCTTTTCTTGGCCTCTTCAGCTTTTTTCCTGTACTGTTCCTCTACAAATTCCTTCTCGGCTAATGCAGCCTCCAGAGCTGCCTCTCTTTGTTTCCTAGCCTGTAGTTCCAACTTCAAATCATCAGCATCAAGATTCCATGACTCAAAATCATCCACAATAGCTCCTGAAATTTCATTAGCACGGCTCGAAATCCTCCCCTTTCTTCCAGATCTTGCATCACCGAACTTGCGGTTAATACCGTTAACTGTTTGCACAACAGCACCACGAGAGTTGACCAGATCTCGCGTAGCCATCAATTCTTTTTCCAACTTTGCATTCTGCAATGAAAGTTTTGTCACTTCCCCAGCCAAATTTTTCAGCTCCACAGCAGCAGCAGAGGCCAGTTCTTTGGCATAAGAAGCTTCTTCAGAGAGTTTCTGATTCTGAACACGCAACCCACTATTATCTTCTGACAAGTGAACTTGCTCTAGTTTTAGCTTTTCATTTTCAATTTCCTGAAAATAGGGAAGAGAAATGGCCATTTAGTATAGGATGAAACACTGAAGCCTTAAATTACTTTAAATATCAATCTTCACACGGAATTTCATTAATAAGATGGGAATACAAAATTATATAAAACGAAGGAAAAAACAACAAAAACAAAGTAAATAGAATATCGGTGGGACATAATTTTATCAAATAACACTCATACACATACAGTGGAAACAAGAGGAAGAGAGTGCTTCTACTCAATATATTTCAATCTAAAATTGATGCATTACTCTTGGTTCAAGATTAGCCTTTTATAGGCTTTACAAAACATTATAATATTAATTTTTTTAGACAATCCACTCAAGAAGGAATTGTCAATAAATATCCTTTCAACTTATGACTCTAATTGAATGGTGCTTACAATTTTGTGCAATTTTGTGCGGTGCCTACAATTAACTTTACTAGTGTAACTACCTTTATGCTTTCCAATAAAGTTACATAGCTTTCTATAAGGTAAGTTTTGGTCCAATCAATCATTTTCTATCCGGTCAAAGTTTTCAACTTTTGCAGCTTGATTTAATTACTGACAAAAAAGCATATAAAATATTCAACTATACTACTACAAAAGAAAAGCTACCTGGGATTGTATTTTCTTTTTCAACTCATCAGCGTGTTCTCCTGATGCACACTGTTCAGAAGACGTTAACAATGTACCACTAGGAGCTGTTGCAAGTTGCTGCTCTAGCTGCTTCACCTTTTCTTGCAGCTCTCGGTTTTCAGAACACTGTTAAGAAAAGAAAAAACTGAAGAGGAAGACTACCAACACAAACTTGTATTCTGATAAAGTTATATCATCCTTAATTTCAGGTAGGGAAAAAAAAAAGGTTTGGCATAAGGATCCAAGTAGCTTAGCTCAAAAGTGGAAAGAAAAGGCCAAAAAGTAAGAAAGCAGTAAGACTAATAAAAGCAAGTACCTTATCATTTAGCTGTTCCTGAAGGACACGGTTGTCTGCAGATTTTAGCTACAGATATTTTAAAAACACATTAATTTTTTGAAAGAGTGGCCATCGTTGATCACAGACTATGCTAAAACGTATAATGCAATTGCTAAATACTCGAGGGAGGGGGGACACAATATTGGAAATAAAATGACAGCTCAATAACACCCGAACAAAGCTAAAATACTACTCACCTCCAACTCAAAGGCCTTTTCATTACATTGAGTCATTAACCTTGTCACTGTCTGTAACAACAAAACCATGAAGAAAAAGCATATATGACCTTTTTCATAGCATTTACATAAATTTCCAGGCTTCAAATCTATATTTGTTAAATTTCAATACCAACAATATCTCTAACCTGCTGCATTTCAACTAGTGACGAATTAGACACTGGAGAATCTCCGGTCTCAATTTCAATTAATCTTTGCTCTAACACCTTCATTTGCTTCCTTTTTTCTTGGATCTCACGTTCCAAGTTCTCAATCTGTAATTGAGACAGCATTTTAAAGAACACAAGCATTTCAGTTAGGAATGAAGATAGTAACTTTTGTTATAATTTTATCAATCGATTAAAAATGGCATGTCAAGTACTAAGGATTACAGAAAAATGTGAGGGGAATCAAAACAATACCAGAGTGTTGTTTGGCATCAGTAAATGCATCAAACAAACTCGATTGATATTGTTAGAACGTGTATTTGGAGACATCATTATTGACGAATAAAAAATATTAGAGAGAAAGTTAATGCGACATTGTCTGAAAACAAAGCAAAATACCTGAATTTTGGAGCCTTCAGGGTCATTTACAGATTGCTCCATCAACCGCTTCAGAGTGCTAGTACTTAAAGCAACATCTCCAGCTAGCATTTTGACTTGTTCAACCAGAAGATCCTTCTGATCTGACGCTGTCATCCCACCCTACAATTCAATTAGCAGTCCCGAGTCACAATTTTAAAGCATACAGCAACAAACTACTTAAATAATGATTGCATAAATAAGAAAGAAAAAGGTAAAAGAAGTTTAGGACCATGGGACCCAATTGAACACATTCTGTCATGAATAAAGCTATGGAGATCATTGGCCTAAATTATTAATTTTTAATTTTGAAAAATTTGTTCTAGAATTAGAGAGGAAAATTCAAGTAGAAATTTGTTCTAGACACGTTTTACATCTTATTTTAGAATTCCAAAATAGCACCCAAAAGCAAGAATGTTAATAGAAATCCATCATAGACTATATACAAGACCAATTATAGTATATAAATGGAGACAATCCTCACCTTAAAACTTCTTAATATGAATATCAAAATTTGTCCTAAAAAGGATCGTTGAGCTATCATGCCATCTACTATTGGACCGCTTACCCATAAGTATCCAACCCCACGCATAAAATGTCCTAGTTAGATAAATGCCCTCCCAAGGATGCTCTAGTACACGCCTCAATCACTCTGGCCATTGACATCGGAAAAAAAAAAAAAAAAAAAAAAACTTGTCCTAGATATATACTTTTTTAAGTTTCTGATCCCATCCTAATACCGCATCATCTATCTGAAAAACTTATTTAAAAGCATAAATTGAAGTGTGAAAAAATAAAAAATAACACGTTGTTACAGACAAATTTTTAGTTTACCATTGTCAATTTTGTTCTACTGATCAGTTCACCAGCCTGTGTTGATTCAGTTATAGTACTGCTAGCTGGGGAGAACTCTTCATTCCATCTACTAGAAGATCTTTTATGTCTAACGTCATGAAACAGATCAGATGACACCACAGAAATATCTTTCTGACTCTCATTTTCAATCAACACACCATCAGGCGAGGCATCAACTTTCTGAAAAATAAAAGAAAAAAAAAAACACGTTGTAGGGTCTTTGCCACCTGGTCCATAAAGTCCATAATGAAAGTCTAATTTTAACATAAGGGCTTTCAGGAATGGTTTACATGAAAGCCCCTGTGCATGTCCAACAAGGAATGATTTATTAAATTAGTGACAGAAGAAACAATCACTTGAAATTAAAATTGAAAACGAAATTTTAAAGAAAAAAAAAATTGCTGTAATTAACTGAAGTATGCTCACATCATCCTCGCCAACAGAATGACTTCGTTGATGGTTGGGAACATCAGTTAGATATCCAGGAATTGCATTCTTTGACGAAACCAGAATGAGTTTGGTTAGCCTCTGGATCCTACTCATAAGAGCAGCTTTGGCTTCCTCCTCTTCCTCCAATCTTGATTGCATTTTCACTTGACCTTCTTCCAACTACGCATATAACAGTACAAAATAATTAAAAAAGCAAAGATGGTTACAAATCACATGTAGCGTGTGTAAAAAGTAAAAACTAACAGTAGAAATGAATATCAGGAAAGCTAAAAACCTTTTGCTTTAAGGTCAAAATTTCCTCATGATTGACACCAACTAGCATCCCCTTCTTTAGTTGATCGAGTTCTAGTTTCAGGACAGAAATTTCTCTCTGGTACTTCTTAATTAGAGATTTCTCATCAATAATCTGTTAACAAATAATTCCACAATGAATAAGAAAACTTTCATGCTTAAGGCATGCATAGATATCACAAGCTTGAGCCAACCTTATTGCGGGAAGCATATATTTCTACTCGTTTTGCCCTGCTGGCAAACTTCAAGGTATTATGAGTTTCCTCCATATTGCTGGACGCCGGAGTTACTGTGCATATAAGCTGAAATTTTCACATTACAAGAAATTTTAATGCGGTGACTATACACAGACAATCTAACAGTGCAGGGACAAAATGCAAGAAAGAAACCAGAATACCCATCCCTAACTAAAGAATCACATTCAAATAGAATAATAACTCTACGGAATACAAGAGACAGAAAATATACTTAAAGCATATAATAATTGAAAATGCTGTAGAACCCAAAACTCACTGAAACATGCCCATGTCCACTAAGAGAAGATTGCAAGAGGCGGGTCAGCTTTGAATCTCGATAAGGAACATGAGATGCCTTCCCCTCGCTCAATTTTCCGATAACCTTCACAATGAAATCACAAAATCAAGACAAAACCTAAGACCCCCCACCCACTCCCAAAAACAATACAAAAATAATATATAAGATTTCATCTATTCCTGCTAAAACAAAAAGTGAAGCCTTGGCACGGCCTAATAGATACTTGTTTTTTATCAAGATATAACAGAATTAGATATATTGCTAATAAAATAATTTCTAGCTGCTTCATTACCCAATAAAATTTTCAAAAAAGAATTCATTTCAACCAGTTATAACCATATCTTTTAACAAAGATATTGCAAGTCAGCTCACGTACAAACAAATTCTCACAGCTGCTCCCTTGTAATAAAAACATAGAGATTATAAACAGTGATCTGACGTACAAAAATAATGCATAACCAACTACTACATTGACAAACAAATTTTGTAACACCTACAGTTCCAAGTGTCAGAAGACTTTTGTTGATGTAAGATCCTTCCTTTCTTCTTAATCCAGTTGTTTCAGTTTTTGAGCTCTCAGATCCAGCCAAATCAATCAAGTTCTGAAGAAGAAAACGGGAAAAAAAAAAGTTAAAAAACAATGTCCGATCAGTAGTATAAACTGAAATATTTTGGGAAGCCATAAAAAAGTTTTACGTACTAGCTGAGAGAAGATGACTCCATCATAATCATCACCATGGGCACTGCTCTCTATCATCTGCAAATGTATTGGAAAACATTAACAAGAGAGCTCGGTTGTTTTTTTTAAAAATAAAAATAATAATAAAAAAAAAAAAAACTGGCCTAAAGAGATTCATGTCAGACAGAAAGCAAAAATACATTACCTATATAATCACTAAACATATTTTCAGCAATCATCAATCAGGTTTAAGATGTATGCAGAAAAGACAAGTACAGCAATCCGCACAAGTATATACATTTGGCAAGTTAGCATTTTTTGAAACTACAAAGCCTCAGGCCTGAGTCAGGTATTTTTTATACAATTGCAGCAACTACCATATCAAGCATGCTTACCAGTGTAAATATTGTGTGACTCCGGCTGCTAAAGAGATTAAAATTGTTCGATCCAACATGACGGTGCTCTGCCGTGTTAAAAAAAAAAATTGTCAACAAATGTTTCTGAACCAACCATTAGTCAAGATTCTGGTAATATATGACACATACAATTTTGAAAAGGAATGGGCAGAATCGTGCCACTATCATTCTCAAGATAATTACCTTCTCCAGCAGCAATAAAGGAAAGTGCATGTCCAGGAGATAAAACAACTTCTTCCTTTATACCCTCCACATAAGTTCCCTGGAAAACAAATCACAATAAAAAATAAAGTACGTTCCAATTAGACTAGAGAAAGAAAACATAACGTATCAAGTTCAAATTTAATTCCTAAATTTTCCTTGAATTACAAATGCTGTCATTTTATTTCTTTAATGGAAAGTATAATACATGATTCCAACTTAGAAGCTAATCCTTTAATATACAAACATAAAAACAACAAAAACATAGATATTCTTACATGAACATGGTCAAAATTACATTGTAATACATTGTAAGTGTAGCAAAAAAAAAAAAAAAAAAGTGGAAAAAATAATAATACTCAAATATCAGAATTCACCAGAGAACCAATTTAGTATCAACAACAGCACCAAAGTAGTTTTACTCTCAGATTAAAAGTTCATACATAATACATGCACTTCATTCCAAGATGACTAGAAATATCAGTATTGATGTATATGAAAGCCAAATGAAAACAGATCAAGAGACCTGTCATTTACAGATAGAATAAAAATAGTAGATCAAGTACTCTAAACAGAATTCAATTGAGAAGAAATAGTAACACAAGAAACCTGTGCATCTTCTCTAACTCGTAAATTTTGGCCAGTTGGATCAAGTAAATCATTTATCACCTGATACCAAAAAGAAACAACCAAAATATTTTCATTATACCAAACATTAACGCACAAACAATATAACAAGCAAGAAGGAGACAATCAATGACAGAGGCAGGATGGAAAATTTAAGGCAAGAAAAAAAGCGTAACTGTACAAGGGCTGAATTGTGTTCAGCACAAAAATGATGGTACAAGGGATGTTTTGTCATTTACCTCGTTGTATATTTCTAGATATGACACTCGGAGTAAGAATTCTCTTCCCGGGGTCTGCAGTAAAAATACAGTTAGGCACTCCAAGCAAGATGAGAGTAAAATAAAATTAAGATGGAATACTTTGGTAATCAATTCAAGTCAAGTTGAATTAGCAACTATTAACTATTATGAATCAGAACCTAGAGCTCAAGTAGTCTTGCAGGTAATCCTTTGAAAGTAACTACAAGGAGCACCTAGATGACTATGTAGAGAACAAAGCAAGAGACTGACACACATGATAGATACAGACACAAATAACAAAAGATATAGCCGCCACACATGATTTAAAAGCATAAACTATAATGAACAACGACGGCATGATGCGGAATGTGTGGTTTAAATAATCAACAACTACTGAGCTAGGAAAATAATCTTACATCTTGGATCATACTGAATACATCCTTTATAGCCAGGGGTATAATACCAGGTGAATTTTGGTCTCCCTGCACATTGTTATTGGAAACAAAATCATAGCTTAGAGACATAACTGGAGAGATCATGTCTATACAGAAAAGAATATATTACAAAATGCATTTCAAAGGCATTAAATACTTTGAAAACGAAGCAAGAAACATGACAACGTCAAATGTGGTAAGAACTACAAGTTAATCAAGCATTGGCAAGCCAAAGCAAGCTACAACCAAATTTTAAACTTCTACAGTGGACATGCTAATAGGATCGTTATACAAATGGCTGCAACTTACAATAAGTAAGCATAACATGTTACCATCTTTTATATGCCCGATATAAAATGCATATAAGGAGCAGTATCAGTCACCCAAGAAGATTTCTTATTGTTACTTTTGCATAAAGGACATAGTAGATCAGATCATGGTTACAAACTTTCACAGAGACCAAATCACTTGATAATGTCATACTTTCTATAATTCAACCAGTGGGAGAGAAATTGACGGTCTGAACGTAAGGCTATGTTAAATGGGTAGCAAGCATATGCTATCAAAACTACTTTTAGTGGATGGAAATAAAAAGCTTCAACGACTGCATTAATGTATGTGATTTTCATAACTAAATCACATTAGACTACAAAACTCCTATACTTAGCTTAGTTCTTTTAAAGTAATCTTGATATGTATGCGTGCACACATACCTTTTGAACTTGAACTGAACCATAGTTTCATGTATGCATTGTCAGCACTGCCTATATAAAGTTTTCCATTTTCCACCGAAAATGACCCTAACCCTAAAAGTTGTTTCATGTGTAATTGATCGTCCTACATCAGTCATAAAAGTGCTCATCGGTAGTTTACCAGATTCTGCTACACAAAAATACTAGTTAACTGTTTATCCTGTCCAGAAAATTAAGTCAACCATAAGTGGATCAAAACCCCCCTTTAAACACAACCCAGAAAATAATCTTCTAAGAAATTATTCATTAGTTGTACAACAGATATATATAAGCCACACTTCAAGAATTGAAACAAGCAGTACGGCACTTCTAAACAGTCCTTAGCCACCGGAATGTCTAAGAACAGCAGGAATAATATTACATTCTATATTTTTCACAAAAAAAAAAAGTATACCACGTGAATGTTTACACGTACTACATATCATATGGCATATGTGCTGCCGTGTTCAAAAATATAAACCAATACAGCATCACTATCTTGTTAACACGGACCTTGTCTGACAATAACCAACTCTAAGAAAAAGAAAACTGCAAAATATGGACGACACGCAAGTTGCAAATTTGGGACATGGTGATTGACGAAAGGCGATACACGAAACATGGATTTGAAGAAAAAAAGCGTAAAATGAAAACAAAAAGGAAAATCAAATCAGTAATTTAAAAAATGACACTTACATGCATAGTATGTGTCTTACCACTACTTGTCACTCCATAGGCAAACACAGTTCCTGCAATATGCAGAAAAAAAAAAATCATCTTCAAGCAACCAATTGATGAACAACAAAGAAGACGACTTCGAAATTTAACACTATACCAGAATACAATTAACCGGTTCCACCTAGTCATTCAAGGAGACACTAAACCAGTATACAACCATAACAGTTTTCCTCAATCCATTAAAATAACTTGATAGTACCAAAATTAGACTCTGCTCGTATCACATTGTCATTTTGTATCGAATCCAAAATTAACACTCCATACCGTTCACGCCCTCCATGGCAGCCTTCACCACAGGTTTTGCCGCTACTTCATACACTTCATCAGAATTTGTATGAGGTCCAAAAACTCTATCTGCCACAAATTAAAACAGAATTCTAAATTTAGCATCCGCAGTTTCTCCTCTGGCATCAAAATCAAAGTCAATTTTCCAGTAGAAGCCTCATTGACTGATAAAAAATCAATCAACACGAATAACCACAACACGCACGAGGAAGACATAAAGCAATACCAAATGCATAGGCAGTAGCTAGATTATACTCGTTTCTGACAATCTTCTCGCCATCCGCATACCACGCGATCTCGTCCCCTCTCTGATACTCCCTTTCACTGCAACCGAAAATTCAATCTCAGATAACACAAATGGAAAAACCGGACGATTCAATCGCGCAGCGAATGGATCTGAAACCACAACCTCAGATCTAAGCATTACCTCAACGGCCTAAACCGAATCGTGACCGAAATACTATCGCCGGACTTTGACGAATCCACCGGCTCCGCAATCAGGTCCTCCTCCCCGAACGCCACCGGAGAACGGCCGGCGTAACCTCGAGAGCCGTTGTACGTTGACTCGCTGCGACCACGATTCGGCGTCATGGATCGGCCACCGGAGTTGAAAAACGAGGACGTAGAGGAAGAGCCGGAGCGCGGCATTAACCTTCCGTTGGTGAAGGAAGAGGAGGAAGAAGTGGATGAATAAGGAGTGGAAGGTTTACGGTAAGAAAACGGCGAGCTACTCCTTCCGCGCGAGGAGGAAGCCATTGATTTCACTCTCACCGAGCTGGTGACACAGTAGAAACCAATGACGCAGCGAGGGGAAGAGAATGTGTCACAAGTCTCACATGGATATGCAGAGAAAAGGGATCAGAATTTGGTTCTCCTGGCTTTTCATTTTCTTTTCTCCGTTGCTTCCTTTAGATGGTTTGGGATATTATTGTATGAGACAAACAAAGAGAGGAAAACACGCAAGCACGCATGCAGCACGCGCACGGAGACACAGATTGTTTCGTCTTCTTTAGTACAGAGGAAGTAGCTCTAGCCGTGAGTGAAGATGAATGGGAGCAGAGAAAACGGAGAAGATGCTCATCGTTGTCACAGTTCAAATTTAATTTCCTTTTTTAATATTTTAGTTTTGAATGAGAAAAGTTTAAATTGAATTTTTTATTTTATTATGAAATTTAAATTTAATTTTTAATTTAAGTTTACCAGGACAATAATGAAGTGGGTGAAACGAAAGGGTTTAAATTGAATTAAAGTGTTTGGAAGGACCCGCGCCGCGCACGATAAAATAGAGTGCTGACGGAATGAATGACTTTCAAAAATAGGATGCGAAGTTGAGCGGGAATAACTGCGCCCGCCGATCACCAATAATTCTATTTCATTCCATCATCAATAATAAGACAACATTGTAATTTTATTTTATAATAATTATTATTATTTTAGACTTTTTATTCATCTCATAAAGAATGAACGAAACGAATCTCCTAAAACAAGACTTTTTATTTAAACTTTTAAGCATTTACTAAATCAACTATATGGAAAGTAAGCTTTAATTTAATCCAATGGTTCCTTCTACCGTGTTTGAATTTTATTTCTATAAATAAAAACCTAATATATGTAAAATAAAAATCTAGTTAGGAAATATTTAGTTAATAAGTGTGTTGTTAACACTAGTCAATGCATTTCTTGAAAAACATGAATAATACGATGTAATAAATGGGAGTTGTTAACATTAATCAATCCACAAAAGGTAAAGGTTCTGAATTTTCAAAGACAAGTATGTAATAAACGGCATTGTTAACATTAACAACTAATGAATGCATCACAAGAAAATAATTTGAATTTTGGATTCTACGTTTTGGGGGGCATTATGGTAATCTGACGTTTGAATTCAATTTGTTTACTTTGTGACTTTTTTTTTACATTGTGAAGCTTTTGGGATGAATTGCGTTGAAATTGGGAACACGTTCCGTTGGCTTTTGGGTGCTGACGTTACGTTTTGCTGTGTTGGCAGAACCACAAAATGCTCAAACGCAAAAGGAAGAGAGACTCTTGACCAGTAAAACAATATGAATAAAATAATTTAGTAATGAGTGGTTATTATTAGGGTTAGCGCTACAAAACAAATAAGGCATGATAAAAATAAGACAAAAAGTATAAGGATAATTAAGAATGACTAAAGAGAAGAAGAAATTAAGAATAATTGTCATATCAATTTAGACAATAACATAAAAAATTAAAATCTTATAAGAATTAAAATCTTTGATTAAGACTCTTATAAATTAATAAGTGATATAATTGAAAGTATTTAGTTCATAGTTATAATTTTGTTTAGAGTATAATTTTTTTATACTTGCTTTGGTTCATTAAATAGCGTGTTCATCGAAAATGAGTTTCATGCTCATTCTTGTAATCCAACCTTAACACATTTATGAAATTAAATGTTATAAGACTAGTTTAAATTGAATGTGATATATATATGAAATTGAAATATGATGTTTTGAATTTATATACAAAATTTTAAATTGGTTCCAACTTGTTGGAATTATGGAGGAGGTTACTGGGAAAATAAACATCAATGAGACCTGAGTCCAACCACACAAGGTATTGACACCGCTTTCAACCAAAAACCTTAAAACGATAGGTTTATGAGTCTTTATTGTTATATAATACTCTACTTTCTCATCTCTAATCAATGTGAGACTTAGAATCACACATGAATTTCTATCATAACCCAATCTAATGTTATGCATTTATCGAAAGATGGGTTGAAAGACAAAGATGAGATGGAGTAAATTAAAAACAAAGAAAAGAAAATAAAAGGGTAAAAAAAGGTGTGTGATGGGGATTGCAAGTACTGAGAAATTATTAGGTTTTGCTTCCAAATTAAAAGACTATCTATCCCAATCGAAACCTAAAAAAGTTTTTTGAGTGATGGTGATTTGTAAACTTGAAATTAAGAGAAAAGGAGTAAGATATAATTGTGGGGTCGTCTTAGAGGAAAACAAGCCTGAAAGATGTGTTAGTTCCAACTAACCAACAACAATGGAAGCATTAGAACCAAAACAAAAAAAGAAAAACATGTAAAAACAAATCCATCTATCAGGATTTGTTGCTATTGTGTTGTAAGATTAATGGGAATTGTTCCAAATTTGTGAGTAAAAATTTATACAGAATTTTGTAAAGGTTAAATATGTGGTTTTCTTATGCACTATTTTTTTAATTTATTTATTTTTTTGATGTAACAATAAAAATACATTTATTTATATTTATATGAATATGCAATGAAATATAAAATATGTAGTGTGGTCCATGGTTGTAAGTGTGATGAGAAGTTAGCTATAGAAGGTGTCACCTCCACACTCAACCGTTCTAGTGGCTCACGTGTAAATGGGGCACTTTTGTTGTGTGGGTTCCAATTTTTATTTCGAGGGTTGGAATTAGAAGGCAACGCTCCACCACATTTCAGAATACGGATCCTTTACCTCCCTCAATCTTATAAAAATCTAAAATAAAAATGTCTTTAATTTTGGTAGGAGCGAAAATATTTAAAGAAAAACGTATTTAATATTTTAATAATTTTATTTAAAATTTAAATCAATACATATTTTACTCTTTCGTTTAAATCAATACATTGTCATCGAGCGTTTCTTTATTGTTGAAAGGTTAAATATGTTTTTTATTACTTAAGTTGAAATTTAGAATTAGTCTTTTTTCAAAAATTTTAATCAATTTAGTCATTTATCTTTAAAAATGCATGAATTTAGTTCTTTTAACAAAATTTTGTTAAGTTTATATGACGTTTCAAACGTATCTCATAATAGTATTTGAATTATTTACACCGTTTGACACATTTTTTGCTTCAATATTAACTCAAATATTATTATAAAATGCGTTTAAAATATCAAATAAACTTAATAACATTTGATAAGAAGGACTAAATCCACATATTTCTAAAGATGAAGAACTAAATTAATATAAAGTTTCGAAGAATAAATAATTCCAAAATTTACTGAAATTTGAAAGATCACAAACATATTTAACTTTATTAAAATTAATTTTGTGTAGACCCACCAAAATAAACAAATAAATAATTTAGGGTATGACTTCTAAATTTCACATCTTTACCTTTCTCCCCAATTAAAATAATAAACACCAAAAGAAATAAAAAATAAATAAAAATTAACAAGTTGAGGTCCTCATTAGGTCGCAGTCCATGATCTGTGGAAAGTTGACAAAGAAAAAAAGTTTGTGAAGGCATATTGTATCATGGTTGGCACAACTTCAGTAGTTCACCTACCATACTTTGTCCTTCTAGCATAGTTATCATAAAATTTGTATGTTTTACTATTAATAGCAATTCAATGTGAAATCATAATATTTTATTCACAGTTAATATATTTAAATAATTTTTGAAAAAATATTTCTCCGAGTGTGGACAAAAGATTGGGTTATATCGTAAAAGACAATGATTGGCAAGATAACCCGTTGTGATACTGTTAAATAATTTAAATTAATGTTTTGTGTTTTACAGAAAAATATAACTCAGTTCAATTTTCTTAATTTTTACTATTTTAACATCTGTCTTCTTAATTATTTTATTTAAATTGTCTTTAATGTATAATTATTCAAAGGAGAAATGGTGTATAACATTAATATAGCATTGTTTCTATATTTTATGAAACCTGAATTTTGATTTATATTCCTTTTCGTAATTTAATCTCTTAATATTTAGCTATCTGTACTTTTTATCAGCAATTTTGTTATACAATTGTGATTTTTTTTAATATCGAATTCTTCATTTTTAACTTAATTATTCTCAAATTTTTTGTTACTTCTAACATGATATGGTGATATCAAGAAAAATGCACAATATTCTAGATTAAAAATAAAACTAAGACTTTTACTAAATATGTTTAGGGTTTACTAAACAGTGATTCAATATATTTTTAAAACTATAAAAAAAACACAGTTATGGATAATTAAATATTAAGAGATTACAAATTACACATGAAAAACAAGAACAAAAATCAGGACTCTTAAAAAATTAAAGGAATAAAATCACAAATAAAAATTGATAACTAAAATTTCATATTTTGTTGAATATTGAAGCAAAAATAATCTTAAACTATACTTTTCTCTAGACAAAATCAATGAAAGATTCAACATTGAGAAACATTTAAACTTGAGAAATAGGTGTGTGTGTGTGTGTATATATATATATATATATATATATATATATATATATATATATATATATATTGTAGAATACACAATGAGTTCAAATAGGATCTGATCGAAAAAAAATTGAAAAACTATTCGGTATGACTTCAAATCAACCCAATTGACTTATTCTATAAGTCACATGACTTTAAATAGAATTATAGGCATGCTGATCCTTTCCACAGTAAAAAAAAAAGTTAAATACAACTTAAAAATGAAAGTTATAAAACTCAGTAATAAAGTTAAAAGAAAGTGGGAGAAGTTGTGAATTGAACTTCCTCCACTGACACTTGGAGTTATTCATTCAAACATGGATTTAACTACGAATCTTTTTCCCTAAACAGGGGTGAGAGCATAAATATTTTAATACTTAAATGAAATCATAGCTACAAATGATTTTAATACTACATAAATAATCTGATAATCAGAAGAAAAGAAGTTGTCATCATCTCTATATCACAAATCGATTGGTGTATCCATGAAGCACAAACCAAAACATACACACATACAAAACCCTTGGGGGAAGAAACCACCAATTCAACCTTGCTCAGCAGAAAAATAATCAAAACACTTCAGCCACCTTGCTTGCAAGGACTCGCTCCCTTCTTTCAATGTAACCAAATGGAAACCAACCTGCTTTCCCTTTGCATTCGCCCTCAGCCCATCCATTGTTGGTCACCTGTCAATCAGAGTCATATTAGGAACAATTTAAAGTGATTTTAGGGAAATCTGTCCCTACCAGCACCACAACCAAAGTTTCTTTTAAATATAACGGGAATGTTATAAATAAGAGATACAAGCTCTTTCAGGACCGTAATTCCTTTATAGCCAAGACAAGTATGTCATGACATAAGGTACAAGCAAATGACCAAATAATCATTGTAGTGTTGAATCATTCATTCATAACTGACAACTTAAACAACTGCTTTCCGATATCATATTAGATTGACTGTTACACTTTGGTATACATGTAGTTTACTGCCTTTTTCACTAGTCAAATTTCAAAATTTTGATTTTACAGGTTTGTAAATACCAAAACAAGCCAAATATAAAGCACCCTCCCCCCAGGAAAAAAAAAATCCAAATCAGATCTTCTGCAGCAAGTTGTCTACAGCCAAATCTCAGCCGTTGATCAGTTGGTATATAGTACTTAAAGAAACAGAGAAAATGTAAATAAATGGTTCAGATTTTGGCCGCAGAGAACATGGTGCTGGAGATATGAGGTAGAGGATCCTGGTTTGATTCCTTCAAATAAAATGACATCCTTTGGTTCACCAAAAGATGTAATGATAGACTTGGTAAGTGACAAACCTTTCTAACAACGATATAATCCCCAACTGAGAGATTCAATTCAACTTCTGACTCCGCATGGTAGGGAAACAAAACCTGCATGAGTAAACAGCAGAAAATAAAGTAAGCAATCACTTATTTTTTAACAGAATATCTAATTTTTGTTCGAGAAAAAATCTAACCTCTCCTAAGAAGTAACCCATACTATCTGTTGAGCCATTATGTGCTTGAGAAGCATATACACCATTTACTTCTTCATATGATGGAGGTGGTGGCATATTATCCACACTCGGTGGAGGAGGGGCTTCAATCCGCTGTCGTTCTGATATCATCTATTATTCAAATATTAAGTATGTCATACAATCATATGATGATACTGAAAGAGAATGATGTAACTTTTTGATGGCATATTTGACTTATATATTGAGAGTATGATGAAAAAATGACCAACGGATACAGTAGCTGACCTCTCCCTCTAGCTGATCAAGTATTTGGAGTACTCTTTGATGATAGGCTCGCTCTGCTTCAACCTTAATATTAGAAATAGAACATTGAATTTAAGCAGGAATAATAATTTGTGATAACTCAGATCCAAGGTTTTAAAACACAAAAACTGCAGCATCATCATATGGTAAAACTGCAATACCATAGCTATAAGACGCTGGAGGGTTAACCTCTGTTGCTGCGCTTCAACAGCGGCCATTGCAGCAGCTGCTTCTTTTCCCAATATGGCCATGTTTGTCTTCAGGTCTTGCAGCTTAACTTCAGCTGCTTCCAGTTTCATTGCATTCTCAGTATTGCCTGGTGTTTCTCTTACTTTTGCCTGGCGTTTGGAAACTTCAATAGCCTGTCTAGGTTTAAAAGAAATTGTGATAACAAAGTACACAGAAAAAACCATTGATGAAATATTTACTTATTTGGACATTTACCAAAATGTAAGCTGGTGACAAATGAAACATAAATTTACAGGTACCTGGGCTTCGGCTTCCTGCCGCATTCTGTCATATCGTTGAGCAAGATGCCGGGCATCCTCCAACGGTGCTCCCATCACCATTGCTCTTAAGGGCTCCGCAACCTAAGCATCAACCAAAACTGAAAATGTTGAGTCTCCGAGAGATTAGGTCAATAAGCAACAAAGACTAACGTGGTGAATGTATGTGTCAACCATTAAATTCAATTAAAGGTAGGACTAGACCTAGCCTAGATTAAATAAATTTTAACATTTGTGGCCATTCAAAATCAATAAAATAGTTCAGTAATACGGAATCCAAGCATTAAATCAGTGATGCTGAATCTAAACATCTACAAAAATGTATGAGACTCCCAACTAACATGGTTTGCCAGGGAAGGATATATGTACATAATTTATCGTTGCAATTGGAGATGGGGCTTCCTTGGATTTGAACCTGTAGCCTAGGTCACAAAGCCTCAATGTTATTGCAGTAACAAGGCTCTCTCTCTCTCATTTAAAAATCTATAACTCTGTATCTTAATCATTTTAGATAAAAATTAAAATAGTTCAGATACGGGTAAATCCAAGAATTACAAGTACATGTACGAAGCCAAATCAGAACCCTTCATCATAAAATTATCAATGGCTGTATGATGGACTCATGCATAAACTGAAGACGTCGGTGAATGTCATAAAGCCCTATTATTACTACTCATCTTTATCAGGCACAATAATGGTGTGCAACATGTATAATATAACAGAAGCTAAAAGATATAATATCTCGAAAGGAAAATGGTAGAAATGTATACAGTAAAAAATAAATATCAATATTTAAATTTCAAGTTAATAAACTACTTAGAGGATTCAAGAAACTGCTTGATATTAAACAGCTTCGCCAGGGACAGTGGAGCCCGGATATAAAATAAGGCAGCAAAACCGGAAAATATGTAGTATCCATCCAAACAGTGCCAATATATAACTAGGCTTGTGTTTTAAGATCCTTTGGTCCACAATACTTTAGCACAAAAATCACATGTACCGGCACGAAACATTTTAATGTATGAGTGTGCATGTGCTAGGGAATCTTTTACCTGCGTTCCAAGTGCTTTTAGTAAGCTCCCACGCTCCTTCTCCATTTGTGCACGGGCACGTGAATAGTTTAGTGCTGCTCTTGATAAGGTACTACCACTGGTACATGTATTATCTGCACCATATTTCCTGCTATCTTCTGATAACTTCGTTCCTGTTAGATAACAAGTATGGTGGTAACTCAATAACAATACTCATAGGAGGTGGTATTTAAATTGAACTACAGTTGAACTCATGAAGAAAATCTCCATTACAGGGATAAACAGCTCAACATATGGAAACTCATGCCAGGAAAAAAAAATGCAGAAATATGAGATAACAACCATAGCTGATTATACCCTCCCTAGACTAAGCTACCAACTTACTCCCAAAAATTATGTTCTGCCTTGCCATTATTTCCCACTCCTGCTCATTCACATTTTCATTCCTCTCCCATTATTGCACAGTTATCCTCTTCAATAGCTTTAGTCTAGTATACATTATATTACCTCTCCTATCATTGTTCTCTCATTCCTTCTAGCAGCACTCCAATTTCTCTAATTATAAACACAAAATTTCCATCCCACCCTCTTCTTTCTTCTCTTACACAATGTCATACACTCTGTTCCAAAAACAAATACAAACAAAATTTCACCAACCAAACTTACAGACCTATTTCAACTTGTTTGGATCCAGTTACAATATAACCTTCCACACCACGGACAATATCCCTTTGATAATGCTGAAAAACAATATATTTCATATCAGCCAATGTGGGAGCGTATAAGTGGAGATAAGAAAATGAACAAAAATAAAGTATTGGTACAGAAAAACCAAGTAACCTTTCCAGCCCGTGTTGATATGTAAAGCTTCTCAAGTTTCTGATGTTGTTGAAGTTCAACCTCATCGGTAACCATATTATCTGAGCCTCCATATCCCCCAGCCCCAAACTGTTTAAGCACAGCCTAAATAGCAATAATTGTGGTTAAAACCTAAATAGCGGAAGAAAGCAAAACTAAGGAACATTGGTGAGCAGGTAAACAAAAAGGAGCTAGAGATTAATCAAATCTTAGTATAAAAAACAACACAAGAAAATTCATGATAGAAAGGAGAATAAGAACAACCATGAGGGAGGATATGGTATTATCTAAAGAAAAAAATCAACTGTTTTCTAATATATATGTGTGTGTGCACACAAACACATACACACACTCACCTCGTGGTAATCGTCATATTTCAGACCACCACAGCCAAATAAATGAAACCACTTTAATTAAGTGTTCCAATGTCTAACAGGGACAGGTTTCTGATATTGTAAAACAGTATTGGGTGTAAACTATTTTTCTTTATTTCAAACTTTACTTCCTTTTACTTTCCTGTTTGGGGTAGGAGGAGCCAAGGCCATATCTATGGATCCAATTAATATTCATCCCAGCATCATGACTTAAGAGGGCAGTAAATTGCATGGCAGTGTACCTTTGTTGGATTAATCTCTGCGTAGGATACAAATAGTAGTGCATCAAAGATTATCTAATATTTTCTAGATTTTTGCTGAGAAATGCATTCAGTCAGATGCTAATACATAACAAATTGGCCTTTAAACACAAGGACATGTTTGTACCCTTCTACCTTTTGGAATGAACATAATATAGAATTAAAATATAACACTGATTTTTTACATTACATGTGTATAATTAATAGGCTCAAATACAGCACTTAGTATAGTAGAATTGCTAGACACGTCTACCGGCACCATCATATTAGCAAGTGACCATCCTGCGGTGGATGCTTGTCACATAATCACTAGTAACTAACAACAACTTTTTAGACCACTAAATCCAAATTAAACCATATATTTAGGGATTAAAATGCATTTTACCCTAAACAACGTACTTGATTACCAAGCTCGTAGCCAATCAAAAACCATTGCAATTCCAAGCAACTTACCAAATATTCAAGCCACCTTCCCTTCGGAACATCACCAGATCAATACAAAAAAAATCTCTAAGTTCAGTTATTTCAAAAAGCTTATTTCACGTAGAAACTTAAAGTAACTGAATGAATTGCTAATTCACCAACTGAGTTCTAATCTATGCAGTGTCTCCGAAATCGGCGACCGAGCAGCTTATTATTTTAAGAATTTGGTGAATCAAACATTACAAGACTTCTTAACCATTTCCGCAAAGCAAGTGTACAACAAGGTTGGTCAGAACTCGGAATTATAGATGCGAAGTAAATTATAATCCTAATCGAATTTAAGAGGAGTGTATTCGTATTGATCTCTGGGCAGAGATGCATTTGCGGTGATCGGAGAAAGATCTGGCAATTGAAATAGGTTTATTCAGAGAGAGAAAGAGAGAGGAAACCTGTTGCTGGCGAGCGACCTGTTCTCGAAGTTTGGAGGCTTGCTTTCTGATAGCTTCCATTCAGAATCCCTTTTTGATCGAACCTTCCACCGCCGCGTACACTGCTGATTTGTTTTCAACCGAAACAGCAGCAACGGTGTTTGAATATCACACAGAACAAAGAAAAGGGAGAGACTCAGAGACACAGACAGAGGTTTTTCAAATTGCGTTGGAAATTATTATTACATTCTATATGTCATACACAGGGGCTTTGGTTGTTCCTTCCCCTGGACACCTTGCTTGCATTTTTATATATTATAAATTATATTTTGATTAAATAGCTATTTTAATTTTTTTCAAATTTTCTGTAATTTTGGTCTGAGATTCTTAAAATTCTACATGTTTGATTCATTTGTCAAATTTACATGCTTGTTTTTATTGTGTAAATTTAATTCGTTAGATTCTTTCTTTTTAGTATTTAAAATAAATATGTTAAACAAAACATATACAAAATTTGTATTTTTTTTAAACATATAAGCTTAAACTGTAAAAGAAAAATTCGTATTACAAATTAAGAAAATATAATTTAAACCTTTTTTTTTCTCTTACTTTTCTCCCTTTCTCAAAGTGGTACAAAATAATAACTGCATTTGAATGAGTGAACGTGTCAACCTACTACAAGCCTCTTCACGCTTTCACGTGTTTACAATTTATTGAATTTGTAATAAATATTATATACATATTTTTAAGAATAGTTATGATTTAATTAGTGTATTTTGACATTTAATCGTATTTTTGGAACGATTTTTGGAACGATATTTTTAGTTAAATTAATAAATTTCCTATGAATGATGCAAATTTAAGTCCAATTTTATTAAGTTTGAAATAATTTATTAGGATCAATCAGCAATTATTTGTTTCATTAGTTGTGTAATTTTCCGCGAGGATGTATTTCTTTAAATACTTACAAGTAATGTTTTTTATGATTAGTAAATATATCTTTGAACTCAATGATCACTAACATTATAAGATTTTTGTCAATTCAAAAAAATAATGACATCAGAGAATTTAATACTCAGTATTTTTTTTCCAAAATTAAAAATAATAATAAATATCTATAACAAGTTATATTACACAAGTGTTAGTGGAATAGAGTACTTGGAAGGAGGTGTAGAGAGAAAAGCATAAATACAGAAAATAAAAGGAAAATAAAGGAATGGGCCTGTTGGGCCGGGCTCTCACACTATAACCCGTCCAATAATAGCAATCATCTTACGAAGTCTTGAGATATCTTGCATTCATCAATGATGGCTTCAGATTTGAAGGTACAACATGACATGGTCCTCGAGTTTCACCAAAGTCTGTGCAAGAAGAAAACTGAAGTCATTATCAAAATCCTCGAGTTTGGCCCCATCTTTCTAATGTCATCAGATTTAGTTAAGTTCAATGTTCTTTAAGCTACTTTTACGTCAGAACCAAGCCTACAAATTAAATACTTACCAATCAAATCTACCACAGAACTTGACAACTAGGCCTTCATCATAACTTAATTACTTTATTTTATTCATCAATATACATTTATTTTATTTCAAATCAATATAAAATCATTAAAAATATAACGAAATATCATTAGAGAGAACAAACATCAATAAATTTAAATTCAACCAGTTATCGATATCATTTTCGATCTAAAACGTTAAAGTAATGAATTGATAAATTTCAATTTTTATATAATACTTAACTTTCTATTTTCACTCAATGTAAAATTTAAAATCAGATTACATTTCAAGGACTGCATCATCTCTTATTTCCACGTAGCATTATTCAAAAAAGCCGTAAACTCGGCTTACCAATTTAATAGACCAAGAGTTGAATATTGTTGATAGTAGGAGACAGTGTACAGCATAAATACTGAAATTGAAATTCATTTGAAGTTCCTACGACACTATATTGGGACTGTCTTGTCGTTTGTTCATTTTTTTTTTTTCTTTTTGTTTCTTCCTGTTCCTATTAAACCTTTGTCTGACTTTAGCCTTTCTTGGTAAGCTATATAATAAATTTAGCAGAAAAAAAATATATAGTGGAATTAATGAGGCCAAAATGAAAAAAAAAATATGTATATATATTTTCATTTACCAGTTCAAATTTTAATTATAAATCAATCATGCTGTTCTAAGTTGTTTACTGTATTCATATTGAATTGTTTCGGTGCATTTATTAAAGATCAAAATAAATAGAAAATAAGGCGATGATTTGTTATTAGAAAATGAAAACAACCAAAATGTTTTTTAGAAAAATAATTCGATTTCGAATTATAAATAATCTTTTTATTAAATGACGTTATAAAAACTTTCTTTACATTAGCTATGCGTAGCAATTAAATTCAACCAAACTTACAATTAATGCAGCGGTGTCTATAAAGTAAAATCTAATTTCATAACTTTTATGAAGTGGTGTTTAAGGTTTTACTTTTTTGTATATTTTTGGTTTTGTTTTAAAAATGCTCACACCATTGCATGTGTTATTATTTGTTTATAAAGCCCAATTCAAAATGTTGTTCTTGCACCCGTGCAAAGATATATGGTAAGTGTATCGTTACATTGTCGACTTAATATTTATAAAAAAATAATAATGGTTTTGTTACTTGTAAAAAAATGAAAAAAAAAATGTATAATCTGAAAGACAGTGTGATTACAAGCAAATTATCACATACATTGTTAATTATTACATCTAAAAATATCCGAAGAGTCAAACAAATCATTAACCATAACAAACATTTATAATGTGGTTACTTGTGTAGTTTAGAAGAAAAGTGTTTATTGTTCGGGGGGAGATGGATAGAGAAGAAAATAAGTTCATTAAATATATTTGTAAATTTTACTTACAAGGTTTTATTAAATATTTTGATGGATATAATTCATTAATATTAGAAAATTTATGAGTTTACATATAGATTATTAACAAGAATCACATGATAAAGTTATTGACAAATCGCAAAAACCGATAATAATTGTCGACAACTACAAATATTTAGGAAATGTATTCTTTTTCATCCACGACTGACAATTTATCAATAAAATATTTATGAGGAATACAAATTTTAATTTACTAATGAATTTGGTCAATAAATCTTACTAACAATTTAATTACTTATAAAAATATGTGTTAATAATTTAAATAATAAAATTTGTCAAAAAAAATTGGATTTACCAATGAAATTATATCTAAACCAACCCAAAAATATATTTTTTATACTTTTTATAAATATATTTACATCTAAGACGACTCAAAAATATTATAATATATATATATATATATATATTAAATATTTACGGTTTCTATTCTTGACCATTGTTTGTAGACCCTACAAAATTTAATTGTTATTTAATTATTAAAAATACGAAAACTATTTAGTATTGTTTAATGGGAAAATTTTGAATTGTTATTAAATGACTTCTATTGAGCAATCATAATCTTATTAGTTTTGTACAGTTCTCACAAAACCTGTTAGGATCATTTTGCGCCATAAATTCGAACAATCAATGGTACGATATTTTGAAAATCTCATATTCTTACAACAATATTTATTTGAATATAATTCCATTAATTTGAAATGCGATACCAGAATAAAATATAAAATAAAGCCTCCCAAACGAGCAGCACCATCCACGTATCAATGTTGTTTACACGCGTTTGCTTGCCACTTTCCCTCGTCATTGCCGCCATCTGACGCTATTGTGTTTCGTCTCAACATCTGTTTCTTCAAATCAAAATTAAAATCACTATTTTACTTCAAGATCAGGTATGACCAGTCTGAATTTTATTATTTCCCCCAAAATTATTTATTTTTATCTTTATCTCAAATTTAATGATGATAAATTTTCTTTTTACTATTTTAAATATTAATTAATTAAATAAATTTATTTGTTATCTTTAATTCAAATAAACTTAACTCTAATGTATTACTAGTTTTCATTTTTCTTACATGGATATGCATTACTTAATAAGATACAGAGATTGAAATTCTGTTATATTTAAAATTTAAATTATTTTTTATTCTCAAATTTCAAAAATAAATGAATGTAACTATTTTAGTATAATTATGTTAAATTTTATTTACATATTAAATATGTTTTACGTTAACATCTAAGTATTTATATTATTTTATACTAGAGCGGTCAAAATGGATGATCTGGTCTGACTGGCTAAACTCATCACAGGTTGATAATTTAGTAAGTCAATCTAACCCGACTCATTTTTTAGCGAGTCAAAAAATTCGAATCTGACTCGACTCACCACGGGTTGGCAGGTTAAATGGGTTGGCTTACGGATTCACTTAATTAAAAAAATACATTTTTTTCAGTCAAAACTAAATTATAATTCTAATTAAAATCTAAATAAATTTTAATACAATCCAAATACAAATTAAAATAAAAAAATACAAATTATTTGTGTTGACTAAAAAAATAACCTAACATGACCCAAATGTAAAACTCAACTTAATAAAAAACACTTGTGTGACCCTTTTATTTGTGAGTTTGTGAGCCAACCACCCGACTCACCATGGGTTCAATCCAGATGAGCCGGGTCAAACATCAACCTGTATTGAAATTTGTAAAAAAATTTTAACCGAATCAGTGATAAGCCAAGTTGATTCGCAGATTCCAACTTATTTTAACAGCTCTATTTGGTATATTTTAAGTTAAAATAATTATATATATTAATTTAAATATTAAAATATATTAAAGTTTTGATATAGACAAATTCTAATTTTTTTTATACAAATGGTAAGGAAGGAAAATTATATTTAATACTCGTATCTTTTTCTGTTATCAACCAAGTATTCTGAGTCTCCGTTGTTAGACGTGTGGACAGATTTGTAGTTGATGAAAAGGTTTATTGAAACTAAGAAAATGAAATAATGATCCACAATCGATTGAAAGTAAACTAAGCTTTATGATATTGTGGAAGTGGACAAAGAAGGTGACTCGAAAAATGTAAAATAGTTAATATTTTGAAATGAGATAGTGTGGGTATAAAATAAAGAGTGGTTAGAATTTTGATACCAAGTAGAACACAAGATGGTGCCAAAAAAACGGATTGTTAACTTTTTTTTATTAGAATTATTAATTTAAACATAAAATGTAATGATTAAACTAACGTGACTAATTTTCAGTTTGGGGTGTTTTAAATTCAACTTTGTTTTATTTATCTTTGTTCTTTACCACACAAACAGAACACAAATGTTTTACCACGTCTTTTACATTTGTAAAAAGGTTCAATTCCTCGAAATAGGACATGACAAACAAAAACATTGACAGCAGCACAAATAAATCATATATTATTTTATTTCAAGAACAAAACTAAAGTATTTTCTTTGCGTAATTAATATATATTCTGCTAAATAAGACTTGTTATTTCATAAACTACAAAGAAGCCACTTTATCTTTTATTTAAAGAAGAAATCAAAAGTGTTTTATTTATGTAATTAATATGTTCAAACATTCTGCAAATAAGATTCATAATTTCTTATACAGAATTCACAACTTGTTATCTCCTTTCAAGCTATATAAAAGGTCTAAATCCATAAATTTTGAAAAAAGATATAAATCATGTAATGTGTAACTTGATATCTTGTGAAATATTTAAATTACAATAGTTAGAGTGACTTTGAATGTTACATCATTTTACGAGGCAACAACATGAGTAATATATGAGAAAATAATAGCTATAAATATACTATTTTGATGTTTTGAATCTTAAGTGACGGTTTTACTTATTTTTTATATAATTTATTCGTAGTTTATTATTGACGATTCTCTTCCAAGTTTAAGAACTCAACAAATAACGTGATAAACACATAAAAAAATGTAGAATCATTAAATTAACTTGGTTATAGAATTTAAATAATATAAATAAGATGCTGATGTCAAAATTTACAATTGACATGTTGTAAGAAAATAGTTTTTTGATTAATTAACTTAATTGTTGGAAATTTTGGATATATATATATATATATATATACATATATATATATATATATATATATATATATATATATATATATATATATATATATATATATATATATATATATATATATAACGTGCCAAAAAGAGTCCTTCGATTAGTTATGATATCATAAATAAAATTTGTAATAATTCAGCGTATTAAAAAAAATACTGGTCTCATGTATAGAACAAAATGTGACTACTTTAAAATTTTTAGATTCAACTATTAATAAGAAGAGTTAAAAAAAAATACAGTTGAGTTTATGTGATGAAAGTGAGACTTGAAGCAAGAGATCTATAAATTTATATTTATTCAAGAAAAAGTAGATTTATTAATGCACGTTAAATAATAAATATAAGTATAAATTGATATTTATAAATATAAATATATTTATTCAAGAAAAGTACATTAATATAAATATAAACATATATTCATAAAATTTCGACTAATGTACATTAAATAATTATATTAAGAAAAACAATTAGTTGCGAAACAAGTTCAAATATACTAGAGTAAAAGTTAAGTATTATTTAGAAAATATGTAACAATGTACTATACAAATTATCATATATGAAGTATATAAATATTTTCGTATTTTATTTTTAACATCCCGCTAACTCATAATAATAATAAATACTAAAACTATAAAATAAATTTAAATAATAGTAAAGGAAAAAATAGTAAACAAACTGTACCACAAAAAAAAAGCTACTATTCTATTTAGAGATAAATAAAATATAATATAAAATTAAAATTAATATACAATATGAAAATTTAACTCATTAAAATAAAATAATGCAATAAAAAGAATATCAAACACGTAAAAATGACAACACTGATTAGTTTGTCAATCTCATATCATTAATGTGTCATAATTTAACTATTAAATGAACGTATCAAACTTATAAATTCATATCACTCTATTTAGTTTAGTGTTGAAGAATTAATTATAGGAAAATTGATTATAGGTGAATCCATTTTCCAATGCAAAAGAGACAATTTAACATACATTTTTTACCTTTTAATTTAATTGATTTTTGAAAACTAAATACATAGTTGAGGAATTGATTCTAAGTGAATTAATTTTTTAATGCAAAAACAACAATTTAACGTGAATTTTTTAGTCTTTAATTAATTTTAGAAACTAACACGTACTAATTAGGTATTAGAAAGTCAATTCTAACCATTCCTATATCACTTTGATGCAAAACTGAACACTTAATTAATTAAATGTTTAAATTAACATAATTAATCCACTATCTATTCTTAAAATTATTTACCTTAAAAGTTTATAGTAACATATTCTTGTAATAGATTGACAATGTAAAAAATTTATTACCAATAACGTATGGAAATTAAACTTTATGTAATTGATATTATTATTAAAATTTAAACATTGGGTGTGGTGGTGGTATTTATGTGAAGAAGAGATTGGGATTGAAATTGAATTGTAATAATTGGGTTAATAATTGAGAAGAAAACAATATTTGGGTTTGGGATGACAGCTAAGAGGGGATAATTGAGAAAAGAAACGCGCGTTTGGATGTTGAAGACAGTAAGTAATGCGTAAAGTTGAGGTATGAATCAAAGCGCCTCATCACACTGTTAAAAGTCAATACACAATCTAAACCTTCACGCGCCTCTCTGACGTGGCGCATCCTTCGTCTGCATGTCTTTCATTCCACCAATCACACGCTCGCGAACAACAAAGCATGCGATGTGAACTAAGGAAGAAAAATAACATCTATTATCCACGGTGTTAAGTAACCACGCCACGTCACTGCCCGAGATCAACGCGCCCAACCAAACCAATTACACTCCCTCTCATTTTTTCAAAACGCGCTTCCGCGCACCGTTAACGGAACACCCTCAGCCTGCCCTGCGATTGTAACAGTCAAAACCGGCGTTTGATTTTAACGTTTTTGTTTTTATGCGGTTACATTGGACCAGTTTCGGTTTTTTTTTTTTTAATCCTAGGTTCGGTCAAAAATAAGAATCATCGAGGGCACAGCTTTTGAATTTACGGAGCCATCAAAGAACGATCCATTCAAATTTATTTAAAAGAAAATTAAAATTAAAAGGAGGGAGAAGAAGTAATAATAGTGAAGCCCCACCACGTGACCAAATATCACACGCTTGCCACTATCACACCCTCTCCTCCAAACTCTTACAACCAAGATTTGGTACTCTGAACATATATTTCTATTTTTTTTATTATTTATTTATTCAAATTGAAAAAGGGTGCAGGAACAGAGATCCTGATAAGAGAGAGAGGACGGAAAGAGAGATAAAGTTAAAGAAATTAAATAGCACCAATTTCACCGAGAAACCCTCTCTCTCTCTCTTCATCTCGTTTCTTGTTCCTTCAAAGTTCAAACCTTCAAAACCCTCTCTTCAGTTTTCCCCTTCCCTCTCCCTTGTTCCTCTTCTTTACAGGTAACTTAAACTATAATAATTAATTAGCGACCAAATAAAATAAAAAAGTAAACTTTCACGTTCTTTCCCCTTTAACACAGTTGAGCTCTGGTTCAGTTTGTCGTAGAAATGGAGGTAGCTGTGGCCAAAGCGTTGAAACCGAGTTTAAGGAGGGAGTTCATCGTTCAGCAAACGCACTGCGAGGATTTTTTTTGCCTCAACGCCAACAACGTTGCCGGCGGCGACGATTTCTTCGTCGACGACCTATTTGACTTTTCAGACGGCTCTCTTCACCACGAACCACAAGAATACGTGGAAGAAAAAAAGAGTTTATCGGCCTCGTCGCAGTCAAAGGACCGTGGAGAAGACGATAGCAACTCTAATTCCACCGGAGTTTCTTATGACTCACTTTTCTCCGCCGAACTCGCCGTTCCGGTAACTCTCTCTCTCTCTGTGTTTTTTGTTTGTTACCTGTTTTTCTAACCCTGCTTTAGCTTTTTATTGTTAACTTATGTTTTCTGATAATTGAAATTGTGTAGGCCGGTGATTTGGAGGACCTAGAGTGGGTTTCACACTTTGTTGACGATTCTCTCCCGGAGCTGTCTCTTTTATACCCGGTTCGTCCGGAGGAGGTGAACCGGCGAGTCGAACCGGAACCCTCAGCGAAGAAAACGCCTCGTTTTCCGTGTGAAATGAAGATAGCGACCAAGACGAGAACGGTAAGGAATAGAAAACCCAACGCTCGCGTGTGGTCGTTGGGCCCGTTGCTCTCCCTCCCGTCCTCGCCGTCTTCGTGCTCTTCTTCCGCGACGGAGCCGCCCGCGAAGAAGCAGAAGAAGCGGGCCGAGGCCCAGCCCGTTGGGGCCCAGGTTCAGCGGCGGTGCAGTCACTGTCAGGTGCAGAAGACGCCGCAGTGGAGGACGGGCCCACTGGGCGCAAAAACCCTCTGCAACGCGTGCGGGGTCCGCTACAAATCGGGTCGGCTTTTTTCGGAGTACAGACCGGCCTGTAGCCCAACCTTCTGCAGCGATATTCACTCCAATAGCCACCGGAAAGTGTTGGAGATTCGCAAGAAGAAAGGGGTGTCTGGGCCGGACACCGGTCCGGCCCATCCCCAGGCCCAAATGGTTCCCACCTGCTGATATTTTTAGACTAGGAAGAGACATGGCAGATTAGGTATACAGAAACCGGTTTGAACCGGTTTGATTTTTTTTTTTTTGTATGATATTTATTTAGTGTTTTTTTCGTTATAGTTAGTGGTAGGGCTTAGTTAGGTGAGGGATATTACTATGAGAAATAGGAATTAGGCATTGATTGTTTGTAGCAGCGATGTATCCCATTTTCCTTAGCATCTTGATTTTATTTAAAGTTCAGTGAATTGTGAAGATAAACAAAGTTTTTTGTTTTATTATTATATATTTGAGTGAGTGTTAGTGGGAAATAGAGGTGGATTTGGTTTTCCATTATTATTAGAAGAAGATAGAGAGTGGTGGTGGTAGTGCAGTGGAGAATTGTTTTTAAGTGTGTGTTTATTGCAATATATGTAACGTGCGTGCATGTGGGTGAAGTTGTAGTTGGTGGTGGGACACGTAATTATTTGCAACAACCATTCCATCGATAACGTGCATCCCATGGAGGAGGATCTTTCCACTCAACAAGTGGAACAAAACCAAAACCCTTCACACCACTCATAATGTTTAATAAATACTTATTTTTAGGTCTTATAATAATAATAATACCTCTCTTCTAAAAAATAAATCTACAAACTCATGAGTTCTTATGAACTTCTTCACAAGTTGACCTTTGTGACTTTAGATATTATGAGTCAAGTGATTATTATAGCTTCTCGGTCAAATAAAAAGAAAGAAACCAAACCTTTTCAATGGTCCTCACTCACTGCGTAACTCTCTCCGCAATTTATTTATAATCAATGCGTTTGCAAGGTGCAAGGAATAATGGTGCTACAAGTACCAAAACGCTATTACGATCTTCACCTAAAATAACAATTCTAGTATCTCACTCCATTACCCTTCTTCACCCAAATCCAAAAACTATACAAGTAAAGCCTTTTCTTCAAATGTGGGTTAGTTTTAGATGTAAATTATAAAATAAAAAAGGGTTGATTGATGCTTAAACTATAGATATAGATGAAGTCGTGCTGATGTACGACAACTTTTGAAGTAATTGTAAAATCGTTACATATCTGATTAATTTCTTTGAACATTTTTTCTATAAGACAAAGTCGTCATCTATCATGACTAACTTCATATTCTTAACCGTTTGAGTTTGTTTAGTTAAAAGTTATTACATTAAAATCGTCATGATACATAATAACTTCACTTTTTTAAAAAATTATAATGAAACTGTTATTATACCTTACAATTTTATTCTATATATTATCATGGATCAGTACCACTTCATCCATATTTATAATTTAATGGTCAATTAACCCTTTTGTGTAATTTAAGCCTCAAAGTAACCCACATTTGAAAAAAAGCCTAAAACAATTTAATTATGTTTCGAATCCAAATGAACTTTCAACTAATTCTCTAATAATTTTTTGTAGTATATTAAGTTTTCAAAATATTAAAAATTTTCAATTATATTTTACTATCAACTATTTGATACGATAGTTCACTCTTAATCGTCCTGCCAACAACATAAACAAAATCAAAAAGTATCGTCCAAGAGACAAAGCACGAGACGAGGAAGTGCGAACAGTGAATAGCAAGTAAATTTGGTGGAAATAGTTTGAAGCACTCAACATTGGCTCCTAAAAAAGCAAAAGGTATCCTCAAAACAAATAGTGACGTTGAAACGGTTTGTGGCTTGCATCACTGACTCATATTCACAAGATTTTGGTGGATAAGGACCCAGTCTAACTCTGGTTAACTTCAATCACTGAAATCACCATACTTTTTTTTCTTTTCTTTTGGCAAATTTTAAGAAAAAAAAAAAAAGAAGATCCGGCCCTCCTTCTTGTTGGGTTATGTTTCATATGTTATGGTTATACCTTAGACACCACTTTTACACAAAAACCTTAAGATAATATTGTTATGGGTCTTTATTCTTATATAGCGTTTAACTTTGTCTATTATATCCAATGTGGGACTTTGACTCACACTTGGACTATTCTCAACACTTCTATACGTATAAATAAAAATCTCATTTCATGGAATTTGATATGAAGACTTTTACAGAACTATTCAAAACCTTCAAATTGAAACACTCAATGTTTGATTAGTAGGTTGAATCTTTAGACTATTCCATGCTTTGCTTACAACAGACTCAACAACACGACTTGGCTCAAACTTACAACACAAAGGGCCCTCCACCATTATAATATCTTGGTTTTAACATGGTGTACAAAACTTGCCAACTGCAAATATTATAAAAATATATATTTTGTGCAACTTAAAAAAAAAACAATTGTTTTACAATTAATTTAAATAATATAATAATATACATTTGTAATTTAGGTTAAAGATTACAAAAATACATAATATGTGAATTTTTAAGTGGTTGTTTTAAATTAGTCCTTTGTTAAAATATCACTTCCACCGGTTATTAGAAAAACTATATTATTGTGTCCAACCTTTCAAGAACTTCCACATGCCAATGGCTGCTACAAGAATTTGGTTCTACTTGATTTAATTTGATAAAACTGGTACAATTCAAAGCTTCACTAATATAAACCACTTTTTTTTAACTTGTACTTGGTTTTATTTAAGTTTCAAATAAGTCAGTAAGTATCGATTTATTCAATTCCATGAACTAGTCAAAATAATTTACATTTACAACCTTCAAATTCACTATTAGTAGCTTCTAGATAATGAATATTATATATATAGTAGTATTAAATCATTTTCACAATTGTTTTAAGTGTTATTTTTTAATTAAATATCTTTATTTTTTAGTAAATTGTAGTAATGTTATCGATGTTCAAATAATGGTAGTTTTTTATTGGTTGATGTCAAAATATTACCTTTTTTTCCCTTCACTTTGTAAATAGCTAGAAAATAGAAGGTTGCGTAGTTTAGTTTTATTGTCAACTGGGTTTTTTCTACCCCAAACTTGAATCCATTATTCTCTCTTACAGAAACCCACATAATCTTTTTTTGGATATAAAATGAGAATCACACGCGGAGCATTTAGATATAATCATCACTATATTTGTTTGCTCTTAAAAAAGTGATTGCTAAAAAAATGTTTATTTTTGAATGAATTTGATATAAATAGTATATATAATATATTTATGATAAAAAAATATTTTAATTCAAAGTTTTTCTTTGTGTTTCTTATGAGAAGCAACTACAGGTTGTTAAGAAAAAAAAAATCAGAAAACTACTTTTATCCCTCTACTGTTTCCCTAATAATAAGTGATCATTTTTTATTAGGAATATTTATTTTTATATTAATTCTAAAAAAACTCAATCCAACACACAAAAAATAAAAAATAAAGAATTCTAGGTTGACCCTGACTATAGTGGAGAAATCCTTGATTGAAACAGCAATAACAATTAACTTCCGTTTACTTTTAATCTTTTAGAATTAATATACGGTATTAACTCCCATGTCATAATTATACTCGTTTATTTAATTTTGATATTTCACTCTATATTTTTTTAGTTGTCTTTAATCGTTTTGCAAGACCAAAGAAATGCTTTAAATTGATTGATTTCAGTAAAATAAAGTAAAATAATTACGTTATCTCTTTTTCTGTTCAATAAACACACACGCACATACATATAATTTAAAAATGGACAGATACATAATTAATCTAACGTTGAACTTCACACTGATAAATAATTATATTTATAAGTATAAGCATTGGAAAAATGAAATTCTACATTAATGATGTTGAGATATAACGAAGACTTAATTCATTACGTAAATATGGAGTCTTACCAAACAAATAAAAGTGGTTATAATCTAACTCGAGTTGGTCAATTTACGACGGCAAAGAAGTCATTGCTCAATTTGCTTCTGACGACAAATCTAGAATTTTGGTTGTTTCAGAAAGCTGAGATATTGTGATAACACAATCTCTCATAAGAGGCTTGGCCATGGAAATAGTAGGAATGAAAGCTAAAACAAAAGCAGAAAAGGAGAACCACATGCAGAAACAAAAGGAGCAAAATGAACATGAAGACAAATGTTTAAAGCAACAAGAAAAAGAAAAAAAAAAAAAACCACTTCTTTTCTTTCTGATATATAAAAAAGGTTCATTCTTTTAGAACGGACCAGCCTAAGAAAGCATCGAAAGCAACACAAAGGAGGCACTTATTCTAATATTTTGTTCAAGAGTGAAACAAATTGCAATTGCTAAAAAATCCTTCCATTGTTTTGGCCCATCATCACAAAAAGGATCAGCCTTGGTCAAAAGTGGAGTCCAGTTCCCGGTAATATATATATATATATATATATATATATATATATATATATATATATATATATATAGAAAGAGAGAGAGCTGGACCCGGTTCGGCCCACCACGGGTTGATGATTTAGTGAGTCAACCCAACCCGACTCACTTTTTAGCGAGCCAAAAAAATTCGAACCCGGCCCAACTCACCATGGATTGGCAGGTTAAACGGGTTAACTCATAGATTCACTTAATTAAAAAAAATATATTATTTTTTTTAATTTTTTTTTCAGTCAAAACTAAATTGTAATTCTAATTAAAATCTAAATAAACTTTAATAGAATCCAAATACAAACCAAAATAAAAAAAATACAAATTATTTATGCATTGGATAAAAAAACAACCTAACATACCCAAATGTAAAGTCCAATTTAATAAAAATAAATAAAAACACTTGTGTGATCCTTTTATATGCGGGTTGGTGAGCCAACCTGTATTGAGCCGTATTGAAATTTGTAAAAAAATTTCAACCCAACTCGACCCGAACCCGTGGTGAGCCGGATTGGCTCGCGGGTTCCAACCCATTTTGACAGCTATATATATATATATATATATATTAATTTTGGTAATATTATAATGATGTAATAGGGTTACTTGTAATTTTTTACTAAGATAACTAAAACTTATTGTAAATATTTTTCACCCATCATAAAGTCAATAAAGGTGGTTGTATTTGGAAGGGGAAAGACAATAAAAATGTATATAAAAAAGTTGTTGGTATAAATTTTACTAGTTAGTATAGATTATGGATAAGCAAAAGGAAGGTTAAGAAAGGTTAACAAAGTATATTTTAACACGTTTTTCATCACTGTTTGAAATTTATTGAAAATCACACAATTATTGAGTTCCACTTTTTATATATGAATTTGAGATGGTTTTTTTAAATTGTAGAATATGGTATTAGACATGTTTCAATGAAAATATGCATGTGCGGATGTCATTCGTACGACAAATCTTGCAACAATGACAGGAAAAAAATTACAAAATTTATTGTATTTTTAGTTTATGTATTCTAATGGTTCAAATTAAGTTTATCACCCTAAATTTCATTCAATAATTAAACGAAGTGTAATAGAGGTTTGATATATTATTAATTTTTGTATAGAATTACAAAGGATGATTTATAGAATAATCAAATAAAAATAAAAATGAACTGTTACATTCTGTTTCTGAAAATGTTTTTGTTAGCTTGTGTAAACTAATGATATTGTGTTACCATTTTTTAAACTATTAATGTAATTTTAAGAGGGTTGACTTAATTTGAATAATTGAGAAGGTGCAAAACTGTATTTTGCTGTAAATAAATATCCAATTCCAAAGCACGGTTAATTGAAGCAATTAGGACCAAAAGAATTAAAAAGAAAAAAGAAAAAACTAAAATGTGATAACAAAAAATGCAAGTCAAATTTAAAAAATAGAAATGGAATGTTAGAGGTGTAAAGGAGAAAAATCTTACACCAATCACGAAATTGCAAAAAGAGAAAAACAAAAACAAAACGAATTTAAACAAGGACATGACGGCTACCGAACAAAGTAGGTCTGTGCGAAAATTCTTACCCACCTTGTGTAAGTAACGTTAAAGCTTAAGGTTGCAACAAAGAATAATCCTCGTTCTTGATCTTATCAAAAACGTTTACTTTTTTTTTGGTTCAACTTTTTTTAAAAACACATTCACTTTTTTGTATCAATTTATTATTAAAAGATTCAAATATAGGTAATTATTTCTCCAAATTATTACCTACCATACATCCTAGAATGCTAAATATAGATGTGGCTTTTGGCATACCTTCTTTACTGGTGGAGCAGACTCTGAACCTCCGACCTTAAGCCACCACCACAAGAATTCTCTGACACAAGGACATAAAGATAGTTTAACTTATTTTTTTTTATTCACTTTTAATCTATTTCTTCAATCATTATTAAATAATTTATTTTAATTCTTTTAAATGATATAATATGATGATTTAATGGTAATTGAAATAGTAAGTTAAAAATAAATCAAAAAAAATAGATTAAAGTATCATTTTCATAGAAAAAATATCATGTTGGGAGACGACAATACTCTGTCCTCTCACTTCATCAAATCTCAAATGTCGCTCCCAGAATCAAACCCATCGAATCTTCCATGATTCTGTGTACTGTTTCTTTTGGCAGGGCTTGTAAAAATATCGCTGAGGACCATTGAAATCAGTAACTACATTTTAAACAAAAAAAGAAATTCAACATCGAGCCTTAAGGAACAGTGCATCCTTTGGCATTCCATGTATAACAACGTCGTTTCCATTCCTTCCGTTAGTCTTCTTATTTAACCTACAATAACCCGTTTCCAATCGGATGGAGCAATTCAATCCCAGCAACTTTTTTTGGGGTCACGAATCCTAACCTAGCCATCGAATTCTATACAATTTAACATTCTGTTTCGGGAGTGTGGGTAGAAAATATTGCACGTAGGGATGTCAACGGGACGTATAGATACAGTTAGTAGTTTTCCCTACTCTACTCGCTGGATAAATATTCATTATGTACTCGTACCATATCCATTGGGTATCTGTTATGCAGGTATCCGCCTATTTTTTTTTTCATATCCACGAGTATCCATAGGTACTCGCGGGTATTTCCAAAAGTATTTTAAAAAACAAATATTTAACCATAATTAATGTTTGGATCAACAAACTTACTTCAATTGATTTCTGAAAAACAAACAAATAAAAAATCACTAACAAAATAAAATATTAAAGAAATTACTAACTTCATCAATGTCTACATCTTGCAATATTGTATAAAGTTTCATGTTGTCCAATTTTAATCTAAAAGAGTTTGAAAACATAAGAAGTTCAGCGGGCACGGGTATCCACGGATACGGATACTATGATACTCATACCTGCCCCGTTAACATGCGATTATCAAAATTACCCATATCCACGGATAGCTGGTATCCATTTTTAATATTTATTTTTTACCCATTGCGTGTTTTCTCAACGGATATCCGTAGGTATGGATTTTTTCTGACATCCCTAATTGCACGTCTAGTGAAGGGTGGAATTTTGAAAAAACTTTAGTCTTGTGGAAGCAATGGAAAAAAAATGGGTGATCCTTGTATTTTACGGAATTGCTCAGAAAAAAGGTAAACAGAGACGTCAATACAAATAGTACTATTCACCTCCACTCAATTTACGGAAGACTATAATATGATGCGGATTACAGCGAGACCCACTGCGGATATGGAAACAAGAGTACCTATGCAGTATTTGATCACATCATACTTTGCAGCTTCTACATGGGCTCTTAGTTCATGAATTTCCTGAAAGAAATATCCCACTTCAGATTCCAGTCGAAGCTCAACATTCTCCAATAAAAACTAAAATGATCATAAACTCACCCGATCGAGTTTGTTTGTCAAACTGGAGGTTTCAGCGTTCTGATTAGCAAGCTCATCTCGTATGCGTCTGTGTTTTTTAAAGATATATAAATAAATGAGAGAGTAACATTAGCTTAAGCCACGTCAAGAGTACCAAAAACTTAGAATTGCGATCAGTGCAGTTTATTTTTAAAGAAAATGATAGATTTGAATAGCTTCAAGGGGAAAATGGTATTCCCCAAAACGAATCTGTTTAAAAACATCTCATAAGTTTTCATAATTTCACTTACCCTCTTTCAAGATTCAGGTCTAGACGTTGTCCAGCAGTGACTTTGTCAATCTCGTATCTGTAACAGATAATAGAAGACATTGAACTAATATTTGTGAAAGTGGAAATTAAATTTATTCAGTTGGAAGAATATTTTTGATTAATACTCCGTGGTGCGGACCTCATTTCGCTTCTCATCTTCTCAATGTCACCACGAAGCTTCTCAGTCTCACGTTGCAACAGAGAAAAATGATGCTCCTGCATCACCAATCACTGAAAATGAGTTTTAACAATTACACTTTTCGCCCAAAATGATTCATCTCTAACTCTTAGTTCAATCTTTCTTTGAGCTCTTTCATTTCATATTTATATTGGTTGATTATAAGCATATCATCTACATACAAGAGAAAGAACAACACACTCTTTTTTTCTCTTTTCAAGATGTAGACACTTATCAAAATTGCTCCTCTAAAACCCTGTCTGCCTCGGTAAATCATCAAACCTTTTGTATCACTTTCTTAGACTCTGTTTCAAGTCGTACATGATTTCCACAAGAGACACACCTTTCCTTGATCTCCAACAAACTCCTCAAGCTGCTACATATGGTTCTTTCAGAAAAGTTGTTTTATCATCCAATTGTTACAACACCAGATTTTACTAGTTAACAATTTACATCAAAATCCTTATCCAACAGTGTTGTACAATAGGTGACAGTGTTTGCAGCTTCAAGCACCCTTTACCAAATAGTCTATTTAGTTAAAATCTCTAATGCACCAATACTTTAATTTATATCACATATCGAACGACACTCTAGGATACTTCACCGATGCATATCCATGAAGTATATTGGAATTTATGCAGCTCAAATAACTCCATAATAACACAGATTTATAATTTATAATTTTGGCAATGTCTAAATGTGATTTAAATTTGGATACACACACTTGCAATTATCATGTTTAAATATCTTTTTATAGATTTTTAAATGTGTATTTGTCACATATCTTATCCACTTAATTTTAAACATAAGAATATCATCATATTGGATAGCATGCATAGTTGGCTAAAATATTTAGCAAAGGTAAATAGAGAGGTCCATGCAAACATAATGCAGCAAATGCCTAAGAGGATTTCTAACCATGGGTTAGCATTATGGCTCAGGCATTTCATTTTTTAAATTCTATACATTGACAGAATAAATAACCTCACACACAAGGGTGCTTTATTTATCTCCCACAGATTGAGATTTCAGACTTTTGGTTGTCTGCCCAATATGTCAAACCTCAGCATTCCATCCTTCACCCTACACGTTCTCTTTGTTATATGATCAAAAGGGAACTCTAATCCTATTTCAAAATATAAAATTTATTGCATGTTCATAAAACTTGATTGAAATTATTGGTCTCTTAACACAGGCCACCTTATTTGTGCCACCATATTTGTCTTTCGAGAATACCGAGAGGAGTGTGTAATCCACTGAATAAATTGACTAGGTACTCAAAGCACTTAATTACTGTTAATTTGGACATTATTTTGCTTGCTTTTGGCTTTTAGTTATTGCAGACTGGGATTTTGAGTTTGGCAAATGTTAACAGGTGACCTTAGGGGATAAAGCATTTGTTGAAGATTAAAAAACAAAAGAAGTATTAATTAGATATTATACTTTTTACCTTTGTCTATGGTCCACACCTGGTCCTAAGCCTGGATAAAGGTGGAGGATCGTGTTAAGCCTTTGGCAGCCAATGCAAAAGTTGTCAATATGACGTCCTGTGATCTATGTAGTCAACTGTACCTGGTGAGATAAGACTTTGTTGTTGCTGTTGTCTAAATATCATACTTTTCATCAACTATATTTTATTTGATATTCCTTAACAAGGGACAGGGGTACTTGTTAGCTGAACCCTTCATGCTACGGTGGTTCTAATTCTTACAATCCTCACTAACAAACGTTTTCCATGGGAATAACCAACTGCAATAGTGGCTATACACGAATTTCAATCTATAATAGCTATATAGCTAACCAGAGTGAAATCTGCTTCTGAATATGCACTAATAACTAAACGGATTTTAAATTTACAATGTCACCAAATCATAAGATTTCATATATAGCAAGTCTTGCAATAACTAATTCATACCAAACATGACGGAAAGAAATACCTGAGAACTTTGCACTTCAGACTTGAACTTGGACAGACTCGATTCTTGAAGCACTTCAGACTGCGAAACTCCAGAGGAAAACATATGCAAATCAATTATAGCTCCAAATTCAGAACTCTTATTTCAAGAAAAATAAATAAAGAAAAACAAGAAAACCCACTCACCTTTTGCATCTCGATTTTTGAAACAAAAGAGTGAGCTACATTTTCCAAACTATCATTCAGAACTTCGGTGATTGCAGCAGTTATCGCTTCGGCTTGTTTGGACGGAACTCCTTTGGCCTCTAAACCCCTTACCTAGGGCAATATAATTTGTCTCACAAGCCAAACAATGAAAGTTGAATCAAAAAAGTAATTGAAATCTACCAGCGCAAGTGTGTCGACCAGGAACGCGCGCTTTAGGTTGGAGTTCATGACCTGCGAAAGGTGCCTGCTACTCTGCAACGTCAAAGAAGGGAGTAAGTAGTCGAGGTCGCGGTACTTGGCCAGAAAGAGACGATGATTGGAACACAGATGAAAAGCGCGTTTGCACAAAGCCATTCAAAGTCCAGAGATGTGAACTGCAAAGTTGGAATATGGAGATTTGGGCAAAGAGAGAAAAAAAGAGAAGTGCAGTCTGCAGAGGCGGGCACGAATTAAACGCCTCTTTGTCCAAGATTGTTGGTCAGCAACGCCACTAACAACCTTTTACCTTATGATAATCAAAAATAGGTTTAAATATTTTTTTTCGACTTCATTTCATTTTTGTAGGGTTTATTGTGGAGGGTGTTTATTTTGGGAGAATATTTAAAATGGTCCTCATTTTTGTATTTTGTGTTTTATTTTGTCATTTTATGTGATACCATTTAAATGAGTAACGGAACACCTGACATGATTTGTATTTGCATTGGAGTATGTTATGTGTACTATACAGATGACTAATTAAGGTTAACTTCTCAATTTGAGAAAAATTTTGCAATTAGGGAAATTTCTTCATATTCGTCTTTCTTGAGCTCAGATTTGAAGAGGAAGCCGCTAATACTTATCATTTGATTGTTGGATTGCAGTTTCATTCTTCATTTCAATTTTCCGATTAATCATCATCAACGAGGTAGGTAGGTTTAGGGTTTTCTGGGTTGTATTTGCTCGTGGGTTAGGGTTTTCGTAATTCTATTATGGGGTTTGTTTGTACTTGGATTGTTGTGATGTTTTGCATGGTTTCTAAATTACTTTTATGATTTTGTGTAGTTTGTGTCTGTAAGTGGGGCTCAGTGGGATATTATTTTAGTTCGTTTATTTGTCGGTTGTCAGTGTAATGGTTCTCATTATTTTATTTGTAATTGATCGTAGCAGTGGTTCCCATTGCGTTAAAATAGGCTTAATAATACATCTTTTTTATCTGTTTAATTTACTTAAGGACAATAAGTGATGATAGGTTCAATGTTGTTGTCCACCACGGTGGTGAAGTAAAGTTCCATGAAGAGGCGGCTGAAATAGAGGTTGGGGATGCCAGTGGTTTGAATTGACCATGTTGAGGGTCCAGGGTTTGTGGACGTGGATTTGAATGTAGCTAGTGATGTTGAAGTGGAAGGTATGTTTAAGATAAATGACGTAAGACAAAGGGCTTTTAGAAAATGGAATACATATGTGTCAATATCAACAGCTCGTAAAACAAGAACAATGGCTGCAAATATAGGGTCATTTAAAGAGCAATATAAAAGAATCTACGACTATGCACATGAACTACTAAAATGTAATCCTGGATCAACTATAAAAATCCAAATGGAAAATGATAATGATGAAGCAATTTTTCAAAGGTTTTACTTCTGTTTAAAAGCATGTATGTAAAGATTTCTTTGTCTTTTGTAGACCCATCATAGGTTTGGATGGTTGTTTTTTAAAAGGAAAATACATAGGTGAGTTGTTGAGTGTTGTGGATAGAGATGTTAATTATTAGTTACTACCTTAGCGTATGCTGTTGTGGAAGTTGAAAACAAATAAACTTGGACATGGTTCTTGAAATTGCTTATTGGTGATCTTTGAGGTATTGACGTGTGTGAGACAATGACCTTTATGTCAGACCAACAAAAGGTATGTTTAATATATGTTCATTTTATTAATTTTTATTTAATGTTGTAAATACTAATAATCTTATCATTGCACATTAGTGCCTGTCATTCAGGATTTATTACCACTGCTGAGTACAGGTTTTGCATGAGGCATCTGTATACAAAATTCGGAAAAAAAAAATTCTCTAGCCAAAAATTAAAGATACTCATGTGGAAGGCTGCTAGGAGCACACACCCAGCAGCTTGGGAAAGAGTGTTGTTAACCATTAAAGAGCTCAATATTGACGCTTACAGATACCTTATTGTTATACCTCCAAGGTATCTCTAGTGTACAAATACCTGATTTATGTACTATTTCTGTACAAATATCTAATTTTTGTACAAATACCTGATTTTTGTACAAATACCTAATTTTTGTACAAATACTTGATATTAATACTGATGCTATTATTCATGCATGTTCTGGTCCAAGTCTAGATTTAGTGGTCAAGCCATATACGACACAATTATCAACAATATAAGTGAAGCGTGTCATAAGAGAAGACCATGATAGGAGCTACAAACGTCTAAATTATTATTTTTTGGAATGTGAACCGCAAAGTTGGAATATGGAGATTTGGGCAAAGAGAGAAAAACGGAGAAGCTGCAGTCTGCAGAGGCAAACACGAATTAACCTCTTTGTCCAAGATTACTTGTCAGTAACGCTAGTAACAACCTTTTACATTATATTATGATAATAAAAAATAAAAAATAATTTTACTAATTATTATAAAATAAAATAAAAATATTACTAAATTTATAAAACTTATATTTTAACAAATAATTATAAAACAAACAGTTATAAAATTAAAATAATAAAATAGTTTATAATAGAAAAAGTAAAATCAAGAATAAAAATATGTATACTAACAAAATTACTAAATATATAAAAAATACTTGTCTTCATTAATTGTTATGTGTTATTATTTTATTATTATTAAAATAAAATCTTAATAATGTTTTAGTTCGTCTTCATTAATTATCACGTATTAATATTATTAATATTATTATTTATATAAAAATAAAATCTTAATAGTGCTTTCAATCCTAAAATTTGAGATAAGTTTTTTAATAATTAATGAAAATAAAAATATACGTTTTAAAGTTTGAGTGACTAAGACATTTTTTTTAATTTGAAAAAATAAATAATTATTGAATGGAGTATATTTAGGTTTATACGAAATGCAGTACTGTTTAAATTATTTATCAAAATTTAGAATACATCATATATTTAATATTAAGGTTTCTACTAAATCGGTTAGACACTTTTATATTATAGATATTTCGGTCTCTAATCTTTAACTTCTTCGATATAAATGATTTTTTGTTGTCCAATCCATTTGAGTTTGAGATGTACTGTAAAAGATATTTTGATGTTTAAGTCAACATTTGTTTAAATACATGTTGTATTGAATGTTGTAAGTATAGAGTCCTGTTATCTCATATAAATTCATTATTTACACTACTCCTAACGAGTTTTTACTTATCATTGACCTAATTATCAATACAATACAAATGACTTTAGACAGCACTAAACAAGACTGTGTAACAATGTGGTTTAAACATATTTAAAGACAACATTTTGTTTAGACGTGACTTAAAAACTATCTTAAACAATATTTATACAAGTATTGCTTGTAAAAAGTGTGGGTTAATTTATAAAAATATGGTCTAAAATACACTAAAAATTAAAGCTTTTAGATTATAATTATTATCTTCCTCCTTTTGTGACTGAAAACGCAAAACTTAAATTCAAAAACGCAAAATTTGAATTTCTTCCATTTTTTGATGTTAGACTGAAAAAACCAATAGCTCGCTATGTTGAAAATGTGAAATTTTAAAAAACACATAGATCAAAATCGTTGTCTTTTATGAGGATTTCAAGCAAAGATTTTAAAATTGTTATCGTACTGAAAACCATAACCTATTACCTTCAACTACACTCACCTAGACTATGTTTCAAAAATTATTATCTAAACTTTAACCCACATTTTTTGTGATTTAAATAAATATTTTGTATCATTGCCTAAAACGATTTTTGTTGTAGTGTATAGTCCAAACATGTATTTTGTATGTTGTTTGTTTAGTTGTTTCCTAATATATATTTACTGAGCAAAATTTATGTTGATTAATTGTATTGAACTCTCAACCTTCTCATTCGGAATAACTATAGTCAAACATACCTTAATTTTGTTTCCTATGTTATCTTTCCTAAGACACATTTAAGTTGGTTAATTGGATTGGATTATCAACCTTGTCTGTCCAATTGATCATATATCTCCAATAGATCACATTGTTCGATGAACTTTAGACTAGTCAATATTTGACCAAAGGTTCATACTATAAATATAATTTTATAAAATTAAAGTCAAAATTCACTTGTTAATTGTATTTTAACTTCTTATTTAAAGTTATGCATGAATAAATTTGAATCTAAATATTTATAATCTATTTCCTAATTTAAATATCACATGAAATTTAAGTTTAAAAAATTAAAATAATAAGACATGATAGACATAAAAAATAATAAAAATTAACATAGATAGATTTTTATTAAATAAAAAGTTATGTAATACTTTTAACAAATCACTATATAAAATAATATATATATATATATATATATATATATATAATATTTTTTGTGTTTATATTTGTTTTCTAATTTTATCATTGAAATAAAAGAATTTTAAGTTAAAATAATTATTTATCAAATTTATTATTTAAGTATTTTTTTGAAATTTAATTATTTTGTTTTATTTGGCCCTTGTTTATTTAACATCTTTTAAATTGTGAAACTATCTAAAAAATATGAAAAATGTTTATAACATTATTTATATGTAAGTTTATAATTATTTATACCAAAATATATAAAAAGATATTAACAATAATAATTTTATTATTTTTATTATTACGTGTTTTCGTAATATATAATATAAAATTTATGAACGCAACTTTTATATATAGATTTTAATTATAAATTATAAAATTCATAAGACTGTAAGTAATTTTTATTATTAACCAAATTAAACTAAGAGAATCGGAGGAGGGAGACATGCATGGTGACTGACGTAATACTATTTATGTGTATTCTACCTGACTCCAATATAGAACAAAAGAAACCCTTGCGGCTGCTCTGTTTTAAACAAAACAAATAATCAAATTAAAAAATTTAATAGGTGTTACACCTTTTTAAATCAAAGTCATGTTAGGGTTAGATGATTCTAAACTGGAATCGTATGGGGTTAACGATCGTAATTAATTACAGAATTAATTAAGAAGATGCAAAAATTCAAATTGAAAATAGTGGGAGGACAACATTTTTTATATTAGAAAATATGTGGGATGTGACATTTATTATTATTTGTAGTTGCACCTCATGTTCCTTTCCAAAAGCCATCAAGAATTTTATTTGTGGTAGATGAATAACACATGTGCACAAAATATTTTACTTCATTTTTTAATTGAAATAATAAAAAAATGATATGATTCAATCTCAAACTCATTTGAATGTAGCGGATAACAGCGGAGCACGTGAACTGATGTGTATTCGAATCTTAGGAACTAGTAATGGACGATATGCTTATATTGGCGACATTGTTGCTATCTTATTGAAGGTCATCATAGGGGTCCTTAATCATTGTTAATATGGACATTAGTCCACAGTAGGGTCTGATATATGGTTAGGACTTGTATAGTTTGACCAATAGTACACATGTGTCATTCATGTATCACAAATAAAGTTGCTGAATGACTTTTGAAAGAAAAAATGAAGGTGCAACTAGAAATAGTAGAAAATGTTACATTGCCACACGTTTTGTAATAAAGAAAATAATTGTCCCCCACACTTTTATCATTTTGAATTTGTGCATCTCCTTAATCAATTTCGTTATCGATTACGAACACTTTGTAATCGATTATAATATAAATTTTTAACCCGCGCACGATTTCAACTTGAAATCGTCTAACTCCAACACGATTTTGATTTAAAAACATGTAACATTTACACAATTTCTTCATTTGATTATTTGACCACCCGATTCAAAGAAAAACGTATGAGAAATGTACAATTTGTCTTTTAGAAAATATGTGAATTTCACAATTTGTCTATTTTTATAATTTTTTTAAAATTTTTCTATATTCATAATAATAGAGACAAATTTGCTTACAATTGAAAAAAAAGCATAAATTAATTTCGGATGAGTGACAAATAATTTAACCACGAATTTCATCGAGTGTTTTGACTGTAGTTTTTGGGTGAATCTGTCCCACATCACCTTAAGTACGTGTACGTGCCACAAGCTAACGAATTTTTAAGCTCTTGTCGAATGTTTTTTTTTTTTTTTCTTTTTTTCGAATCAATTTATATGATCGATCTTAAATTGTCACCTTTGTATGTGTATCACACAAAAACTAGCCTTGCAGGATAGATTTAAGTGAAAAATAATTTTGAAATTAACCTTGTACATAATACATAAGTGTAGTTTCTATTTGACAATGAAAAAAAAAACATAGCAATTTATTTTGATGTAGATACATTTAGATTGGTTAAATATTTTTTATATTTGACGAAGATGTTTCAATCTAAATTTATAAAATTAAAGTCAAGATCAAATGTTAATTATATCTTACTTCAGATTTATTTAATAAATTTGGATATGAATTTTTAAAATTTATTTTTTAATTTAAATATCATATGAAATTTAAGTTTGGAAAATTAGAAAAAATAAGATATGATACATATATAAAAATACTAAAAATTAAAACAGATAGATTTTTATTAAATAAAAAGTTTTATATACCTTTCTAACATATCACACATACTATTAAATTATATATATATATATATATATATATATATATAAAGTTTTATTTTGTGTGTTTATAATTACTTATTTTTAATTTATTTTTTATAATATAATTTTATTTATTTATTTTAAAAATTAAAAATTATTTTTACTTGTTTTTTATAAAACTATTTTAATAAATTTTTTTATTCATTAATAATTTTTTTTATTGATTTTACTCTGTTTTTAACAAATACAAATTTATTTTTTATATAAATTTAATAATATTATAATATCATTACTAATATAATATTATATATAAATATATATATATATATATATATATATATATATATATATATATATATATATATATATATATTTAAAAATTGATATGCACTACCACATGTAAGTGTGTGTTTGTAATATAATAATAATAATAATATATTTTTTATGTTATATTTGTTTTTTAATTTTATTATTTAAATAAAAGTATTTGAAGTTAAAATAATTATTTTATCAAATTTTATTATTTAAGTTATTTTTTTAATGTTAATTATTTTGTTAGATTTAACTTATTTATTTAAACATTTTCAAATTATGAAATTATCTAAATATTGTAATAAAATTATAAAATATATTTATATTTAATTTTATAATTATTTATAATTATATATAAAAAAAATAATAACAAAATAAGAATTTTTTATTTTTATTATTATTATAAAAGAAGTAAACACAAATAACTCATGTGTCTTCCTAGTATATAAATTAAAATTTATGAACACAATTTTTCACATATAGATTTTAGTTATAAATTACAAAAATCATAAAAACAGGGAATAATCTTTATGATTAATAAAATTAACTAGAAATAAAACAGTAAGTAATTTTTATGATTAATAAAATATTAACTAAGAAATAAACAGTAAGTACTTTTTATGATTTATAAAAACTAACTAAGAAATAAAACAGTAAGTAAGTTTTATGATTAATCAAAAATTAACTAAGAAATAAAACAGTAAGTAATTTTTATGATTAACCAAAATTTAACTAAGAAAAGAGGAGGAGGAAGACCATGCATTGTGACTGACGTGATACTATTTATATGCATCCTTCCTAACTCCAACATAAAACAAAAGAAACCCTTGCGGCTGCTCTGTTTCAAATAGAGGCTACATAAATCAACTTCATCAAATAGAGTTGCAGATAACTAACCACGGCGGATTCCATATAGCGTATCCACCGTAGCTCTTTCAGGTTCTTCCCTTAATCCCTCTCTACTTTCGCTTTATTAATATTTATTCAGTTCGATGTGACTCTAGATTAGGGTTAGCGCTAAATTAAATCTGCTTCTGATTCATCGTACGTCTTCCGATTCGGGGTACGATTTCCTCGTTTTTACCCCATTCCCTGGTATCGATGCTTGGGGTTTCGTTTTTCCTTATTCCCTGTGATGTGACCCGTTATCTGATTTTCTCAGGCTTTCGATTTCGAATCAGTAATTTGTATTAGGTTTGAACGTGAATGATTTATGGGGTTTGTTGTGTGTTTTTCCGGTAATGGTTGATGATGTGTGTGTAAGATTGAACGGCTATCCTTTCCTGGTGCTGGAAAACAACTTTGCTATCCTTTCCTGGTGCTGGAAAACAACTTTGCTTGGATGTATGCACGTGATGGTTTTTCTGCTTTGAATTTTTTGATTGTGTGTAGAAAAAAGAATGACAATCAAGTTAAAAGTTTAATTAATGCTTTTGATTGTGAGAAATTAATTTCAAGCTGTGGTGGATTGTGGGAACTGGTAAGGGGAATTCCAGGGAGGAAATGTTTTACTTCTGGAGCTGATGGATTTTGGAATAATATTTTATTTGGAATCACTAACCTAGGACATTTAATTTGTAGATGTCCTATGTTACTTGCACTCAAATGTATAGTGTGTTGTGTGAATTTTTATCTTTCTGTACATTTCTCTGCATGTTTGTGTCCCACTCTTTTATTACATCTAACAAACAATATCATGACATTATGATAATTTTGTTAGATATTTAGATGGAATATGGAACATAGTTTGAAATTTATAGTCTCTTCATGAGGTTTGGTTGTTATTTCCTGCACAGTCCTTTCATGTAACATAGAGAATTTAACAAGGAAATAGAGTCACACCATACTGTGGTCCAACTGTTCCCTTCACTGTGCCAAATCTGAACATGCCCAGATGTACAATATCGGATGCCTTTGTAAAATACTATGGATTTTGAGGATTTTAATTTGTGAGAAATAATGAGTCCTATACACTATGGCAAGTCCATTGATATGTATAAAAATATTTCTGAAAAACTGATTCCCATCTCAATTTTATGTCTAGTACATACACCAACAAGGCAAAAACTCCCATAGTTGCAATGGTTTCTCCAGCAGTGTAACTGAATATTTCCTATTGCCACACAATTAGTTTATGTTATTGCAGCTTAAGTTATTGTTATAGTTGTTGATTCATGATGTAGTATCAGAGACTCTATGACCATGTTGTCAGCTCAGTGGTCCTAAGCAGCCCCTTTCTTCTAAATAAAATTCAAAGGTTTGCACAAGGTTGGATGAGTTCTGGAGCATTACCCATATTCAAGATGGAGAATCTCTTGCCTTAGCGGGCATATTGGACATATCAAAACAATTCACACGCTTTTATCCAACACCTTAAGTCTTTTGGAAGCTAGTTCATGACAACCTGAACCTTCTAGGGAACGATTTGTGCATTTTTCGCTTTAAATATGGTGGTGATGCAAATAATTTGTAAGTGTAATGTTGGATGGGGTTCACCTGGTCCCATATGACTCCTAATCAACATGGGGATGATTGTTCTTGTTAGTAGGGAAGTCTGCTGAAGAACTTATTTTCATTTTAAAGGCACCCGTATTTTTCTGTTAGCAAGATGTAGCTGTCTATAACCATGAGTCTCCTTTCTTTCTCAGTGGTCGTTTTCTTTATTCTATTCCTGCATTGCCTTTACAGGATAATAGTATTTCACCATTCACCAAACCAAAACAATGCCTCCAGATGCCTTTCTTTGTGAATCAAATTTTTACCTTATCCCTCTACTCTATTGGGTCAGCTTCGCCGAAAGATGAAGTGATGTGCTTTCTGTTGTTTTTTCAAAGGTAGAGTGATGTTATGTTGGGAATATATTATTTGTGAGAAGCACGTGAATATTATGAAGAATGGTGACCAGGGGCTTGCTATCAATTTTTTTGGTGCTGAGTGCAGTGGTATTTGATTGATGTGAATGTGAGATGGATTGCATGTTGAAAATTTCATGTTCTATACTGTTGGAATTTGCGGTTTTTATATTTTGAAGGGGAGGTAGGGGGTTTGCCTTGGCTAGTTGGCTTAAGGATGATATTGGATGTTGGTTGTGATATGGACAGGAAGGAGGCGGTGGCTGGTGGTGTTGGTTGTGGTGGAGGTGGTTTTGCTGATCAGTTGTGGTTGAGGGTAGGAAAGAAAAAAGGTGAAAATGAGTTCAGACAGCCGCAGCAGGAGCCGGAGCAGAAGCAGGAGCCCAATGGACCGTAAGATCCGATCTGATCGATTTTCCTACCGTGATGCACCTTACAGGAGAGATTCACGTCGGGGTTTCAGGTTTTCTTTTGGAATTTAACTATTTATTTGCTGTATTGCTTTTCTGCTTAAATGTATTGGTAGGGGGAGTCGAAGAAGATTGGAGTATGCTTTTGATAGAAGAGGCTTTGAATCTTTGTTATTCTTTTGTAAAACCCTAATTCTATCCCATTTATTTTCTGTTCTTGTGGTATGCATTCTTCGTTCTGGCTGCTGCTTTGATTAATTTGGAACTTAAGTGATAGGCTTTTGACTGTCAAGCAGAAGGGTGTGTATTTACACAGCATTTTAGGATTTGAAACATGAGCATGCATTTCTCACAGTTGAAGAAGATTGGAATATGCTTTTGGTAGAAGAGGCTCTGAATCTTTATTATGCTGTTTGTAAAACCCTAATTATGTCCCATTTATTTTATTTTCTTGTGATATGCATTCTGGTTCTGGCTGCTTCTTTGATTAGTTTGGAACTTAAGTGACAGGCTTTTGACTGTCAAGAAGAAGGGGTTATTTACACAGCCTTTTAGGATTTCAAACACGAGCATGCATTTCTTACAGTGGCAACACTAATTTGATATTTTTGTCAGCCGAGACAATCTGTGCAAGAACTGCAAGAGGCCTGGTCATTATGCAAGGGAATGCCCTAATGTTGCAATCTGCCACAACTGTGGCCTCCCTGGGTATGAAATTCGTTCAGTGTTTCTTAAAAATTGAGTATTCAGATTTCAATTAACATGATTATGCTTTAGTCACACTTCTTATGCTGATAATTCTGCAGTGAAATTTGTTTACCTGGCAGCAATAGTTTTCTTCTTGCTCTTAATTTGACTGGTTAACTTTCAGCAATTTATGCCTATTATCATTCATCTTCTGTTTATTTTTATTTATACGTTAGGACAATGTGGTTTCACTTTTGTTCCTAAAGTTCAATTTCTCCTTTTTTTTCTACATTTATCTTCTTTCCAAGGATGACACTGAACTTCATTTCAAGAATCTTTTTTCTGTATATTGTCGAAGCATTGGAACTTTCAGTGTCTGTTATGTTGTCTGATTTTTTTTAAAAAGTTATTTCCTTAATTCACCTGTTAGGTTCCATCGCACAATGGCATCTTTTAATTCGAGGTGTTCATCCGTAAACTATTGTATTGTATTAGTTCTATCCAAATTTATATTGCAACTATGTGCCATGTTCTTTGTGTTTTCTGTGGGTGGAAATAATTTTGCTTCCGGCATCGGATGGTGATATGTGCGTGAGCGTCTTAGTGTTGCCATGATGACTTTTTGTTGGTCATTCTAATGGTGCTTCTGCTACTCCATGTAGCCAGACTCTCTTTTCCTTTACCTGCTCTTTGATACGTTTTTGAAACTTTTGTTGTTTGACTTTACAACTTTCAAATCCGAATTTTTAAAAAAAGGTCATCTTTTTGCTTATCTTAGTTCTATCGGATTTTGTGAACTCAAATTGTCAATTATACCATATCTGGTGATTGGGGCTTACTTTTCTGGATTTAAATGTTTGATCAGGCACATTGCTTCTGAATGTACCACAAAGTCACTCTGCTGGAACTGTAAAGAACCTGGCCACATGGCCAGTAATTGTCCAAATGAGGGAATTTGCCATACCTGTGGTAAAGCTGGACACCGTGCTAGGGAATGCACCGCTCCTCCAATGCCTCCAGGAGATTTAAGGTTGTGCAACAACTGTTATAAGCAGGGCCACATAGCAGCTGAATGTACGAATGAGAAGGCATGCAACAACTGTAGGAAGACAGGCCACTTGGCACGTGATTGTCCTAACGATCCTATTTGTAACTTGTGCAATGTTTCTGGGCATGTGGCTAGACAGTGTCCAAAAGCCAATGTGATTGGAGATCGCAGTGGTGGTGCCGGAGGCGGTGCAGCTCGTGGTGGTGGGGGTGGGGGTGGTTACCGAGATGTTATTTGCAGGAACTGCCAGCAATTAGGTCACATGAGTAGGGATTGCATGGGCCCCTTGATGATTTGCCACAATTGTGGAGGTCGTGGTCACCTGGCATACGAGTGCCCTTCAGGTCGGTTTATGGATCGCTACCCCAGGAGGTATTGATGGATGGAAATTTATATGCGTTCAGTAATATGGATGTTTTTTCTATGTTTTTCTCGCCAAAGACAGATTCATTAGTCCTGGTAGAGTATGTGTTTGGCTTTTTATTATTTTTAACTTGCTAGAGAGACATGACAATGATGCCAATTTATCGGCCATTTATAGTTTATGATATCGTGCTTGTGCTAGGAATAAGAATTTGCTACTCCTGGTAAGACCTGTTATTGTATGCATTCAGAGTTACCTACCTGATGACGTTACCTTTTATCGGTTTTACATGTATTTAATCGGTGCTTATATTTATTTATTGCCATTAGATTTATAATTTTTATAAATTAGCATAAGCAATGAGTACTGCTGCTATGTTTGGATTAATTAATGTCATACAATAAGTTTCACTATTTATATTATTTAAAACAATATAAAATGAAATAGTTGTTTTTACTTTTCAATTTGATGTAATAATGAAATAAATTTTTAATTTCCTTTAGACATTTTGTCTTTTGACATTATATATATTTCTAGATTGCACGAGGCCTTTATTGGACGTCGTTTTAAACTTTGTACTTAGTGGTGATAACTATTCTGATTTTAAATTATCTGAGTGATTTATCAGTAGATTTTACAACTATAAATTGTTCCATAAATTGCTAAAGAGGTTCTAACAATAAATAACCACGCGTCACTTATCAATCCCTGAAGTTCTGGTGCATGAAATTAGATATTAAACAAAACGACTTAACTTGTACATCTAAACTACTTTAAGGACACAAATCAGTCCCCTTTTTTTTTTCAGTTAATGTTGGTTACAAGGGATAGCTTTTGAATCATTTTCTGGTTAGGTTTTACTTTTTAACCGATTGATGTGTATTGGAAAAAAATCATTAGCTTTTGAATTATTTTTTACAAATAAAGATTAATTTTAATTTTTTTTCTTTTTCAGAATAGAAGAAAATCTTGATATTCTTCCTTTTTATTTTTATTGACACAAACGATACATGTCGTCATTTGAAAAAATAGGGATATATTAACGAAGCTTCGCGAGGGTCAATAGCGACGGCCGAAGACATCATAAAATCGAGTCATTCCCAAGTTCATTGCGTTAACCTTTCTATCCGCAGAACATTACCAGTTATGGCCGAATCGGGTGTGGTAGAGATAGCTGGTACACCCGTTCAAGAATTGGTGTTGAATCGTGAAAATGTTCCAAAAAATTACATTTACGAGGAAGGTGGTTCTGGATTTCGAGATGCTCTTTTTCCATCACAGGATGATGATATTCCTGTGATCGATCTCCATCGCCTCTCATCTCCATCCACAGCACAACAAGAACTTGTCAAACTCCATAACGCACTTCATTCATGGGGCTGTTTTCAGGTACCCTTTTCTAATAATCTAAACACAATCTCCTTCAATCATCACAACACTCCAGAAGAAAGAAACAGAGTATAACTAATTAAACTCAGATACCCATTTTTTAACGATTTATTGAATAATTTTTATTTAAAGCTGCAAAATTACAAGAAATGTTCGTTTTATGGTAAAGTGTACTGGGGAGTAAACTTAGAATTTGGTAATTTCAGGTTATTGCTAAATTTAGTTTGAGTTGATTTCTTCATGAGTTTGTAAAATCATACAATGTCAAAGAAAATATTAGAGTAGACAAATGAAGTTAGGGATGACATTATTTTCTGTTATTCTCGATTATTTTGTGGGATTCAGGCAATAAACCATGGAATGGAAAGCACGTTTCTGGACAAGGTGAGAGAAGTTTCATTGCAGTTCTTTCAACTTCCAAAAGAAGAAAAGAAAAAATGTGCAAGGGAACCAAACGATATCGAAGGATATGGTAATGATACAATATATTCAAAAAAGCAAAGGCTTGATTGGACTGACAGAGTATACCTAAAGGTTCTACCCGAAGATCAGAGGCAGTTCAAATTTTGGCCTCAAAGCCCTAATGATTTCAGGTATACATTCTTATTTATATAAAAAAAATGTATGTATGTATGAATTGGTTTTAACTTATGATAAGCATCATTCTTTCATTTTATTTTCATAAAATTGAATACTAAGTTTATCTGATTAAATTAAACATTCTCTCCTATTAATCACACTGGGTGTCTCAATGCAGGAGTACTGTTCTACAATATACCGAAAGCCTGAGGCTGCTAAGTGAAGTAATCCTTAAGGCCATGGCTAAATCATTGAATTTGGAAGAAAATTGCTTCCTAAATGAAATTGGAGAGAGATCAAATATGTTTCTGAGGTTCAACTATTACCCTCCATGTCCAATGCCTGATCATGTTCTCGGCACCAAGCCACATGCAGATGGATCCACCATTACTTTTCTGTTGCAAGATAAAGCAGTAGAAGGTCTTCAAGTCCTCAAAGATGATCAGTGGTTTAAAGTTCCAATCATCCCTGATGCTCTCTTGATTAATGTTGGTGATCAAATAGAGGTACGTAATAACTTAAGTTTCTTATTCTACTTAGACTTTTGTGATTATCATTGGTTAAATGCGTATTTAGTCTCTAATTTTAATACATTTTGGTCTTAAATATTAAAAATAATAAATATAGTCCTTTTAACCCAATAATATTATGTTGTTTTGGATTTGTTAATAGTGTTTCACACTAGCATTTGAACCGGAAGGTGTCAAATGTATAAAAAGTTCAAATCCTAATCTGAAACGTGTCTGACATGTAAAAAAAAGTAAAGATTAAAAAGAGTATATTCATTCATTTTTAAATTTTGAGAACCAAAATATATCTAAGTTTGAGACAGAGACAGAGAAGAATTCCAATTTCAACGCAGAGACTTAGAAATATATTTAATCCTTCCGTTTAACTTTCATCATTTAATTCTTGCAAAGAGCAAACCTGTAAATAGATTTGATTGATACAACAGAAAAGCTTGTTTATGCTAAGATGTGAGAAAGGAAGGATTGAGTGAGAATTGTTTTGAATGTGACTAACAACAGATAATGAGCAATGGAATTTTCCGGAGTCCTGTGCACAGGGTAGTGATAAATAAAGAGAAGGAAAGGCTAACAGCAGCAATGTTCTGCATCCCGGATCCAGAAAAAGTGATTAAACCGTTGGATAAGCTTGTGGACGAGTCAAGGCCAATATTATACAGACCTGTCAAAAATTATGTTGAAATCTATTTCCAATATTACCAGCAAGGGAAGAGACCAATGGAAGCTTCAAAGATTTAGTTAGTTTTGATTAAGCCCAATGTTTCTCATGATTTGGTTAAATAAAACAGAACAAAGATGCAGCCAAATTTCAAGTTATGATCCCTTTATAAACTGCATTCTTGTTTAGTTGTTAGTACAAGTTTTGTTATCTGATAAAATATATAATCTTGCAATTTTTTAATGCAAAAATGATTATATATTTCCTCAACTTAAAGAAATAAATAAACAATTGGCTATTTTTTACTTTTCATTTTTTATCATGTTATTTTAATAGAATAAAAAATAAATCTACGTAAAAGAATGTGTTTTCACTTGTTAAAAACATAAGGATTTTTCACTTGGTGTAATAAGAACTAAATTAAATATTTACTTAGTCTTTACCGGTATAAAAACATAGTTTACTTCTTAATAGATAAGGAAAACATATTTTTTCTTAATGCATATAGTTTTAATATCTGTTCACATATCTTATTTTTATAAATAATATATTTTAAAATTTTCTTTATAAGTATAATCAATAATCATAACCTAATAAATTAAAAAAAAAACGTGTAGAGATTAAAATAGATGTTTTAAATAAATAAGAACCGAAAAAGAAATTTTTGTAATTAAGCAATACAAATCTAATAGTGAATATATGATATTTCTGACAAAGGTTAACTTTTGGTAAATCTAGCGCATCCTTTTAGTAGGAATCAATAACAAATGTGTTTCTTTTTAAACTTTCATTTAATTCAACATATTAATTGGTAGATATAATAATATAAACATATATACATTAATCAACGTGATATTTATACCATAAAATAAAACATTTCCTTTTTTATTTAATTGATGTATGTTGAAACCAAAAGCCAAAAATTGGTGTTAAAAGAATCATTACTTGATTTAGAAAAGAAGAATTAATGAAAATAAAACGACATGACTCTTGACTATGCATATTTAGGACAATGATATTTAAATAAATAAATTTTGACAATTTTTTTTTATAATTAAATTGACATCTTTTGAATAAAAAAATAAAAAAATAAAAACTACTTAAGAAATTACACCTCCACCTCAAGTTGTTAAGATTTACCCGTTAAAAAATCATTTTTCATTTTCCCATTAGTAATTGAAGGTGCAATAGAAAAAAACATACAAAAACATAAAACCATGCTTCTTTAGGCAAGTTCATCCCGTTGACCTTTTCATTCCTACAAACACTTTGCAGGTGTTATGGCAGAATCCGGTGTGGTAGAGATAATTGGCAAACCCGTCCAAGAACTGCTGTTGAATCCTCAAAATCTGCTAAAAAATTACATGTACGAGGAAGGTGGTGCTGGATTTCGCGATGCTCTTGTTCCATCACAAGATGATGAACATGTTCCCGTGCTTGATCTTCTTCTTCTCTCATCTCCATCTACAGCACAACAAGAACTTGCTAAACTCCGCCATGCGCTTCATTCATGGGGCTGCTTTCAGGTATCCCTTTTAATTACTTCATGTCATAACACACTGAATTTAGAGAACCTGCAGATACAAATTGGAAAAATAATGTTGCAGATTTTATTACCAAAGAAATATATATTAGAATGAATGTTGAAGTTGGTAATGATAATTTTCTGGTGCAATTATTTTGTGTGGGATTCTCAGGCCATAAACCATGGAATGGAAAGCTCGTTTCTGGATAAAGTGAGAGAAGTTTCAAAACAATTCTTTCAACTTCCGGAGGAAGAAAAGCAAAAATGTGCTAGGGAACCGAAAGATGCTGAAGGGTATGGCAATGATATAATATATTCGGCAAATCAAAGGCTTGATTGGACTGACAGAATATACCTAAAGGTGCTGCCTGAAGATCAGAGGAAATTCAAATTTTGGCCTCAAAAACCCCATGATTTCAGGTATTCAACTTCTAGCCTTTGTAACTCTCAACCGATTTCTAATCGATCTGGGATCTCCAACGATCTCCTCTTGCACCAAGATACATATATCTTGTTATGTTGTCAAAGAGTTTTGAACAATGAAAAATGGATGATTAGTGTCTGATATAATTGATCAGATTATGTAAGAACAAGGTTCAAAAGTGATTATGTAAGAACAAGGTTCAAAAGTCTAACGGTCTGTTACGATACCTCCTTCAACTCCATATATCACTACATATTTACTTGACACCTATCACTAATTAGAAACAGCTCGTCTTGTCGTGATTTTTCCTTGAGTTCTCAAAACTTCTTTCGTTCCATCTTTGTTGAGGCAGAGAACCCATCGTTGTTTGTCTTAGTTGTACTGTTTGTTCAATAGCAGGTGACACGATAAATTTCACAACAAATCTTGTTAAGATGAACATTAAATGGTTTTGATATATACCATCTTAAAAGATGAACTTTTAAACTTAATTCAAATTTACAAAACCAACTCGTAAGTTATTTGGACTCATTTACGTATTTTAAATTTGTCTTATTTCTAATGGGATGATAGAGTTTTCTAAAGGAAGATTGTTAAAAATTAGACTATATTTAAAGTTGAAGCAAGCATAGGAGTTTACTTAATTTCTCTTTTGGTAGTGACACAATTATTTGGATTGCGTATTTGCATAATGCAGGAGTACTGTTGTACATTATACTGAAAGCATAAAGCTGCTAAGTGAAGTAATTCTTAAAGTCATGGCAAAGTCACTGAACTTGGAAGAAGATTGCTTCCTCAATGAATGTGGAGAGAGAGGAGATACTTTTCTGAGATTGAACCACTACCCTCCATGTCCATTGCCTGATCATGTTCTCGGTTTGAAGACTCATGCAGATGGATCCACCATAACATTTCTGTTGCAAGACAAAGAAGTAGAAGGCTTCCAAGTCCTCAAAGATCATAAGTGGTTTAAAGTTCCAATCATCCCTGATGCTCTTGTCATTAATGTCGGTGATCAGATAGAGGTAATAACTAGATTTCTTAAGTCTTGTTGTTTAAGTTTTTACATCAACTACAATAGATAAGACAAATACACCGTATATAATAAGTTGCAAATCTCACCTTACAAGTTAATTTGGATCATACGGTCTTTGTGCCAGCGATAGATCATTCAAATTTCTATCCTATCTCGATGGTAGGATAGTGACCTACCATGGTGGTGACAAGTGAAGGAGAATTAGGATTTGATTTCGAAGAAGGAGTCTGAGAAACGACTACCATGTCCAAAAAAGGCAGCAGACGCACAAATTACCCAATCCTATCAGAGTAATCCAAAAATTATTTTAACGAGATTTATTATTTGTTGGACCTGTCATATTACCTATCGAGAACCTCTGACCACCCGTTCATCTCGATGTCAACTTATGAAAAATGAAAAATAAATTACAGTAAGCTCACATGTCTAAAATTATATAGAATCAACAGTTTAAGTTAATCAAAAGTTTATATAAATGTGGTGTTGTACTTAGATTCATGTGATGAATACAAAGTTGTGATGATGATACCAGATAATGAGCAATGGAATCTTCCGGAGTCCAATACACAGGGCAGTGGTAAATGCAGAAAAGGAAAGGCTGACAGTGGCAATGTTCTTGGTTCCAGACTCAGAGAAAGAGATTAAACCAGTGGATAAGCTCGTGAAGGAGTCAAGAACAGCTTTATATAAACCAGTGAAAAATTATGTTGAGATATATCTCCAGTATTATCAGCAAGGCAAAAGGGCAATTGAAGCTTTCAAAATTTGATTTTAGTATGATAATATTTTAAAGTCTAGTATTCATTAATTAATTACAAACATAATGTAAAAATTAATAACATTTTTTTTTTGTAATTTTGGTTCTGTGAAATTTAGCCATATTAGATCTTCAAATCAAGCAAATTTACTATAATTCAGTTGTTAATCATGAATGTTAATGTATATGTTATAGTAATATGAAGGTTTGTTCTTAAACCTCATTATTAATATATTATATGAATATGGGTAATAGATGTTATGGATTTATTGGATTCTTTAACCTTTTCAACTAAACTTTTTATTTGTTTTATGAAAAAAGTAAAAATGAAAGTCTAGTATGCAGTGAAACGTATGATATTATTGAAGTTTGAATATATTTTTATTATGTCCTACTCATTACAAAGTTATATTTTGTCCTGGTTTTAAATGTTTGGTATTTTTGAATTTTTTTGATACCGACAATAATTAGTATAACTAAAAAAAGGTATTAATTAATATAATTAAACTCACAAAGAATATACAAGTCTTATAAACACTATCCTGTGTTGCTCCCTTTCAAATTAAATTATTGTTAGGTTTAAATATTTGACAATTTATTGGTCTTCTTTTTAGTGCTTGTTAGTAATTATGAACATAATTAATTTAGTATCGATATAAATGCTAATTAAAAAAAATCAAACTTTAGTTAAAATGAAGTAAAATATTTAATATATTCATAAATAAGATAACCACCTATAACTTAGTCAACCTTTTAAAAAATCATCATACTATGTACAATAACTATTATTTTAGTTTAAATACTAATTTTTTGTTAGTGCGGTAAAAAAAAATAATGCAGCTTAGAAATAAGTCAGATGATCTAAACTAATTTTTTGTTCAATTTGGATGGACTAATTTTTAGTGTACTAAAAGTTTTAATACTGTAGTTAGAGATCTCAAATAGGTTTCAATTTGTGAGCTAATTCGGCTCATTACAAGTTTGAGCTGGGTTAGGTCGAGAAAAAAATTATTTTTTTTAAAAATGGATTGAATTGAACCTGACTTATTTAACCTACAGATTAAACGGGTTCAAATCGGGTTGAAGGTGAATTAATCCACTTACCAACATTTTTTATAATTTCTTTTAAATTTTTATTTATTATAAATATTTTATATTTTTAATTATATAGGTTCACAATTTCATATATTTTTGTGCAGGACAACTAAATAAATTATGTTTATCTCTACAATATGTAAATAATTATATAATAAAAAACAAAATAAAATTAAAATTTGTGTACACAAAAATAACAAAAATAGATATTCTCTTTATATATATTGATATTTTTTTAATTTATTTAATAATTATATCATAAATGATAAATAAAAAAATTGTGTAAAAGAAGTATTCTCATTATAAAATAAATATTGATTACATTTAATCATCTCTTTGTTATATGTCGTAGACTGGTATTTATGATCTTTGTACCATTATTGGATAAATTACGAAAAGCAATGTAACTAATTTTCACAATAGTCAAAGCGTAATTAAAATGTTATTTCGGTTATCACGAGGAGCAGCTTATCTTCAAGTCACTCAAGAAATGTGAACAGAGTAGCATATTAATGATGTATTTGTTAAAATTAAATTAGATTTTGTATTTAGATATAATATTTCATTAAAAGGAAGAATTGTATAATAAACAAAAATTTAATTCAAAATAATCTAAAGTAATATTAAAGATTCAAACATATCGTAAGGAAAACATTTGAAAATAAAAAAAAGCTACTGAACATTTCATTAAGTGATTTTAAAAATATATTGAAGAAGTTAACAAAGGAAAACTTGAATAAATATCTTTCTGAGAAAATATTTGTATAAACACATGGTAGGAAGGTGCGAATAGAAAACGAAAGGAAAAAGTGTTTTGAGAAACGGTAGCAAAAAGCAAGCTGAGGCCAAGTTATCGGGCCAAAGGTGGTGGACTTATTGGTATTGTGATTGCTAGGGCACGGCGCAGGAAGATGGTGATTCTGAGCAGGAATGAAGGATAGTTTGGTCTTTGGGAAACACACGACACAGAACCACTTCGCTTTGCATTCGCACCCTTCTCCATCCCATTCTCATTCCCTTTCTGTTACCTTCTTCTATATACCCTCTCCACGCACCCTAAATCTCTTCATTTTTCTCAATTTTATTTAATTTACTCATAAATTAAACATTCAAATTGCTGTTCCTGGAATCCCTATTCTGTTCTCCATGGACGCCGAAGATGACGAAGCTTCACTCCAATCACACTCTGATGCACAATGCCACACCGACATGCAAGATATCCCCTACGCCGCCGCGGAAGTCCCTGAGCCCGATACCGTGGGGGAGCTGAGCGCCGCCGCCGCCGTGCATGAGGTCGCCGCTGTTGAACCAGATGCGACGATGGAGGCGGCGGTTGAGTCCGACGAGGGCGTCGGAGCGCAAGTGATGGACGAGGTAATTGAGGAGAAGGGGAATGAGGTCACCGATGTGGACGACGTGGCGTTGGAGATGGAGAACGTCGAAGAGGAAGCGAATTTGGCAATTGATGCGGAAGAGGACGAAATTGGGGACGATGACGCAAACGAAGACGCTTTGATGGAAGACGAAGAAGACGAACAGCAACAAGGAGAGGAGGAGGAGGAGGAGGATGGGGAGGAGGGGGAGGAGGAAGAAAAACAACAGCACGGAGTGGATGAGGAAGAAGATGAACAGCAACAAGGTGAAGAGGAGGAGGAGGAGGAAGAAGAAGAAGAAGAACAGCAACAGGGAGAAGAAGATGCTGATGCTGGAATGGCAAAAACAGAAGATACAGAGGAGAAGGAGGAGAAGAGTGTGAGTAGTGGGAAGAGGAAGCGTGGGGCTGGGAAGAATGCTAAGACTACAGGGAGAGTTGCGTCCAGGAAAAAGACGGAAGAGGATGTTTGTTTCATTTGCTTTGATGGAGGTGACCTTGTGCTCTGTGACCGCAGGTGACTCTGAGTTTTGTACTTGTGGCCGCATTTTTCTTATTTTTCTACTTGTATCCATTGTTTTTACGTTTGTTGTGGAAATTCCTTGCCATCTCTTTGATGTTCAACAGGGGATGTCCCAAGGCTTACCATCCTTCCTGCGTTAATCGTGATGAGGCATTCTTTCGAGCAAAGGGAAAGTGGAATTGCGGTATGTTTCATACCTTATTCTGTATTGTCTCAGCGTTGTAGTTGTGGTTGTTCAATTTCTCTTTTTTCTACGGTCAGTCAGTTCGATGTTCGCTGTCATGTGCTAATTGTGTTGTAGCCTTGTCATTCTTTGAAATCTTTTAAGGGTTGGAGAGATCAAACTTACAGCTGGCTTGGAGTTTGAATATTTGTTGGTGTCATGTAGGTGATACGTAAGATTTGAAGCTGTGAAGTTACTTTGAAGATTTTAAGATGAATTATTTTCTATATACTGTTGGCCTAAAACACCCAATAGGAATTTACTTTATCGCCATCACATTAATGAATAAAATCATATCGTCAAACTGTCAAATATTGTTGGATGCATGTGTAAAATATGTTTTGCATCGGTACTATATATAAATTAAATTTGAGGTTTTAAAAACATAGCTCACAACTGCAATTTTGGCTAGGCTTTTAGGGTACCAGTGCCTGCTACACAGTAGTCAATAGTGTTGTATAGTGGGTAGCAAAGCGGAGCTGCCATAGGATTCAAAGATTGGAGGAGTTTCTGATACCATCTTTTTTCGTGCCACAGCGGCCTTGCCATGATATAGGGTTCAAAATCCATTTTACACCTGGAACATAGTTGTTAGGTAAAATATTCCACAAAAAGTATGAAACAGTGTCCTTTTTTTGAGCTGAGCATGATCTCAATAAGATAGAAGGTTTTTTTTGTGGAGTAACCTTCTCCCACTAGGTGTTATTATCTATATGAACTCAGTTAGTTCCATTGCACTCTATCAAATAACATTTTTTCTATAAAATCTGGGATCCATTAATGGTTTCTTTTAATGATTTTAAGGTTTTCCTCTACCCTTTTTTTGTTAAACTATCTTCCATTTGACACACTTTTTGCACTCGAGTGTCTATTAGTTTTATTTTCACATGATCAACCGACCACAAATCCGTTTCTGAACTCATTTTGTTGATCAACCAAGTACAATTCATGAAACAATCCATACTGTTTATGTTTGTTTATACACGGTTTTTGAGTCCTAGATGTCCTTAGGTAAATGTCCAAACAGTTCTCATTTTAGAATTTGTTTCGTTACATGGATTATTTTAAGGGCGGCATGGGATCAAATTTGCATGAATTCCTCATGTCTTGGTTATTGATATTTGCTATTTGGGTTGCAAGGTGTATTACTAGTATCACTATCAATTCTTTAAGACGGTTTCTGTTATTGTGCTATGCTAATTCTATTTCTTTTTGTATTTGATTGGACAAGTTAGAAAGATTCTAAATCACTAAATTATGATCAATTCTGTGGCAAATTTCTCTCATCAGTACACTTTATCTTTGGAGTGTAATTGTTAAACTTCAATGCACTTTAATGAATGGTCACGCTTCTCCCCTTTTTTATTATTTGTTTTGACAACCTTGTTTGGCAGGAACAGTTATTGATATTAAATTTTGTATGTTTTTTTCTAAGCATAATTGAACTTATTTTGAATCCTAGGGTATCAGACTTGCAAATCATCTTTGCAATACATTGCTTTACTGTATCTGACTTCGCATATGTTTGATCTTCACATGACCCCAGGTTGGCATCTTTGCAGCAACTGTGAGAAGAATGCAAACTATATGTGCTATACATGTACTTTTTCTCTGTGCAAGGGATGCATCAAAGACGCTGTTATCTTATGTGTCAGGGGAAACAAGGGATTTTGTGAGACATGCATGAGAACTGTAATGTTGATTGAACAGAATGTGCAGGGAAGCAATGTGGTACAACATCCCTTCCTACCTCTCTTTCTTGTTATTTGAAAATATGACAAGTTTTTATCTTTGTGCCATGCTTCATGCAGTTTCAAAGTGGTATTGTCTGTTATTTTAGTATTTACTCCTACTGTTGCTAACTTCTCTCCCTGGTTTTATCTTGGGTTACACTTTAGAATTTTCGCACATTCCTGTACTTGCATATTAACATGGCAATATTGTGCAATACAAGGCTCACATAATGGAGTGGATTTCAGTAAAGGCTATCACAGCAGCAATCATGGCCAAAATTGCAGCATTTTATGTGCTATAGTTGTGCAACCATGATGGGTTTTAGACACCTTTTCCAAAGCGATGTTTTACTAACCTATCAAATTCTCCTTAGCTGTGGCCAAAATTGCTTCATAAAGTATGTTTTATCATTCAAACTTCTTAATTCCTAACCAATCAGGTTGCTATATGCAATGCTCTCCTTCCTGTTTCAACACAAACCTACTAATACCCAAATGCTCACTGTTTTTTTGCCACCCAAGCTCCGCAACTTTTGCAAAGCCTTGGCATACCCGCCTCTATATTTTCCCACTTCTGTTCTGTCAATTGGTAACTCATTCTCTATTCTTTTCTCTCGAGTTCTCACAGAAGTCTAGGACAGGTTCATGGATTTGCCCTGCCTCTGTTATATCACTCATCCTTCTGTTTCTTTTGTGTATCCAAGTCCTCATTCTGTTCAACTGATGGCCCCCTTCTATTGTGATTGTCCTTTTTTTGTACGACTTCATTTGTAACACTTGAAGTTGTCTTAGTTTCATCCACTTGGAGGCTTACGATTGTTTAATTGTTTTAATTACTTATTTAGTCCCTATAGTTACAAAACATCCTTTTTTTTGTCCCTGCTTATAATTTTTAATCCGTTTAGTCCTCGTGTGAGATTAAAATGATATGTCTAAGGCCTATAAGGGATTACAGATGATATGTATAGAGACTAAAAAAAGATGTTAAGTATGGGTACTGAGGAGGAAAAAATTTTGTAATTGAAGTGATCAAATGAGTAATCAAACCCATATATTTTTTTTATTATTCACATGTATGTTTTGTTTAAGAACGTGAATTCTAATTGTTAATTATAAATACATCTTTCACTTTCCTTATTTTTCCAATAGGCTTAAATATAGTTTTACTTCCTGAAAAAAATGAGTGAGTTCTGGTATTGATCCATTCAAAATTGAAAATTACGTTTGATTCACACTGTTATATGACACTAACTAACTACTTATGTCTTGAACAAAAAGATGAATCATCTTCCAAGTCACAAATGCTAGTGTTGTAATATAGTGTCGACATCTGTCATCTAAAAAACTCTTAAAAGTTCGTGAAATAAATGTCTCATCTATCTTAAAATGAATATTATGAACTGAAAACAGTTATTGATAAGTTTGGTGGGATGAAAATCGAAGATTTTTTTTTTTCTGGTGCTAAAACTAAAATTCACACATTTTATACGAACTAAAAGGAGTGATTTCAAATTTTATAGGAATGTAAACTTTTTAGGGAGCAAAATCTAAACTCAATAACTTTTAGGAACAAAATACATATTTAAGTCTCTTTTTATATTTCTGAACATTTATGTGTAATATTAATTTAACTTGTATCTATAGTCTTCAGAATTATGGTAATTCGAATATCTGGTATCCAGTTATAGCATTTTTGGTGCTGGCTTCTATCTAATATTGATGACTATGGTGGTTAAAAACAGATGGATGCGGAGATCTTACTTTTTCCGTTTTATTGGGGGATTGGAGATCCATAATATAGAATTTAAATATTGATACATGGTTGAAAATTGCTTGGTTCAAAAAGATCTTTTTCTAATCGTATTAAAATGTGACTGTTTACTCTAATTGTTGGCGGTTTCCTATTTATGTTACAATATAGATTACAATACCGAATAATTTTGAGAAATAATACAATGTACGCATGAAGTATAAGAGTTTAAGACGTATGTGTTAAACCCTAACATTCCTCGCTATTTAGGAGCCTATATGTACCAAATTTGCAAACTTATTTATGAATGAAATAACTTGAAGTCATTTAAGGGGGATTTAATGAATATATCTTTTAGTTAACTGGTTGTTGGAGTCGACAAAGGCAAGGCTGTTCTTTTCAGTTGAATGAACCTTTCATTTCACAAAATGACTGTCAATCTCTATAGTTGTGATTATCTCAGGAAAGACTTTGGTTGTCTTGAAGCTCCTAAAACAACGACTTTTTCCACATATGTTGATGTTCAGTGGTTGATTCTTCCATGGTGTGGTACATGGCCTTTGCTTTGAATCTTTCAACAACTTTTTGCTCTTCTGATTTTCCATGACACCAAGTTTCTTTCAACAAGTTCACAATAACTGTCATCTTCATTCAGTATAGCCTGTAGCCCTTCACCTGATGCAGTCTTATTGTACCTAACAACATCCCCATAAGTCAATTGGAAGGAGCAAAAGTAATGTCTGGTGTAGTCATTGTAAAGTAGTTCCTTTTGCCAACTGGATGTTTATATACGCAAGGTCTGCTAGTGGCTACCCTAACTCAGTTAGAGTTTGATATGTAACTGGCTCCCCTGATTCAGTTAGAGTTTAACGTGTCACTGATGAGTAGTATATTTTATACATAAAATATAGATATATTATAAGGATTTTAAACCGGACATCTACCTTTTTATAGTAATAATTACTTTTCATGCTTGGTGCAGGGACAAGTAGATTTTGATGACAAAAACAGCTGGGAGTATCTCTTCAAGGACTACTACATAGATCTAAAAGAAAAACTATCTCTAACATTTGATGAAATCACTCAAGCTAAAAACCCTTGGAAGGGATCTGATATGCTTCATTCTAAGGAGGAATCACCGGATGAACTTTTTGATGCCACTAATGATAGAGGATCAGATTCTGATAGCTCCTATGAAAATGATTCGAATCGCCCTAAAAGAAGAAAGGCAAAGAAACGGGGTAGGCCCCGTTCCAAAGAAGGAAATTCGAATGGTGCCGTGACAGTGTCCGGTGCTGATGGGCCATCAGGAGATGACAGCTTTGAGTGGGCTTCAAAAGAGCTTCTGGAGTTTGTTATGCACATGAGAAATGGAGACAAATCTGTTTTATCTCAGTTTGATGTGCAGGCTCTTTTGCTTGAGTATATTAAAAGAAATAAGCTTCGAGATCCTCGCCGAAAAAGTCAGATTATATGTGATGCAAGACTTCAAAATCTTTTTGGTAAACCAAGAGTGGGACATTTCGAGATGTTAAAGCTTCTTGAGTCCCATTTCCTTCTGAAAGAGGATTCTCAGGCCGAAGATCTGCAGGGAAGTGTTGTTGACACTGAAATTAGTCATTTGGAAGGAGATGGGAATCCCAATTCATATATGAAAGCTGGTAAAGATAAGAAGCGTAAAAATCGCAAAAAGGGTGATGACAGAGGACTTCAAACTAATGTTGATGATTATGCAGCTATTGATAACCATAATATTAATTTAATTTATCTCCGACGAAATCTGGTTGAAGATCTACTTGAAGATACAGAGAAGTTTCACGATAAAGTTGTTGGTTCTTTTGTGAGAATAAGAATTTCTGGCAGTGGTCAGAAGCAAGACTTATATAGGCTGGTTCAGGTTGTAGGTAAATATCTAGATAACATTATTGCAATTGATATGTGCAATATAGAATAAACTTAATTTTTTTTTTTAATTATCTACGCGGTCAGGTACATGCAAAGCAGCAGAGCCATATAAAGTTGGTAAAAGGATGACAGATACGTTGCTAGAAATCTTAAATTTAAACAAGACAGAGATTGTATCTATTGATATTATCTCAAATCAGGAGTTCACAGAGGTGATTCAATAACAGCAGTTTTATCTTTCCATTTTTTTTTTAAGATATTCTGTTATGCTTAATTAAAATAATTTACTTTAAAAGTAGTATCTTACTCACTTTAAAACATGGCATGATAATGGTCATATGGACCCCCAAACTCTAGAACAATCTAATTGAATGAAGGGTGACATTCTATTTGATAATCAACTATACTTGCTGGTTGCTTCAATTGGTCAAAAGTAGGCTACAGGGACAATATTACAGCCATTCTTTTTAACCATGGAGTCAGTCTTTAAATTGGGTCTCAAAATGAGTGTGCCATAGTACTTTTTTGCAATAGAAACCTACACCAAGTTAGTCCCTTGAAAACACTTGATTTCTCCTTTTGTATCCACCACTTCAATCCTTCATAGTGATGAATGTGTTGATGCTTTAGATTTTTGGGGACTAATTTGCTGACAAAATCTGTAGGTGACTAATGAGGTGAAAGTGATAAACGAATCTTTGGATGACTAATTTGGTAGTAGAATCTTAACCATATGATGGTGGGAATTAATTATTTGTGTATTTTAGATTCTCTCAGAATTGATAATCTAAACAAATTAAACTTTTGCATAGATTAATTAATGTATTTCCTTCTTTAAGACATTGATTGGTTTTCTGTTAGGATGAATGCAAACGTCTCCGCCAAAGCATTAAGTGTGGTCTCATAAATCGGCTAACTGTGGTAATTTTATGTTCAATACACTCACTTTCAGGTATCAGATGTTATACTTTGTTCTGATGACTAAAATTTATTCTTCTAGGGTGACATACAGGACAAAGCACTGGTGCTTCAGGCAGTTAGAGTAAAAGATGTAAGTTGCTTTCTGTACACTTTATTTGGACCTGTGATGTGTTTTCTTACGCATCTTTTCTAAAATTTCTAATTTCTCAGTGTGTCGTTTATACCATGATTTGTTTGATGTATTCAAGAGAATGATTGTCAATTTAACAAATTCAGTTTTATCGATGTATAGTTTTCTTCTGTGAATATGCTAACTGTCATTAAATTAATGAGAACTCAATTCCTGTTTAACAAGACTGTTGAGAAAATCATCTGATCTGTCTCTGGTTACATCCTCCAATTTGCATCTGCATTTCATTTCTTAATGATATACTGTCTTTTACTCAACCTCTTATCTGTGAATTTTGAAATATATTTACTGGTATTTGTAATCTATTTCAACTGGTTATATTTGTAATACAGTGGCTAGAAACTGAGATAGTGCGGCTGAGTCATCTCCGTGATAGAGCCAGTGAGAAAGGACGCCGAAAAGAATATCCTTTTCTTTTATCTAATTTTCAAATACGTATAATGATATATCTGGCCGTATTTTGTCCTTGTTGCTTTTCGTTTCCTTGACGTATTTTGACTTCTAGTGTCATTGCTTGATTTCCTTTCCTCCAATTTAACGTTCGACTTTCAGTCTTGTTTATAACACCCATCCATGGCATTAACAGGATGTAGAGATAGAAATCTGTGGATTGTTTTTGTATGTCCCTTCTATAAATTTGTTGTTGCTACAGCTCCATATAAATTTGGAATGGATAATTCATAAATTCTTAGTAAAGTTCATCCGTAAATTATAAATTATTAACTGCTCTGTACTGGCTTGAGGAGCTTAACTTCCTGGTGAAACGTACGCAAAATAAATAAATTAAAGTTGATTTGTCTATTGTATATGAAGTCTAAAAACTTGTCTGGCTTTATTCAGTTAAATGGATGGTTGGTTGGATAAATGCTTTGAAAGAATTCTCTTGCAATTTTTGTGTTCGATGTGGTGATATTTAACAATTTCCACGTAAGGATTTTTCATTGTCTTTTTATGCTATCTTGGTCCAGTCTTTGGATTTAAATGGATAATAATCATTTTAAATTTTTTGTCCTACAGGTAATATTTGGTGCCCCTACTAGTTTATAATATAGTTATCATATTATTTGCAGCAAACATTTTTTTTTTGTAATTATGTTAAATTGACAAAATAGTTTAATTTTGGCTTGATCCTTGACCTAATGCTCTCACGCTTAGAGAATGTGTAGAGAAACTGCAGCTTTTGAAGACACCTGAAGAACGTCAACGTAGGTTAGAGGAAATTCCAGAGATACACGTGGATCCAAACATGGATCCCAGTTATGAATCTGAAGAAGACGAAGATGAAATGGACGATAAAAGACGAGGTAGTTGTTAGAACAGTTTGAACTTGTAGAATTCACCAAATAAAATTAAGTTTGGGCTTGAAAACTCCTTTTTTTTTCTACGTCTGCAGAAAACTTCATGAGACCTAGAGGGTCTACTTCCTTTGGAAGGAGGGGGAGAGATATTGCTTCTCCTAGAAGTGTTTCTATTTCAAATGATTCTTGGAGTGGAACGAGGAATTATTCAAATGCGAATCAGGAGCTTAGCAGAAATTTGTCCAATAAGGGTTTTTCAATCAAAGGTGAAAATGCTTCTAATGTTAACGAGGTACTGAATGATACTCATTTGCACCAGGGAAGAGATAGGGAATCACAACTATCTAATAGCTGGGAGAGGCAAAAACTCTCTTCAAGCTTGGAAAGTGGTGCTAAAAGTACCCAGTCATTGGTAACATCTGATTCTTTCTCTACTGCTGTATTGGAAGCTTCTGCAGCACCATCTTCCGCTGGAATAACTCCTTCAGCTTTGAAAATTAATGAAACTGAAAAGATGTGGCATTACCAGGATCCTTCTGGAAAAATTCAGGGACCATTTTCTATGGTGCAGTTACGTAAATGGAGCAACACAGGATACTTTCCCGCTGATTTGAGGGTTTGGAGAACCACTGAGAAGCAAGATGATTCTATACTCGTGACAGATGCCTTGGCAGGGAATTTTGCTAAAGAACCATCGATGGTGGAGAAGGCTCAAAAGGTGCATGATTTACATTACCCAGCCTCGTACTCTAGGAAGTCTGCACAGGGTATGGAAGGTCAAGCTGGAGAAAGACCAACATTTGATCAAAATAGTGGATCTCTGAATTCACATGGTACTCTGGGTTCTCCGGGACAAACAACAGTAGGAAGTTGGAGATCTAAAGATAATATGAATTCTATAGCAAGTAGAACCTCTCCATTGGCTGTTGAGGTCCCCAAGAACCCTGCAAACGGCTGGAGTTCTGATGCTGGTAGTAGAAATGAAACAACAAATCTTCCTTCACCTACACCTCAGACTACCCCTGGTGTGACTAAGGGGCAGGCTTTTGAAAATAAATGGTCACCAACACCTGTCCAGTTGCCTGGGTCTCTAGTAGGAAATTCATTCCCAGGCAATCATGGAGGTTTGCAGGCCTCTTTGGTAGTGCAAAATCCTGAAAAAGGCTCATCACAACCCGGTATTAGTTCAGCATCTTCAGATAATTCTAGGTTACATCCTCAACCAGCACCGGTGGCACCTGTTCTGCCTTCAGGGCTTGACCTCAAAATGGCAGGTACAAATATGCAAAACCAGGTTGTGCGTAGCCACAACTCTCATGCAGAAGCTCAAGGGTGGGGTTCTGCTGGGGCTCCAATTCCAGAACTGCAGGCTTGGGGAGGTGTATCATCCCAACCAAACCCTGCTACTATGCCTGCCCAGCCAGCATCCCATGGCCCCTGGGTTGATGCTTCATCTGTGCAGAACACTGCCTCTTTTAACACTGGAAATCCATCTGCAGGTTTACCCACACCTGGATTTCTGGGCATGAATACACCCGAGCCTTGGAGACCACCAGCTTCAAGTAGTCAGCCAAACATCACAGCTCCTTCTCCAGCTCCACCCAATCTGCCTTGGGGGATGGCCATGCCAGGAAATCAGAATATGAACTGGGCTGCTGCCAATATGAACGCAAACTGGATGCCTGCGCAAGGGCCAGCACCAGGAAATTCAAATCCAGGATGGGCTGCCCCTAGTCAGGGGCTACCTCCAGTGAATGCAGCTGGCTGGGTTGGGCCTGGTCAAGGCCGTTCCCATGTAAATGTGAATGCAGGTTGGGCTGGGCCTGGTCAGGGTCTACCACCTGGAAATGCCAATCCTGTTTGGGTTCCACCAGCAGGGAATCCAGGCGTGTGGGTAAATGAGCAAAGTCATAATGGAGAGCGGTTCCCTAACCAAGGGGATCGAGGTACCCAAAGTAGAGATTCTGGTTATGGTGGTAAATCATGGAACAGGCAATCATCCTTTGGCAGAGGAGCTCCTTCCAGGCCTCCTTTCGGGGGACAACGAGGAGTTTGCAAGTATCATGAGAGTGGACATTGCAGGAAGGGGGATTCTTGTGATTTTCTACACAATTAGTTGTAGGGCTCTAATTAAATTAGTGTCAGAGAAACATCTCTTACTGTACAGTATTTTGCAATTTCATGGCTAAACGTTGTACAAGGATGCGTCATGTATGTAGAACTTGTGCATTGTAGTATCTTCTTTATTTGCCTTGCCTTGCCTATTGTCTTTTTGTGGCTGTGTTTCTTGGAGTTGCCTTATGAGAGAGTTAAGTAGTTGAAGAAGTTGAACTGGCATTTAGATTATTGATAATGAAACATAGTTGAGGACATTACGTTTTTCTTTTGCCAAAAATCGTTTTATTGCGGAAAAGCATTAGAACATGTTTTGACTTGGAATAGTTCTAAAGGCGATGGTCATCGATTTTAAAGGCTGACCTAACATTTAGACACAGATGTATTTTAAAATAGTGGTAAATATGTTTTTGATTACTTAGTTTTCACTTAAAATTGAAATTAGTTTTTTTTTTTCATTGGAACAAATTTAAAAAAAGTAAAAGAAAATAAAAACATTTATAATTGCATGCTAGCTTTTATTAAAAGAAATTGCTTGATCTTTTGTTTTTTAAGTAATTTTTTCTAGTACATTAATTGATATTAGCTTAATAATAGAGAATTTAGTCAATTTAGGTAATGTTTTAAACTTCAACCCGACATAATCTATAACTATATTTGCAATGTCTTGATATTTTGAATAAGTATTATTTTGATAAGTTTAAAAGTTTCTATCATTTAAAAGTTTTTGTCAAAATCAACTTCTCACATGTCTTATAAAAGTTAAACTTGTGATGAATCTCTAAATTTTAAAATAAATAATATTTCAAATTCAGTCTTTGACTATAATAAAATTATTTAAACACACTTGAAGTTAAAATAATAATTTATAATACTTGTCAGAAATAGTCTAAATGTAAGTTAAAAGTCTCATATTAAATTTAATAAACAAAGTTAAACATTATATAAAAATAAAAACTCATAACACTCTTATCTTAAGATATCAGAAATAAAAATAATGTCAAATATCTTATATGTATAAAATCACCATAATATCTTAAATGAATATAACCGCACATATGAAAAATATAACCTAATAATACTATTATAAATCTTTTGTAATTAACAAACAGTATATAACTGTGATAATTAACTTTAATCATAATAACAATTTATAATATTTGTTATAAATAGTGAGTAATTATATGTTAACCGATATCTTTGATGGCGTGCATAACAATCATCTCTTCGTAAATAAATATGAAAACTACCATATTATGTCGCGTTGGTGTTACCTTTTATTTTGTGTTTATATAAAAAAAATACTATTTATTCCCTTGAAAATATAAATGCGTACAAATAACTGTTAGAAACAAATAAAATAATTCATGGTGAGAAATCTTAAAAAGGAAAAAAGAAGAAAAAAATGGTGGGGGTGCAACCTGGGTTCTAAAGTTACTAAAATTCTTTGAGTGCTGCAGCAAAATGAGAAGAACCAATTCCATTTTATTGCTATGTTCAGTGGCTTTTGGTTGAGAAGGATTAAATTAAAGAACCAAAAATAATGGGCATTGTCTCTTTCGGTTGTCTTGGATGAAGAGATAAGTATATTTTTGTCCCTTTGGAATCATCCTCTGCACCAAACGCACTAACTTCTTAACTTCTTTATCACAAAATCTACTCAACTTCAATTTAACTACTTCCATACATAATGTCTTATACAACATTCTTTACATATATGTTAACATTTGATGTTTACAATATTATTGCCTCTTGTATTTATAGGAGACATACTTAACACAGAATGTTTTTACGATAAATACTTTGTAGAATATTCACTCGTTTTTCATTGTCGGGTATAGAGGGATGAACCCCTAAGTTTCACTACTTTTCTTTATAGAGTTTTATCTTTTAAAGTTATTAAAATACTTCAAAAGTTAGAAACTTAACTATGGTAAGTAACTTTCATCAAATGTGCATAATAAGAAGACATGTGGACAACATTTTTCACTTATGAATTGAGTGAGATACACTTACTTAATTCACCCCATTCAAGTCATGAACTCGTAGATTAAGCAAACCATTATCACTCAAGTGAACTTAAGTCAATTGAGCGATAATTCAAACAATCATTTAAATGTTAACTACTAGTGAAAAAAAATAAATGTTGTCATTACTGGAGTCACCATATTTACACTGACTTAAAAATACAGTAAAATATATTTTATTTTCATAAATAAAATGAAATATATTTAATTTTTGGAAATAAAATGAAAATATATATCATGTTTGGAAATAATATATTAGGTCATTGAAAATTCTTTATGATTACAATAAATGTATACAATTTTGAACGGTAAAGTATTCAATGATAATGACTCTGGTGTTGAGAAAGTTGCGTTTATACAGTAAATAGGTATCCGGATTACCATTATATATATATTGAATGTGTATACATGAACCTTTGTTTTTAATGTTATATTACATTTATTTCTTTTCAAGAAATAAATGTAGGAGAATGTAACAGAAGGAGCGTAATTAAGATGGATGCAGAGAATAGAAAATGAAAAAAAAAAAAGTTTATATGATACATTTGAATTCTATTCTATTATCATTCCACAATTTTTATCGAGGTAAAATATTTTAACAACATTTACTTTTATATTTAAAAAAATAATGAGAAATAATATAAAATAAATGTAAAAAAAAAATTCTAGTACTAATATATCATTTAAAAAAAATTAGGAAGAGACAAGAGAGAAGTGGGTTAATGCATGAAGAGATTCCTGTTTAAGAATAAAAGTGAATTAAAAAAAGAAAAAAAAAATGGAAAGGGACCCACCAGAAATAAAAGCTCCCACACCTCTCTTCTCTTCTTCTCCCCAGTACTGTTTCTGTTTGCATGTGACCTCACTGACACTCTCTACTTTCACTGTCGGCGCTCTCAACGCACACATACATACTCTTCTTCTTCTTCTTCTTCTTCCCTCCAAATTTCTCTCTCTCTCTCTCTCTCTCTCTCTCTCTCTCTCTCTTACTCTGTTCCTTTCTCCAAACTTTGCTTTCAAGTTTTCACCCCGTGACTCCCTCTCTACCACCTCTGCATTATAAATAACACCCACTTCCCACGGTTAACTAACCATCGCACCCAACAATGGCACTTTCCAACCTTTTCCCATTTCTTCTTCTTCTTCTCCTTCTCCCCTCTCTCTCCGTCACTGCTCACGATTACCAGCAGGCATTGTCCAAGGCAATCCTCTTCTTCGAGGGGCAACGCTCCGGATTCTTGCCGCAGGACCAGAGAATGCAGTGGCGCGCCAATTCGGGTCTCGGCGACGGCTGGACCTACAACGTCGACCTCACCGGCGGCTACTACGACGCCGGCGACAACGTCAAGTTCGGCTTTCCGATGGCATTCACCACCACAATGCTCTCCTGGAGTGTCATCGAATTCGGAGACATGATGCCTCCCGACGAGCACAGAAACGCGCTGGTCGCAATCCGTTGGGCTACCGATTATCTGCTCAAAACCGTTTCTCAGCCCAACCGCATTTTCGTTCAGGTAACTAACTAAATCAACAAACCTCCATTTTACTTTATTTCATTTCTGCCCAACGTTTTATGCCAATGGCTGTTTCGTAAATTCTCCTTATTCGTAATGGGTCCATGGATCACGGGCGCATGTATGGATGGGTGCCCCTTCCATCTCCTTCTTTTTACCAATTCATAATGTACTTTATTAATCTATTTATTTATTTTTACCTATTTAATATAATCCATATTTTATTTTAACGAGTGTCAGTTTTCGTTCTTTCTCGTTACATAATCGATAGTTTATGTAAATATATATTCACGAGTCTTCAGTATCTAAACTTTTAAAATGTAGTTTTACGTCATAATCATTTGCACGCTTAGGAGTAGCATTTTGTTGATAGGATTTCAGGCTCATGTATTTTTTATGGGTTGATACTGTGATATCTATAAGATTATTTGTTAGTTAGTTATGATCACGACAAGTGTTACGAAGAGACATTAGAAGAATACTTTTATTATTGAGATAAAAAAAAAGAATAGTGCTAGTATCACTCTCTCTTAAATCACCCTGCACTTATTTATTTCTATCTGCTCATTTCAGTTGATTCAGTAATGGCTTCACTTTTCATTTTGTTTGTTTATTTATAATCAAATTCACCACTTGTTATAGAAATATTGATCACTTTTCTATTTACCAAAGTATGGTAAACTTCAGCACTACGCTTGAAAATATATTGTTTTAGATAATATATTTACTTTATTAAAAATATTAATCATTAAATTATTGATTAAGTGAAATTTATATTGATTTTTCGTAAACTAAATGGTGTGTTTGGGAGGTTGTGGGGGAAGATAATGCAAGAACTTTTCGCGGTGTCCGTTTCATTTTTATTTTTCTCACGTAAGATTTCATAGAATAACATTAAAAAGTAGGAGTATTATTTGTTAATTATTTGTCTTTGTCTTTTTGGTGATGCACGAGTGCACCGTTTCTCGAAGTCCGTGAGTTTCACGGCTTATCAACTGTCCTCTCCTGAATTCATAACGCCAAATTTAATTAATTAATTTATTTTTCTTGAAAGAATATTAGTGTGTTCAATTCCCGTGAACTAACGAGTAACTAAAAATAAAGAACCGACTAATGAGAGTTAATTAAGAATGTATGTATGCATGTGTGGGTGTAGGTAGGTGATCCAATCTCTGATCACAACTGTTGGGAAAGACCAGAGGACATGGACACAAGAAGGACTGTGTACGCTGTTGATGCACCGAACCCAGCCTCAGATGTGGCTGGTGAAACTGCTGCGGCACTAGCTGCTTCGTCCATGGCGTTTCGTTCATCGGATCCTGCTTATTCAGAGACTTTGCTACGAAATGCTGTCAAGGCATTTCAACTTGCAGATAACTATAGAGGTGCCTACAGTGACAATGCTGATGTTAGGGATGGTGTCTGCCCATATTATTGCGACTTCGATGGATATCAGGTAATTAATTCACTTGTTACTTTCAATGGCTTTGCCTTTTCCTTTTAGATGCAATGGATCATAATAATTATTGTTTGCAAGTTTCGGCCCACAAGGCTATGAAAACAATTTATCCACAATTCACATATATTTATTTACACAGGACAATCAAAAGATTAAGACAATTCACATCTAATTCTGTGCTAATTCTTTGTTCATTTGTTGGTCCCCATCAGTGTTAAAAACTAAATCCATTTTAACTTTATTTAATAACTAAAAATTACTTGTTTGCTCTTAACATGGGTCATGACAATCTTTGGGACGGCTTCAAAGGGACATGCTGTGACCACTTTTCAGTCAGCATGAAACTATATTGGGCAAATATCATACTATTTATAAGCAATATCTGTGTATTTATTATATGCATGTATTGTGACAAATTGAGTGATTGGAATCAGTGGGATTTTGACATGTCAATTGTGATATACTTAACAAGAACAGGACGAATTGTTATGGGGAGCCGCATGGCTAAGAAGGGCCACTCAAGACGACAATTTCCTGAATTACATTCAAAGCAATGGCAAAACGCTCGGTGCTGAAGAAAATATAAATGAGTTCGGTTGGGACAACAAGCATGCCGGCCTTAATGTTCTTGTCTCTAAGGTCAGTCTCCCATTTACCCTTGCAATAAATACAATTACTCTTCAAATGACAAATTATAAATTCTGATATATATCATTCCCACAATATTCGCATTCAAGTAAATGCTAATTATGTCTCTTCACTAACAAAAATTCCCAATTTTAGGAAGTTCTAGAAGGAAATGTACTATCTCTTGATTCCTACAAGACTTCGGCAGAGAGTTTTCTGTGCACGCTGATACCCGAAACATCAAGCTCACACATAGAGTACACTCCCGGTGGACTCATATACAGACCAGGGGGTAGCAACTTGCAGCATGCAACCTCAATTGCTTTCCTTGAATTGGTTTACGCTAATTACCTATCACGCACTTCACAAACCATCAATTGTGGGAACATGTATGTTAATGCACAAACACTTCGCCAACTTGCTAAGAAGCAAGTTGATTACATTTTGGGCGATAACCCAATGGGTATGTCGTACATGGTTGGGTATGGCAGCAAGTATCCACAGCGTATTCACCATCGTGGCTCCTCTTTACCCTCCATCAAGGACCATCCTCAAGTCATTGCCTGCAAAGAAGGCTCAATCTACTTCAACTCCTCCAATCCTAATCCTAATGTTCTGGTGGGAGCCATTGTTGGAGGACCAGGAGAAGATGATCTCTATGGGGATGATAGGGCTGATTTTAGGAAGTCCGAACCAACCACATACATTAATGCACCATTCGTTGGGATCTTAGCATACTTTGTTGCTAATCCCAATCCATGATTCCTAACTATAATTGCTACCTTTTTTGTAAATAACAAAAGATATACAGAAAAGATGTCTCTCATCTTTAGAAAAGCAAGAGTGAAGAGGCTTGCCTTGTGTTGGATACATAGGAGGAAAATGTTACACAATTTTAAGTCCCAGAAGCTGTTCCTGACTTTTTCGCCGGGATGGATGAAGAGCAAAACGCTCGACAACTGCAATCTGTTTTTCTTTTCTTTTTTTCTCTTATTTCTTGCTTTTACCAAGAAATACGAGTGAGTTTGTCATACTATGGATTTTTCTTTCTTGGTTTTTTTTTTTTTTTTCTCAACACATAACAATGTATGGGTTTATGATTTCTGATCATGATTATTTGGAAAATCATACGCGTGGCTTCATTTACAGTGATTTTGTGGATTCCTCTGTACTGAGAGCCCTCCAAAATAGTTAACGCGATTCAACAATTACGCATCCACTAAACTATGAACTGTAACATAAATGGATTCATTCACCAGTTCAAATCCAAAATAGTTACTCACCAACAATTACGCGTGTATGTTTTTCACAATACATAGGTCATTGCGTCTATACTTTTAAGACTTAATTATATTTTTAGTTTCTGAAAATTAAAATATTTATTGTATATCATGATTAAAAAAATTGTTAATCTCTAAAATTTAGTATTAGAAACTAAAATGAACTTTTTAAATTACAGATTGAGAAAAGAATTCAATAGACTAAAAACATAATTAAATCACATTTTTAATTTGATTATAATCTGTCAAGTTTTTTTTTTAAAGAACTGTGAAATCAGCTGTGCGTTCTATTTAAAGTGAACTTTTGACAATCACACTTGAAAAAAAAAACAGAATTTACACATTTTATTGAGTTTAATGATTAAATTTATTAATATAAAAATATGAGAAATAAGAGCAAGTGTGATAAAAAAAATATAGGAATTAAAAATATATTTAAAAAAATATAAATACCAAAATCAAATAAGTTTTTGGTTACAGGTCTAAAACGAGAGTTTGAAGCACCTTTTTTTTTTCTACCTTGACATGACCAAGAATTAAGTCTAATATAAAAAATTGGGCTTGTTTTAGTGGGCCACACAACCCAAAGAGTATTTGAGCGATGTTTTTTAAACATTGATATGATAATCAATATTAGTTATATAAACCATCACATACTTAGTTCTTTATTAAAATATTTTTTACTGATTGAGGTATTATTATTATTATTATGTTATTACAAAAAGGTTGCTAAGTGAAAAAAAAAAAAGAGTTCTGAATTTATTATTTCTCATTTTGTTATGGAGAAAAAAAAAAGTGAAGAGAAATTAGGATGCTCCTAAGCCCTCCCAGCGCCACACAGCTTTTCTATTCTAGCATTCCTGTCTTCTTCAAAACGTGATGACAAATTAGGAAAAACAATCTTCCTCTCTATAACTCTTCTTCCATTCCAACATCAAAAAGCCTGAAATCGACCCCTTCACTTTCTTCCCAATGTTATTCAAAGGCTCCAATTCTTTTGACGCACTCTCTCACGTTTAACATTTTTATAATTACTGCTAAACAAAAGAAAACAATTGTCACTCTCCTAATATGAACGATGGAAAAGGAACGATGGAGTCGTTGAATCTGCACCACTGCACAGAAAGCACCAAGGTTTTGTGAAATCGAAAGAGGACAAGAGCAGAAAATATCTCGGCGTTTGGAGGTGAGAAAAAAAGCATGCATCTGAACCACGTAGGGGGAAGCGATGTGAGCAGAGATTATCATCCACGTGTCAAGCGAGGAGCCTCACCTCAAAAGAGAGATGAATTCCACACTTATAAAAGCAGAGAGAGGGATTTGATGTGTGGTAGAAAGGTTGGTGGTGGCTGAGATAAGATTGTAGTAGCACACATTCAACAATGGCCTCTGCTTCCGCCACTCTTCTCAAGTCATCTCCGGTTATCGACAAGTGCGAGTGGGTCAAAGCTCAGACCCTCCGCCACACTCCGCCGCTATCGGTTCTCAGATGCAACCCCGCTTTCACCGTCAGAGCTTCCTACGCCGATGAGCTCGTCAAAACCGCGGTATATTATATATAAATTACACATTACGTTACCAATATCTAATCTAACTTGATTGTTATTAGTTGTGTTGAGTAATAACGGTTTTGATTGATGATGATGTGAGTGTAGAAAACAGTGGCCTCGCCGGGGCGTGGAATTTTGGCGATGGATGAGTCAAATGCAACCTGCGGGAAGCGTTTGGCGTCGATTGGGTTGGAGAACACCGAGGCTAACCGTCAAGCGTACCGTACCCTACTTGTCACAGCACCCGGTCTTGGTCAATACATCTCCGGCGCCATTCTCTTCGAAGAAACTCTCTACCAATCCACCGTTGACGGAGACAAGATCGTAGACGTTCTTCTTCAACAGAACATCGTTCCCGGTATCAAGGTCGATAAGGTAACCAACTTCAACTTCAAGTTAATCTCACTCTTATTCACTTTACCAGTGTGTGTATGAATGTTAATATATTAGTGGTTTCATCATGTAGGGTCTGGTGCCTCTGGCTGGTTCCAACGATGAGTCATGGTGCCAAGGTCTGGATGGTCTTGCGTCTCGCTCAGCTGCATACTACACTCAAGGTGCCCGTTTCGCCAAATGGTGAGTGTTTATCGTCCTTGACAATTTCCACATCTCACTGTTAGAAAACCTATGCTACTACTCAAAGAAACAGAGTGAGTGGAGAATGAAAATACTAAAAACCGAAAATGAAAAGATAATGCTGCTACCATTAACAAACTAACAGAATACCAAAACAGACAAATAAAATCATCAGATTCTAACACTCGCTAAACTTTAATTTAATTTGTGTTTAATCTCTTACACTATAGGCGTACTGTTGTGAGCATCCCCAACGGCCCCTCTGCTTTGGCAGTGAAGGAAGCTGCCTGGGGTCTAGCTCGCTATGCTGCCATTTCACAGGTAACAAACAAAATCATTCAAATATTTGATAATTATGAGAGGTATTCTATTTCGGTGTACCTTGTGTTATTATTCTTGTAATTAGAGTGATTGATTTGTTTTTTGTGTAATGCGATGAATTAGGAGAACGGGTTGGTCCCCATTGTAGAGCCAGAGATCTTGCTTGATGGTGAACATGGCATTGACAGGACATTCGAAGTAGCGCAAAAGGTGTGGGCTGAGGTTTTCTTCTACCTTGCTGAGAACAATGTGCTGTTTGAGGGTATTCTCTTGAAGCCCAGCATGGTTACTCCAGGAGCTGAGTCCAAGGATAGGGCCACTCCTGAGCAAGTTTCTGACTACACCCTCAAGCTCCTTCACAGGAGAATCCCACCTGCTGTCCCTGGAATCATGGTAAGAGCTGAAAAACAAAAACATTGGATGTTATGTTGGTAAAAAAAAACATTGGTTCATGCAGTAACCAAAGTTGTGTTGTGCAGTTTTTGTCCGGTGGACAGTCTGAGGTTGAAGCAACGTTGAACTTGAACGCGATGAACCAGTCTCCGAACCCATGGCACGTGTCGTTCTCCTACGCCAGAGCACTCCAAAACACGTGCTTGAAGACATGGGGAGGGCGTCCAGAGAACGTTAAAGCAGCACAAGACGCACTTCTTTTCCGTGCCAAGTCCAACTCTCTCGCTCAGCTTGGAAAGTACACAGGAGAAGGTGAAACCGATGAAGCCGCTAAGGGGATGTTCGTCAAAGGCTACGTCTACTAAGATTGTCATACACATTAATCTCTCTAAATTGTGTTGTGCTTTTTATGGTCTTGAACACTATTTTTATTCATATTGATTACTCGTACCTTTTCAACTTAATGAATGAACTTCTCGCCATCCAAATTCGAATCTTGCACTTCGACGTCCCCCATTCAAATATGTCTTCCGTCTGTACAAATCTAATTATACTATTTTATTTTTGATTTTCATCATCTTATTATAAATCGTTAATTAATATACTATTATTTTTTATTTAAAAGAATCAATTAATCACGTTAAATTACATTAATGTATCACTATTTATTTTTTAAAGAATCAATCACTCACACTATTTTAGATCAGAAAATAAAAGACGAAAATTATCACTATTTATTTTCTAAAGAATCAATCACTCACACTATTTTAGATCAGAAAACAAAAGATGAAAATTAAGAAATGGGAGTAAAATTTTTCTTTTCAAATAAATGAAACATATACTTACATGAGCAATTGTTTTTATTTGAAACGACAACTTATTAAAACTTATAAGAGCAAGTTGTACAAGAAATTTGTCCCCTGTGATTTTCCAAATGCACCATCATCTGCACTCATTCAAACAAATTCATTATGTACTTTTTACTTAACTCTGAATTGGGCAATCAAACCAATTGCGCCATCATATAAATCTGAATTTTCTGTCCTAGTTAAAAGAAAGAACAACTTTTATGTCAGTATCTTTTTTACATTTTAACCTCTGAGATTGAAAAAATATATTTTACAAGTAGAAGAACTAGAGTTTCTAGATCTCTATCTTGTAATCTCATTGTTCTCCATTTACAGTTTTTAGCAACCATGCATCAACCTAACGAATGAGAAGTTGCAACAACATTTTAATCAGCTTGTTGGGCTTATTGGACCTGCATGAACAAACAAACAAAGAATAGAGTAATGGTAAGAACACTTAAAAGAAGACATGAAAAGTGACAAATGAAGAAAGAGATTACGAAATGGTTAATTTCGCAATCTTTCAATTAATTTCAAAAATCTTGTTTTTAGTTTATTTGATAGAACAAGATAAAAATGTTTGCTTTTTTAGCAAAGAGAATGCATTTTATTTGTTATAATTTTTAAAACGCAAATAATTTGTTTATAATGATGATAGCATTTTACAATTTTAATTTAAAATTATGATGAAATACTTGTAGATTGCTAATATCATACAAGGCCGAAAGGAAGGAAACATAATGAAATAAATTTGCCACTTAAATTGCCTATTAATTATTTGATAATGGCCCAAAATGAAGCAAAAGTTACGTAATTTACGCAATAACTAATGGAATGGAATGGAATGGAAGTGGACCTTTTTCAAAGTCTCTTTATATTAAGTTTTACACTTTATTATTATCTTAAGCCATGACACTTTTGCATGTGGTGCAGGAAGGGATGTTAATTATGGATTCATTAACAAGCTACTCAGATACTTAATTAGTAATTAAACTTCTTCAAACAAGGTAACTGCAACAGGTAGATACAAGGTCAATTTCTTTATGTTATTGTCCCAACCAAATGGACTATTACTGCAAAGGGACTACCCACCCACACATACACACAAATTATGACCTTCGATACTTTCATTTAATCATATCTAATTTATACTTATATCTAAAAAAAATTATTTTTGAATACATTTTTATTTTTATTTTATCCTTTATAATATAATTATTAGTTGTTAAAATAGTTATTTTAAAATATTTTGTTTAAATTTGACATAAATTTATATTTTTTGTTTCTTTATTATATTTATAGTTTATAATGCTAACATTCACATATCATTTGTTAGGTTTAGAGAGGGAGTTTCACTCGAAAGATACTACATCAATGACACCTGAACCCAACCATATCAGATATTGACATCACTCTCAACCCAAAACTTTAAGACTATGATTGTATGGGTCTTTATCCTTATATAGTGCTCTACTCTCTCATTTCTATCCAATGTGAAACTTAGACTCACACTTAGATTCCTAACAATATATATATATATGATAAATTTATTAAGTTTGGTAGTTTGGTATTTAAGTATGTGTGCAGTTATATTTTTTTCTTTTTATAAGTAATTTCTGAAATTTTAGTAAAATCATATAGTATTATTTAATAAATTATTTTCATGTTTTATTATTACATCTAAAGGTGTATTCTAAACTTGGCTAATCGACGGCATTCATATAGTATTATCATTGATTTCATAGATGATGGATGGATTTAGGGTTCCATGAAAGAAGTTTCATAAATTTTTGGTGGGTCTGTCAGTATTACAGAAAACATATTTTCATTCTCTCTACACATTTTAAGCCATAGTCTTAATTAGAGTATAAACATTTTCTTTTTCTAATGGTTACTAGCTATTGAAAAAAAGGTGGGAGCAGCATATTACTCTTTTCTCTCAGAGCGAAAGTATCTACTCAGCAAGTGAGAGATTAATCTTTTGAAATCATACTAAACGGTAAGATTAAGGGCCATCTAACACTCACTAAAGTATATTCTATCTCATAACCATTGGTTTGAAAAAAAAACTTTTAATTGTGGAAAAAATTTATCAACTTTTTTTTATAATATGAAAGGAAACAAAAAATAATGTGAATAATGTATAAGGTTAAAGATAGTCTAAATTCATATAAGATTTTAGATTTTCTTTTTATCTTTTATACTTGGGTGGAAAAAAAATTACACGATTAATACATCATAAATAATTGTTAGTATATTTTCAAAATAGTTACTACAAAATTTAACAAATAATGTGTAGCCCATTTTATTAATTTTTTTCATCTATTTTTAGTTTCTGTTTTATTTTCCATCATTTATATTAATATTTGAGGTTTAATTCTTTCGTTCATTTTTTTTTTATTTTTGGTTTAATTACTTTTTTGGTCTTTGTTATTGTCTAAAAATATCAAATTGGTCGTATAATATTTTTAAATTTTAACTTGGTCTCGATCGATGCAGTGTGATACTTTTCGTTAAATTTCTTTAATTTTTATCAAAATTAAAGTTGTAAAATTCAAAATCAAATTAAAATTTAAAAAAAAAATGAAGGACCAAGTTTTTGTATTCTTGCCGGATCCATGGCTGCAAGATAGGGTGTGGTAACTTTTTCATTTTTTATTTTTCTTCCATACTATTATTATTTTTTTAATATATTTATGTAACTTTTAATTTTAGTTTCATTAACTTGTTTATGCTCCTCTGCTCTGAAACAGTAATATAGTTGTGTAATTGATTATGTGTGTTAACTGTGTTAGGAAAAAAGGCGACTGCGCCTACATATATCGTGAACTCATTTCCTCACTCACTGGAAAGTAGAAAGTAAAAAGAAGAAATGCGTGCTCCTTCCATCCATACAAATACAAACCTTTTCTAACTACTAAACATTACGCCACACCCATCTTCGATCATTCACGCCACTTTTTCAATAACCGTTATGCATTTAAACACACTGTTCAAAAGAAAATAAATATATAAATTTAGGACTTCAAAACAAAATCTAATGACATGTAAGAACAATGCTAGAATGAGTTGATGTAAAACCAACATAAATATATTTATGTGCCGGGAATAATACAAGTGTGAGTCAAAAATTTTACATTAGATAAAATAGACAAAATTAAATACTATATAATAAAAAATGATTTTTTGATTATTAAATTTTAACTATTTTCTCTTACAACATAATGTGTTTGAAATATTGAAAATAAGAAAATGAAAAAATGGAGAAGCACTTAAAAAATGTCACTCAAGTTGTAAGAGAAAATTATCAAAATTAGGAATCAAAATATCATTATAGAATAAGAATCATCATTATTTTAAGATTAAAAAATAATGCCAAAAATCTTACACATGTAATACTAATATCATCTAACCATACCGTAACACTGGAGCGACCATGAACGTTACTAAACCAAACCAAACCAATGAGAAGAAACCGACCACATTGTCTCTCTCTTTCATACACATGGTTTGGAGTTTCCTTTTTGAGATCGTGGGTCGTTAAACTGGTGCAATTTTTCATTTTTCTGTTTTCACCCCTTACTCGGTTATTCTATTTACAATCTCATTCACAAAAATGAAAAAAACAAAAAACAGAACAAAGCTTCATACTCCACCTTTTCTCCTTTTCTGTAACAAAAATGTAAACTTGGACGCTACGTTAGTATGATCTATATACTATGGGTTTTTGGTGACACTAGTTTACTCAAAGCACTAAACTTTGAACTCTGAGGAAGTTACTTGTGTTGTTGAGTAAGCGGCACTGAGGTGCCATGTAGCGAAATCTGAATAGAGAGATCAATGCGTGCGTTGATTTTAGTTTGTTTTACTCTTGGGATGTTCGTGACTTATTGATTCGCATTTGTGGTTAAGCTTTCGGTTGCGGTTCGCTCACCGTCAGAGGAAGACGTTAAAGGACAGAAAAAAGCTGAAGGTAATTTAATCGGGTCGTGAAACATTAATTTCTACAAGAATATGAGACCGTACGTGTTTGTTGGAAAGAAGAAAAAGTGGGGGGAGTGAAAGGGATGGTCTTGTTTGTTGGGACCAGTTCTCCGTGTAACAAACGAAAGGATTCATGGTCTTGTCTTGTTGAACTTCGTTCTCAGGTCTCAGGCCTTAAGTGGTTGCCACGATCAAAGTTTTTTTTTTTTTTATTCTCGAAGGATTAAAATATTTTTTTATTTCCTCATCACGTTCATCTTCTCTCTAGATGATGGTTCATCATCTACCTTTGTTGCTTTACTTTCTTTCTCTTTCTGTTTTTATCTAATTGATTGAAGAGAAGCTCTTGTGAGAAATCATTGATGATTAAATAGTAATTAGTTAGTATTCTGTTTATTTTGGTCTTTCTAAAGTTAGCTTGTTGTTGGTGTTATTGCCTATTTATTTATGAGCTTAAGTTAATGGGTTGTTGTCTTCTCATTCATGGTTTGCTTCCCGTGGATAATGCTCAAATAGAAGGGCTTGGTATTTTTGTGAACTGCCAGCTGTTTTCCTATAACTATCTTGCATTTTTTGAAAGAAATACTAATTTTTATGATTAACCACATCACTTGTTTTCACTTTTAAAAGTGAGAAATGGGAGCTGTTACTGGAGAAGAGTTGGTTAAATGGGAGAAGATGGGAGGAATGGGAGGCCATGAAGAGAAGATTCTGGTGTTAGTGAGGTTGAGGCCTTTGAATCAGAAAGAAGTTGATGCGAATGAAGTAGCAGATTGGGAATGCATCAATGACACTACCATCTTATACCGGAACACCCTTCGGGAAGGTTCCACGTTCCCAAGCGCCTATACCTTTGGTAAGCAAACGTGTAATGATTGTGTTTGGAAGCATTGTTGAGGAAGTTTGAGACATAATGTATCAGTGTATGGACAAAATGTTTCTTAGTTTTTACTATGATTTGGTTGTAGACAGAGTATTTCGGGGTGACTGTTCCACAAAGCAGGTATATGAAGAAGGGGTCAAAGCAATTGCTCTTTCAGTTGTTGGTGGAATCAATTGTAAGCACATAACTTTTTCTGATGACTCACTTCTATTCAGAATCCTTACTTGGACTCAAATACCTATTTATAATTCTTTCAGCAAGTATTTTTGCGTATGGGCAAACAAGTAGTGGAAAGACATATACGATGATTGGAATAACTGAATATGCTGTAGCAGATATTTTTGACTATATAAGAAAGGTAGTCGGAGAGAAAATTTATTGATCTGGATTCTAGCTGTTTAATTCTTCATTGTCACTTTTCACAAGCTTGCTGATACAAGATTACTGTGATTTTTTTAGCATGAAGAAAGAGCATTTGTATTGAAGTTCTCAGCAATTGAAATTTACAACGAAAATATTAGGGACCTCCTCAGCAGTGAGAACACACCACTAAGGCTGCGTGATGATCCTGAGGTGAATGAGTATGTTATTGAATTGAAATAAATGACGTTGTTTATTTATCTGTTTCGTGATTTTTCAGAGAGGACCTATTATAGAGAAACTTATAGAAGAGACTCTGCGGGACTGGACGCATTTGAAAGAGCTTCTATTATTCTGTGAAGGTAAAAGAAAATTGCACAACGTTCTTGATATACAGGTTGGTCTATAACATTACAGTTCCAACCATGTTCTTGCAGCACAGAGACAGGTAGGAGAGACATACCTCAATGACAAGAGTTCTCGATCTCACCAAATCATCAGACTGGTGCGTGTGCCTTCTCCCTTGCTGTTTAGAATGTTATGTTTTTTACATTGTACGTGTAGAACTCTATTATTGGAATTGGAATTGTGTAGACAATTGAAAGTTCTGCCAGAGAATTCATGGGTAAAAGCAGCTCAACCACCCTAGCTGCTACTGTGGTATGTTTAAATCTTTAAATTCTTCGTTTCATTCAACATAAAATGTTTATAAGATTTTACTGTTGTTTTGTTTCTTTTTCTCTGCAGAATTTTGTTGATTTGGCAGGGAGTGAGCGTGCATCTCAGGCATTATCTGCTGGGTCCAGATTGAAAGAAGGCTGTCATATAAACCGGAGTTTACTCACTCTTGGAACAGTCATTCGTAAACTTAGGTTGTCCCCTTCTTTTATAAACTTGAATAATGTCCAGTAAACACAAATTTTTGTGAAGAAGAAAACCACGTGTTTTGTAGCTTCTGTTGTGACTAAATAGAGAGCTTCTCACTGGAAAACCTATCTGTATGTTCAAAATTTGTCTAATGGACTACACATTATATGAAGCTGTTCAAATATTAAAGTTAGTAGTTTCTGTTGGCTAACATTATGAGCTTGAATGCAGTAAGGGAAGACAAGGACACATTAATTACAGAGATTCTAAGCTGACACGCATATTGCAGCCTTCCTTAGGTGGGAATTCTAGAACAGCCATCATTTGCACTTTGAGCCCCGCACGTTGTCATGTTGAGCAAACTAGAAACACCCTTCTTTTTGCTTGTTGTGCAAAACAAGTGACCACTAAAGCACAGGTTAATGTAGTGATGTCTGATAAAGTATTGGTCAAGCAGCTGCAAAAAGAGGTAGCCAGATTAGAGAGTGAGTTGAGAACTCCTTGTCCACCTTCAACAAATTGTGATTGTGCAGCAATTGTGAGAAAGAAAAATCTCCGAATAGAAAAGGTCATAATTCTTTTTTTCAATTCATACGATGTTCATCCTGTGTTAATTGTTGTCATGTCTAGACAAGGAACTTTGAAGATATTGATTTAGAACTTTTTGTCTCTTACTCTCTCTTTTCTGGTTAATTGTCTGTTTGTCTTAATGAACAATACTTATGTCCTAATAACTAAAATTCGTCTCATCGACTTTGGTTCTAGATTCCACATACATCTTTTACCCTTGTGCACGTTACACTTTTGTTACTCCTGGATGGTGATAACGTGGGTTTCGAACTTTGAATTATTCAGATGGAGAGGGAGATTCAGGAGCTAATTAAGCAACGTGATCTTGCTCAATCTCAGGTCGAGGATTTGCTGCGCATGGTTGGAAATGATCAAAACTCTAAAAAAGTAATTTCATTCTTCTAATTAGTAAACTGATATAAGAAATTAGGCCTCTGAATTTTGTTTCTTCTCTTGTTATAATTCAGCCTAACATTAACAATCGTTTTTAATATGTAGGAAAGGGTCGACACCTGGGAAGATGAAGATTCAATATCAGAATCATCAAGCATTTATCCTTCTGATTTACGGATTGGAGAATTCAACAATCCTCACTACATCAATGAAAACGGTGAAAGTAGTCCTGATAGTAAGTTCCTTCCTCCCTTTGTCAAGATAGAAGTTCATAGTAAATAACATTTAAGAGTAGAACCGAACCATGTGTAACCATTTGACAACTTGTGTTTGTACAGAACATCCTGATGAATACTGCACTGAAATTCAAAGTGTTGGATTGGAGGAATCGAGTAAAGATGGCTTGGAATATCCTGACCCGGTGTTGGCATTAACATGGTATGCAGATGAAAATGTAACAAGTCAGGAGATTCTGACTCCTGTGGCTGAAGATAGTGAAGAGAGACTGAACCAAGACAATGCAACAGATGGTGTTTTGGAGCAGAGTAATGATTCTCCTCTGTCTATGTCAGGAACAGTGTCAAATTGTAGGAATCTTAAATTAACAAGGAGCTGGAGTTGTAGAGAATTCTATACGACTGGTTCTCCTGGGAATGTGGGAGAAATTGTGAGGACTCCGGCCAGTAGTTTTGAAAAATGCTTCCCTGGAAGACCAGATGGATTACCGAGAAAGTTCCTTCCATTAACTTATAGTGCTTCCACAAAATTCTCAATGAATGGCTCTCCGCCTTCAATTGGAACTCCTTCTACGGATGATTTAAGAACCAACAGCACAAGAACATCCACTAATGAAGATATTACTAGCCTCCAAACTTTTGTTGCAGGGATGAAGGAAATGGTCAAACTTGAGTATGAGAAGCGTCTTGTTGACGATGATCAGGTGCAAATGAGAGTAATTTCTTAAAATTTAAGCAAAAAAGTTCACACCTTTTATCAATTTTCTTTGGAATGACTGAACTGTTGATACGGTTCTTCCATTGCAGGTTAAGGAGGCAGAGACAACATATTTCAGATTTGAAAAGAACATGAAGGATGTCGGCGTGGATTCAACGTTAGAGGCAGGTGGAGGTCCTGTGGAATGGCCTCTACAATTCAAGCAGCAGCAGACAGAAATATTGGAACTGTGGGAAGCCTGCAATGTATCGTTGTTCCACAGGACTTACTTTTTTCTTTTGTTCAGGGGTGATCCGACAGACTCTATTTACATGGAGGTGGAGCGAAGAAGATTATGTTTTCTGAAAGGAACATTTGGCGGCGGAAATCAGTGGGTGAAGGATGGTCCCACAGTTACACTGGCTTCAAGGTTGTTCTCTGGGCCTGTAACATTCATGTTATTGGTGATGATTGGTTAACGTTGAGTTTGACTGACATAAATAAATGTGTTTGTGTTGGGGAAACAGTGCAAAGGGTGTGGAGAGGGAGAGAGAGACGCTGGTGAAGCTTATGAAGAGAAGGCTATCAGAGGAAGAGAGACAGAAGGTTTTCGGGAAATGGGGCATTGCATTGGATTCAAAGCGCCGGAGGAAGCAACTGGCGAATCGCGTATGGAGCAACACCGATATGAAGCATGTGATGGAGAGTGCTGCGGTTGTTGCCAAGTTAGTGAGGTTCACTTGGCAGGGTGATAATGCCCTTAAGGAGATGTTTGCGCTTAGCTTCTCACCTCATCGAATGTCATGTTCCTCCAAGACTCTTTTCTAGGCCTTCTTCAACCATTTATTTATCTACTGCTACATTACATTATTGTAACTATCATTCACGCTCCTTTCGTCGTTGCAATGCAAATGGAACCACCTTATACAATTATATCTTATATTTCTTTCATCTTTATGATTTTTATAAATTCTTAATAATACTTATAATATCTTATATTATAATTATATAACTCTTAATTTTTTATATTTTAGTATAATTTTTAAAATTTCATAAGTCGATATTTCAATTAAATTAGTATCAAATTCTCAAATCAAAATACATATTTCACTTAAACAAATATTTACTCGATAAAATTTATATTTTAAATTTATAAGTTTGTTGTAGATGACCTTTTCGATACTCTATTATCAACTTGTCACCTTGAAAGATGAAATCACACCAGTATATCTCAAATTTCGTTTCCATCCTAAAATATTTAAAGTAATAATTTTAAAATATTGAAATTATTTATCATTTTAAAGAAGTTTGCTTATATTGAAAAGGATTAAAGTATAGTTTACATTTATTTATTTATTGGAGAAAGTGTATATTTTAAAATAAAAAATGGGAGAGCATAATTTACATAATGTGATGTTTGCCTTTTTTGTATTTTAGGTTCTGTTAGAAAAGGTAAATTTGTAAATATGGGTTCGTTGATTTTTTTCTGCCAAACAAGGTCAAGTCGTTATGGTGGAGGACGACATTAACCGGTTTCTTTTTTTTTTTAAAAAAAAAAAAGCAATGTCGTCATTGGAAAGTACAATTTTATGTTAAAGGGTATAGAACCAGTGCTCTAAGGGCACTGGTTAAGGATAATTAATATACATTGGATCCTACAAAAATACATAGATAAATGTAATATTAAATAAAACATGATCTAATAACCATTAATGCAACTTTATTTTCTTTAAAAGACAAAAATGTCCATAAATATTGTATTTAATATTTTATTTAATGTTCACAAATAAAATTTAAAAACTAATTAAATAATAAAATAACTATATTTTAATTTTGTTAAATTTTAAATTAACAAAAAACCAACAAAAACATAGTGTTAAACATCTAAAACTTAAAACAAATAATATAAGAAAATATAAATTAACAGAAAAATCAACAAAAAAAATAATGTTAAATATCTAAAAATTGTTACAAAAAAAGAATAGTTAAAGTGTCAATTTAAGATTTAATTGATTTTTTTCTTTTTAGTAGAGACCTTAAAAGTTTCAAAAAAAAATTGTAACAGTAAGTTACTGTCTACACATTTAAAAGGGTATTTTTGTCTTTATAAAATTTATTATGTGCATTTATACTATTTTAATTACTGTATTTAATTATTTCAGTTTTCAATGTAAAAATGATGATATCAAAGCACATTTATTATTTCTTAACGAGTGCCCTTAGGGCACTGGTTAGCATTCTCTTATGTTAAAAGGAAAAAGTAAAGTCATCCTCATGATCTCATGACGACTTCACTTTTTCAGTTTTTTTTTTTTTTGTCTTTTTTTCGTAATGAATGAAAACTAAAAATTAAAAAAAGGAAAAAATAATTAAAACTGAAAAATTTGAAAAAAAAAGAAAAATAATTAAAACTGATAAATTTGGAAAAAAAGAAAAATAATTAAAACTAAAAAAATTTGAAAAGAAAAGGAAAAATAATTAAAACTGAAAAATTGAAAAAAAAAGGAAAAATAATTAAAACAAAATTTTGAAAAAAAGTAAAAATAATTAAAACTGAAAAATTTGAAAAAAAAATAATGAAATCTGAAAAATTTGAAAAAAAAAATAATGAAAACTTAATATTTTGAAATAAAAGGAAAAAAATTAAAAACTAAAAACTTTGAAAAAAAATGAAAAGTGAAATAGTTATGTTAAAAGATGACTTCACTTTTCAATTAATATAAACCGTAGTATTTAATGACAATATTACTTTTTTTTAAAAAAAAAAAAAAAACCGTTGGTATGAATGACGATTTCACTTGTAATTCATATTTATAAATTTACATTCTACCGGACCTTAAGATAAAAAAAAGCCTGTGAGGCTGTGATGTTTACTTTCTTTTTCTTATGGTGGATTTGTTTGGTTGGATTTTTAATGCATAACGGAGGTGCAGGGAAATAAAATAGAAATTGGACCGAACCATGAAGGATATAAATTTATAATTTATGATTTATTTTTATTTTTTAAAGGATGTAACGGTCTTCAGTCAAACTTGAAGGTGCAGGAAGAAAAACCCTGAAAATGAAGATGGAAAGCCCAGTATAGAAAACGAGAGAAGGCCCAATGCTGAGATGGTCTGGTCCAATTGTGATACGACGTGACGTCTTTTGCCATTTTCCCAATCCCTGGAACTAACTGGGAAGAAGTGAAGTGAAAAAACAGAGAGAAGAGAAGAGAACAGAAAGTCGCATGGCATCGACGGCAGCGTACCTTGCTCGGCGCGCGGCGCAGAAGGAGAGGGTTCGGATCTTGTACCGCCGCGCCCTCAAAGACACTCTTAATTGGGCCGTGCATCGCCACCTCTTCTACGACGACGTATATTAATTTATTCATTCACTCCTTTCCCATTTTTCACAATTTCACTTCTGATCTCGTTTTTTCTTTCGCTTTCTCCAGGCTGCAAACCTCCGCGACAGGTTTGAGGAAAACAAACACGTGGTTCGTTTTCCCCTTCCATGAATGCTATAATTTTTACTTCCCCTTACCGTTCATTGGCTGCATTTTCTTTGTTTATTGCTAGGAGCTGTGTAACACAATTCTGATCCGCACATTCCATAATTCCTTACTATTTGCTTTTTGGACTATTATCTTGTGATTAGGGATTTGTGTATCGGTTTAATCGTTGCATTATTTCTCGTTTATTTTCTCATTCTGTTGAGCTTGCTCTGTGTTGGTTCGATTTCATATACAGGAAGATCCTGATACAATTGATAGACTCATAGCGGATGCGGAAGCCTCCTACAACAAGTGGCGTCATCCAGATCCATACATAGGTAAATATGTCACGCATCTCATCTCATCTCTATGCCAACACTGATCCTAGGCTATAATATTACATCCACCGCAAGATATTATTACCGTGAATGTTTTCCTATTTCATAGTGTTTCGAATGATGGGTAAAGAGATATTGTTGAGAATGTTTTGTTGATGTCTTTAATTGTAAATAAGCACGATTGCTTTAAACATAGCTTCACCATTAAAAGTATCTCCTTTTTGTTTGGTGAGGGGCATATTGAAAGTGCTCATGACAGTTGAGATAGACGGGACTGCCATTATAAGATTATTATCTATATTCTTCGTGATTAGTATCTTTGCTGCAATCCAACTGTTAAACTTGCCAGGAAAAAAATATGTTATTTTGAATGATTAATTAACCTAAGCTACAGTATGCCTTGGACAATAAGCACAGAGGCAGGTATTGCCCATACTTTAGTTTTCTAGCGTTGGGTTGTAGATTTATCTGCACAAGTTACTCCTCTCATCGGTTCTTCTCTTTCCTGTTATTTTATCCAGTCCATCTCAGATATTGACCCATTTTACTCTTATTTTCTGTGTATAATAGTTCCTTGGGCTCCTGGTGGTTCCAAATTTACTCGCAACCCAGTTCCACCTCAAGGGGTAAGTTGTTATGGTTATACAGTAGGTCTATCTTTTCCATTATTTTGTTGGACCCTCTTATTTACCTTGCTACTTTCATGGACATCACTAAGATTTTGTTTCGATCATCGGTTAAATACTTATCAAATTGTATATATGTAGTTATGTGTGGTGGATTTCTGGATAAGTTCATTTGATGAGAGATATACACAATTTCTGGTGCAGCAGGCCTAAAATACCTGCATAAGGCCACAGACTTTTCTTTTATCACGGGGCATTGTGTCCATACCTCTCAAAACACTCATCAGATGATGCAGTTGGCTCATCGTATTTGTTGTGTTGAGGATATAACAAAATGATTCATAGCTCTCTCTCTCTCTCTCTCTGTATATTTAGTCACTTTATACACTTTGTGGTCTTTTTGTTTGGAAAATGCGCTGAACTCATGATTAATAGGTGATTCTCTGGTCTGCGCTCGTAGTTGGGAATGAATGTGTCTCATCTCTGCATTATATATTCAATGTGTGTGTATGTTAATTTTAGAAGTTAACAATGCATCTTACGCCCTACCATGCATTGTTCTGCTATGATTACAATTGGTGGATTGGTAATTTTCACTTTTGAATAAGTGATGGAATGGAATGTTCAAGACTGGATAATTGAGATCTCAGGTGGTCGTAATAATCTTATCGTGAAAATGATGAATTCATTCTGCTAGGAATTTCATTTCTTGTGCATGGCCAGCTTCCGTAGTTAGGCCTTTCAAACCATTCATCCTATCGTTTTATAATATACTGTTTGGATAGTCACTCCCCCTGTGCAAGAATATCAAGGTCTTCCATATGTCGGTGAAGTTGTATGAGATAGGGTAATATGCTTAAAATGTGATGAGGGATAGGAGAGGATGTTCTTCATCTGTGGTTAGAGGGCTCCTTTCTAGGCTTTTTTTTTATGTTCGTCATTGCTTCATTTTGTATGAGATCCCCAAAGTTGTTCCAATTTATTGATTTGGAATATACTTATTTCTGACTGACTTGGAATAATGTTTTTGATGCAGATTGAGATCGTTTACGATTATGGCCGTGAAGATAATAACTGAAATTTGAATTTTTCTTTAGAACCTTTGCAATGAATAAAGGTCTCTGCAATCAAACTTTTCTGTGGGTTGTAGATTAAAAATCACCCTCATTTCCCCTCATGTGATGAGCATAAGCTGATACAGATTTAGTCCACCCTTGTCTATGATGTTGAAAAATTTGACCACCTCCGAAACAGATGGTACTTGGATCATTGAATGTTTTAAGATTCTGTCATTGATACATGTTAATGTGAGTTTGGAGTTTTCATTTGCATAACTCATCTATCATTGCAACCATATTATAACTTCTGTGCTGCACATTCAATGGTTAATGAAAGCTGGCTTACTTCCAATCAGAGTTGGGAACATTATTTTGATTTAAAGGTTTCTATTATTGAAACGAGAACAATATAATACATAATTTATGCAAAGAAATTTACTATATAAGAAAATTCTGGCTCCGTAGCTAGTGCAGTATTACATACGACTAGAATAATAGAATTGATCATGCAAAGAATGCGTGACAATGTAGAATTGATATCTATTCAGTTGTCTATAATCAAACTGGTGGGAGTGCTGCAGCCCATTCAACCAGCTATTAAATACATTATCAACGATATTTTAATTTTCATTTGCGATGTTTTAATTTTTTTTTTTCTCCTTTCTGTTGGTGTATAGTTTTTAACTGGAGCAATTTGAAGTTAGTCATGTTTTTGAGTTGGGTTTTTTTAGTTTGGTTTGACGAACTAGAAGGAGACCAGTTCCCCTCTTCTAATTCGTTTTGGGGTGAGTTAAAGTCCTAACGTTAGTCAAGATAATAAATGTTTAAACCCTATGAGATAAATGAGATAAACTCTTGCTATATCTTGTTAGCATTGAAGATGGGTAATTATTATTATTATTATTTGTTCACACATTAGTCAGATGAGAAAAAAATAATCTATAATTCACTATGGTATTTTCAAAAAATTGCTCAATAACTATGGTAAACAATTATTTTAAAGTCTCTGAATTAGTTACAAGTATCTTATTAATAAAGGGTATGAATTAGTTTAAAAAATTGAAGTTATTTAAGCGGCAGAAGCATGTATTACAAACGTTAAAACTATTTAAAAGTTAAGAAATTTACTTCAAAATATTAAAGAAAGAGCAAACTATGATAAACATTTTCGTATTATTATAATAAATCACGTAATTCAGTATTCAAATTTTAGTAGTATCATTTAAGTATGAGATAAATCAAATTAAAAGAGGTACCTACTGATTTTTGTTCAAGATTCCTAACAATATTGATTATCATTTGAGGACTTACATATCATTATTAAGAAAATTAAATAAAAACTTAAGTAGACCGAGCTTTTCGGGTTGAGTTTTGAATGTTATCTGTGTTGAAGATATATCCTATGACGAATAGATAGATGTTTGCATATTAAATTATCTCTAATTTCCCATCCCAATACAATGTTCAATCCATTTTTTGGTGTTAAACGTTACTAACTTCATTTAACATATTCAGTGAACTCCACAAAAATACCTTCACATACAAAGTTGTATGACTTTGCTTCAGTAAATAAATATAATTGATAGGCCTCCACCAAACACAATATATTTAGTTCAGACAAAGACTATATCTCAACTCCACAACTTTGCACAACTTTGTGTTCATTTGCGTCAAGAAATTATTCATATAAAAGACTTTCTTGCCAAAACAGAGAGAAGTATCAACAGTGATCAACTAAATCTCTTTTTGTTTAAATAAGATCACAACTTTTCTGTGTTATTTACACTGGAATTAGTAATAAACCAATCAGAGTGAGCAAACCCTGTTATTAAAATAAAATGCTAAAACACTTATTGACAGGGTTGTTATTCATAATTTGTGATAAAATGCTATCCAATTACGGTTCGGTCATTCTCATATGTTCACAAACAAGAAAGAAATCTCGTTTGGTATAAAACTAGACAGAAAATCCAAATGGGATTAAAACTAATCCACACTTCTTCTAGAGTCCTCCATAAGCGATTGAAGTAGTAATGCATTCTAATCTCTCAAGAAAAGCTGCAACTCAGAAATCAAAGTTTTCTAAAGAAATCAAATCCAAAAATAAGACTTTCCCACAATAAAATCCAACGCAGTATCTGCATATACAAAGTGTCCTATATCTCTCACAGCAAATCCTAAATAAGATTATTTGACCATTTGCATAATTAACGGAAGAACATGTCTATTACAAACCCACCAGCATTAGAATTACTTTTAGTTTGGGAGGGATTTTTAGATATGAAACCCTAATCAAATAAAATTAATAGAATGGGGAAGCCAAGATTAAAGAAAAGTATTGAATAGAAAATAGTAGTGAAAGTACATATATGAGTTGCAAACCCTAAAATGAAATTGAAATCAGATTAGCTTGAAAGGAAGAGGCCAAGGGGTAGACCTGGGAACTTCCACCTTGTCCTTTATGCGCTCTATCATCTTCTCTTTCTTCGGCCGAGCGTTACCGTACGATCCCTTGAATCTCTTCCCTTTCTTTGTCTTCTTGTCCCCGCGCCCACACAATTGGGGCGCCGCCGCACTCTCCGCCTTCATGAACCACCGCGCAGCCACGCTGCACCGCTGCATCATGCTCACACCATTCGTAGCCATAGTAACTCTCATCTGCACCCGTTATTGCTTTTCCAATAACAACCCATCTTGCAACATCATATGGGCCGGGCTACTTTACCTGCATTTCTTTTTCATCTCATAGTTTGCTTTTTGCACCCCATAGAAATTAAAATTTTCAAGAAAATATATTTTTGTATGGTGGAATCGAAAATTTAATTTTTTAAGTAAAAAATTTAGATGTTGAAACTTATCTCGTAGTTTGCAGATTGTGTAATTTTTGAAAAACTTTAGTGATTGAAACTTATTTAGTATTTTGCATAATAAAAAAAGTTATATTAAAATTAAAAAAATTGTTTTCATATTTACACTGTGCAATTAAGATGCTTTTTAAACTTCTAAATTACACACAATTAATTAATTCATAACATGATATATAGACAAGGGAAAGACCCCGATGATGACAATAGAACACTGTCAGCAAAGAATACAAATAATAAAAGGAGCAATTTGATACTTTAACTACTCCCATAATGCAATGAAACTACTGAGTGCAGAAAATAATAGCACCTCAAGATCTTATTGAATTGAGATAGTATAATTATTATGTTTTAATTTAAGTAATGTTTAAACATCTAATAAAAAATATTTCAGAACATAAAAGAAAATTTTAATTAAATCATTATAAATATAACTAAGTAGTTAATTATTAATTACAGCAGGTTTTAATTACATGAGAGTGTAACAATAATTTAAATTTTATTTGAATTAAACCATTAATATAATAGATCAAATTCAAAACATAAATTGAAAATAATAAAAAATGAAGTCTCTTTAAGTTTACTCATTTTTCATTAGATTAAATATGTTTTTAATTTCTAAACTTTGACGTGAAATAAGAATCTATTTATATCCCAAAATTTGATACATTTTAGTCTTAAATTTTAAAAATAAATGAATATAATCTTTTTAATCTAAATAATTTTTTTGTGTCCAACATGTTTTTCCATAGACATTAAAACAAAAATATGATGTAAACAACACAAATACTAGCATGAAATACATTTATCATATAAAAAAAAATAAACTAGTTGAGTTAAAAGAACTATATCTATTTATTTTAAAACTAAAAACATATTTAACCATTTTCAGTACTACTTAAACCAAATTCATTAGAATGATAGGACTAGACATATCATTTTGTTTCAGCTCAATTAAATTAAATTGCTTTTATTGAAACGAGCGAGGATTTATCTTTTTTATTTAACAATCAAATCCAATTGAGCCCTATTATATTTTTGTTGCAAAGTCAAGTGATTAAAAATATCTTTACAACCCTTTTAACTTTTAACAAAAAATATAGTATAGATTATCAGCACATTAGCCATGTCTGACAAAGAAATATGACAACATTCCTAACAATCGATGTCACATTCAGCCAAAACAAGAAGCCTGATATTCATTAGCAATGGACATTACGCTGATAACTTACTACTATTATATCCTCTATTTATTATAAAACTAGTACACAACACACTAGTTATTGATTTACAAAAGTTATTATGCACCTAATCTTGAATGTAACATTCTCCTATTTCCTTTAACTTTTGATTACCAAAGGCAACTCCAATGCTCAGTTCGTTGTTTTAATCGGTTCATACAGGGCCAGCTTAGCAAATTACAATCTATGGTTTGATTTCATGTCACTCAACCCCTCAGGGAATACTTCCTCCCAATGAAAGGCTGAAATTTTGGTTGCTTCTGCTGGGATGGTTCTTGTTTTGGCTCGATCTCTTCCTGCAATAAATAGGACAATGATGCTAACTGGCACTGATATAATTGCTATCGAAAAGGGAAAATTGTAAGAGTCAAAATTCTTTACTAAGTTTTTAAGTGATATGATGTTGTTCTTTGTCAGACATTAAAATTTACAGAAAAACAACACTGAAAAATTCAACCGAGAATTCAAATTGAAGGCATTGATGAGAAGCAGCTGAATTACCTTTCCTGTTTCTTTTGTACGGTAAAAGTTTGATCCAAATACTAGCTTTCCCCCGGATGGAGATGTTGTCGAAGACAGTGCATTTACATTTGGAACATCTTTGTTTTTATGCCGTGATGAATAAACAGCAGGAATTGGTTTTCCATCCAAGCGTCTGGCAGTCCCAAAAAATGGATTGAACTTACCTGTGAGGAGAATCCAAAAGTCAAGTAAGATTCTGAGGGAAAATAACTTCGATCATACGAAACTGATAGGTTATATTTTTTCATATATGGTTTATGGGCATGGTCATGGCATATGGTTATTGGGAGATTATGGTTCTGTATGGTTATATGACATTAGTCTTACACATATAAGACCTTAGACACCACTTTAACCCCAAAACCTTAAGGCAATGTTGTTATGGGTCTTTATTCTTATATGGTGTTTAACTTTGTCTTTTCTATCCAATGTGGGACTTTTTGACTCACACTTGGACTATTCCCAACATCTCCCCTCAAGGGTGAGTCCCTTGTTTTTTTCTTTTTTTCATATGGTATATTTCCCTTCAGGTGTGTATGAGTGACCCCTTTGGTTATGGTTATGCGGTCAGTCACTCCGAACCATCGGCTCTGATACCACTGATAGGTTATATTTTTTCATATAGGTTATGGTTATAGACATGGGCATGGTTATGGCATGGGCATTGGGAGATTGTGATTCCATATGGTTATATAACATTAGTCTTACACATATAAGACCTTAGACACCACTTTTACACCAAAACCTTAAGGCAATGTTGTTATGGGTCTTTATTCTTATATAGTGTTTAACTTTGTCTTTTCTATCCAATGTGGGACTTTTTGACTCACACTTGGACTATTCCCAACATCTCCCCTCAAGGGTGAGTCCCTTGTTGTTTTTTTTTCCTTTTTCATATGGTATATTTTCCCTTCAGGTGTATGAGTGACCCCTTTGGTTATGGTTATGCGGTCAGTCACATCGGTGACCCCTTTTGTTTATGGTGGTGGTTATGCGGTCAGTCACTCCGAACCATCGGCTCTGATACCACTGATAGGTTATATTTTTTCATATATGGTTTATGGGCATGGTCATGGCATAGTTATGGTCATTGAGAGATTGTGGTTCTATATGGTTATATGACATTAGTCTTACACATATAAGACCTTAGACACCACTTTAACCCCAAAACCTTAAGGCAATGTTGTTATGGGTCTTTATTCTTATATGGTGTTTAACTTTGTCTTTTCTATCCAATGTGGGACTTTTTGACTCACACTTGGACTATTCCCAACACTAAGAACATGAATACACCTTTGTTTTGTGTTTTGTCTGCAATATTAGGCTTTCCAAGATCCTTGTAATCCAAGGAAGGAGCAAAGTCCACCTCACAGTCTGTCTCGATGATGCTTATAGCTTTAGCAGGCTTTGTTTCTATAATATCCAAGTAATACCTTCTGTTGTTGTATGTCACCATGATAGTATCCCCAGTAGTCAAGCATGAAAATTTTCTCAAAGTCGTCTCTAATCTGCATTGTAAAATATGATCAAAGTCTAATAAATATATATAAGTATAGAACAAATTGAAGTGCTTACAAGTTCTTTCTGCCTTATATAGGTGTATAACTTTCGATATAATGAAATACTCTGTGCAAGGTCCTATTGACTTGCCCTTTCTGTCAAACACCTTGTGTGCTAGTTTCTTTCTCTTCCTTATGATTTTCATATTGCATACATGGTAACAATGTCTATAGAATGAACAATATTACACTAACGAAGGCGACATTTTTACTTTATAATGAGCATTAAGTCAATTTCTTGTTTGCATCTAAAATATTTCGATCATCGAGAACTCACATAGCTTTTGGATTGGAGATATCAAAGAAGTCCTTTGTGTGGGGTTGCAACTTAACGTATGTTCCCTTTGGTAGTGATGCATATTTAACTCTTACGGTGTCTCCCTCTTGCAAAAGCATATTCTGCATCATCTGTATACAACATCTCATTAAAAACTGTGCATTAAAGTTTCAGTTGTTATGGACTATGGTTCCTACCCAGTATGGCATATATATAGTTCCTTCATCTGCAGTGAACTCCAGAACTCCACAATGAGAAACCCGCTCAGAAGCACCATTTGTGAGTTCAAACATCATAGGATAATCGATGCGTAAAAATGCTGCAAGATTACTCTTGATTCTTGTTATTTTTCAGTTGAACATCAACATCAGTGGAAAGAAAATACACCAAATATACATTTAGAGCTGAAAAACTTACCTAGATGATCAAGGGCTGAAGCAGGCATTATAACTAAGCAGCAACAATCATAACTTATTCAGTTCATTAGATGAGTAACAAAGAGTATACATTATTAAACCAAACATGGCCTATGTGGAAACTTACTTTTATCACCATTTTCGATTTCGGGCTGCAGAATTCATGAAGAAAAATGACAGTTAGAATAACTTTCTGTAAGATACATTTGAAGCGGGTACTGAACTTTTGAAACTCAAAATAACTACGTAATTTAGATTCATAAACAGGGTAAAAGTAATGATAACAGTGGTAATTAGCATGAACATTAATGATTAAACGTAATTAAGAAAGTGTGACCTTTTCAATAAATGAAGCAGAGTAACATCGATATGTCTGGTGAAATGATGAAGTCGTGTGATATCCGTCAAAAAACTGCAAATATACCAAAAACTGCATCATGCCACTGTTTCACTGTCTATGTAAACTAGAGAGTTAAAACGGGTTAAAGAAAGCATGCTCGTTAATTAAACTGTAAAAAAGAAAGCAGTAGTTAAAATGAAGACGTAATGATTAAAGAAATTTTGTTACAAAGTTGAAATGAATATTATATATACACAGAGAATACCATTTTGTTTGAAGCTTGGAAATTGAGGTATTCTACGAAAGACACGAAATTGATTGAGTTTGGTTGCAGAAGTAGAAAACTATGGTTGTTGAAGGTCAAGAACATGTGAAGTAGAAAACTGTGTCTATCTGCATCGTATATGTTCTTAGCGTCCTCACTGTACTGCTTAACAAGTACGCAAGAACAACCGTAGATTCCAAGATGCTTGGTAATGAGATTATGTGTATGATTGATTCAACAAAAGGAAGCGACGTTGACGATAAGGGTTAAAGTCTGCATAAATTCCTTTCACACAAACAATCAAACACACGCACCTAACAATAATGTTCCAATCAAACATAGGTTTTATACCAAAATTTAAATTTATTACATGTAAAATCAAGGATGGTCACTCCTACCTAACCCAATCCTTATCGTTATTTCTGTCTCTCATTCTCTTCTTTCTTTAATATCATTTCTTCTTTTAATGTAATACAAACACCGTCACATGTATAGTATTTCGTTATATATTTAAATGATATTACAAAAAAGAACTAAATTAAACATGAATTGTAAAAATGAAGATCATTTTAAACATTTAATAAAAATGACGACCATCCACAACAAACATTTCAAAAATTTAGACAAAAAAGATATTTAAGCTTTTTTTTTCTCATTAATTTTTATCTTAACACGGTGTCAGATATATAAATACATGAAGGGTTTTTTTACATAATAAATCATATATTCTTATAAATATATTACATTTTAGAACGTTAACATATATATATATATATATATATATATATATATATATATATATATATATATATATATATATATATATATATATATATATATTACGGTTTAAACTCCACGATAGAGACTGTCTAAAAGTTTTGCTTTTGAAGAACAAAAATCAATGTATTTGTGGTGACATATATGTTTTACTTCCAAAGAATGTTTATTAATTTATATTTTTTAATTGTGGAATCACTTTTTTACGTAATTGAAATGTTAAGATAAGTTCCAAATAACTGGGAAAAGAAATCTAAGTACAACGAATTATGATGAATTAACAACTTGATTTTGCAAGAAATATAATGTAACAATTAAAATACTAATGCCAATTACTTTCTCTATAAATAAATTCGAAAATATTATATAAGGATAAAGAATATTAATATTCTTAAAGATTCTAATGGAGTCACTAATATATATATATATATATATATATATATATATATATATATATATATATATATATATATTCTTATTTTCTCATTTTGAAAAAAATATATATTAAGATGAGATGAAACCTTGCCTAGTAAAGTAGTTCTTTGACTATTGTGTGTGTCACTTTGGTATAAAAAATGAAGAGTAACATGGCAACATTTGATAACTGTTAACCAATTGAAATTGTAGAAAGTGGAATCTGATCCTCGTCCAGTGTTTCAGTTAAAATTGGGCACTTTCAAACCTTTGAAAAGTGGGTAAAGTAAAAGTCTTATTACTGTTAAACATTGACGAAAAGAGAAGAGAAGAAAAAAAGAAGGAAGATGTAGCATGTGCATGCATAATATACAAAGAATATTCAGAAAGCAGTTTAAGGGAAATTAATTCACCGCCATAAACAGCATAACAGATTAAAAGATTCTTTGGGTTTAACTTTAATTTTGTCAACTCAATGAATGGTTCCATAAAGTTGTTATTCATCTTCCAAGCCACCATGCATAATGGTAAAGATAAACACACTAATATGCCTATTCCTGTGGTGTATGCAGAACATGGAACATATCTCTTCCATACATATTCCAAACCTATTATTATTATTCCTCTAAAATCTTGAACGTTCCCGTGGCTAATGCCTCTAAACAATTGCATCTCATGTGCTTCTAAAATCTTCAAAAAAAAAATATTATCCACAAAAGGAATTATTGGCTTTATCTTTTGTGCTTTAAGAAAAAAAAATGTGCATTTTTTAGTTTAAGATATGTTTAAGAACTTGTATAATTCTTGAATACATTTGGAAAACAAATAAAAAGTAAAGACATCTAAAGAACTTACTTTTGAAACTTTTAAGAAGCGAAAGTGATACATCCATAGAAATTTATGTTCATATATATGAGTTAGAAAAAGAAAACTAATAATTTTATGAATTACCTATATTTTAAAAACATTCCACAAATTCACATGCTGTTAACATCAACTAAATTATAAATTTAACTTCTACCCTAGTTTTCTTCAATATTTTAAAAATTGATTAATCAAAATAATAACATACCACACTATTATATATCGCAAATAGAAAAATATAAATCATATCTTAAAGATTATTGATATAATATAATTTATATTTAAGTATTTATTTATTATAAAATTAGTTGCATAAAATTAACATTTGTTCTTGTAATGCTCTGACAAGAATACTAATTATTCATAATGATCGAAACTTCAATTAGTAAAAAAAATGAATAAGGAAGTAAATAAATAAATAAAGCAGTATTAACTTTTATTTGATTTGAGCATATATTTCTTTTTATCAAATATCATAATATTTTTATTTATTTTTATTTATTTTTATTTAAATTTTGAAAAAAAAATATAAGGTTAAATTTCGAGTCAAAAGCAAACTCGAATATATTATATATGTGAAAGAAAGGTAGTGAATAAAAAATATAAAATCTGTAGGGGTTACATAATATATTAATTGAAAACCCTAATTAATGTATCACTTTCTATGGAGCTTCTGTATGATCTTTTGATGGCAATCTCTTTGTCTTGTGATGGAGATATTTCGTGAGCTGTTGGTTTTTAGAAGACTAAGCATAGTGTTGAAGTCCGATGCATGGACCGGAAAGAACATAATAAACAACACAAAACACGTGGAGAAAACAAAGGACCAAGTGTGAAGTGTGTGTGTGTATGTACAACAAACCTTAAACTCTGGATAAGCCCTTCATTCTTACCCAATGCATACTAAACTAATCAACAAACAAAAAATAGTGGCATTCCATTTCTGAATGAACAATTTGAATCACCGGGAGCATTTGTAAATCTTCCCCAACAACACAAATTTAAGAACACGGGAACATTCGTGTCGCAGTAGTGAAAAAAAAATGGTACTAGGATTTATGTAGTTGAGTTTTAATTTTCAGTTTCAAATAAATTTTTTGGAAGTCTTTTTTAATATTATAAAATCTGGGTACAGGAACGTATGCAACATTGGCATGTGATTTGTGTCGGAAGCCTGATAAAGTTTTTTGAACGTTGCTTGTTGAGAGAAGCAGATAAAAGAAGCGGCATAACTATATTTCTTGTAGTAGCAGTACAGTGTTTTCTTCATTATGTGATTCATGCGGTACCAATAATACTTTGATTTTATGTGGATGAAGCCTTCGGGAATACTTTTTCGTGGGTTGTTTCTAAAGGATTGAATGGAGCAAAGTCCTTCTCAAATATTCCGTTTCAATGAGCAGGGTTTGCTTTTGCAGTATTGTGGTGGTAGGTCACTGTCATGGTACCATAACCGTTAGTGAAGTGGGGGGAAATCTTTCAAAGTGGTAATGAAACAACAATGAAAATATCTGCAATGAGTTAGTGCATGGTAAATTGCCAACAGAACTTACGTGTTCCAGTTTCTTTACGATTGAATCTTATCACTTTTCAACGCGTAAGACTGGGAGATTATAGCTAATCAAGTTTCTTCCACCTCAACGCTAAGAATTGTGGGATTGTGTATCTTCTGCGCTACACTGTGGGACGGAGTTGAAGTGGTCAACAATTCAACCTGTCAACATACATTGTATTTTTTAATTATATATTGTCACATCTATAGATATAACACTCCAATATCATAAATATATTTATCTCTTAAGGAAACCATGCAAGTAAATTAAATCAATTCCAAACTTTCCTTCTTTTTTTCTGAACAAAAACGTAATATTGGGTGTAAACGAATGAAAAGCATACAAAATCTGAAAACACAATCTGCTAGACCCTTTAGTATATCAACTAAGTAACTATTATGTGATTCTTTTTTTTTTATTTCATTGGGATAGATAAAAAAACCTACCTCTCCGACTTTTTAATATGTTCGTAAATGATCTTTTGAACAAACGCTGTTACTGACTTTTAGGGCATGGTTAACACTAAATGCAATAAATGGTTATAGGAAATTGAAATTGATGTTTTCATATGGGCGGGCTCCCGTCCTAGAAAGAAAGAAGTCTGATTGAGGTCAACCTTGTACAAGTTGACGTAGTGCACTTTGAATAAAGTGAAAAATAATGGGGGCAAGAATGAAGGATTATGATGAACTGTCCGTTAAAAACATTGGAACCTTTCTTATTATATAGCAAGTTATAAGACTACGCTACAGAAACAGACATAATGTAACATGTGAACGATAATGTTTTTATAAGAAAATCCAAACAACCCCAAAGCTCTACGCCTAGCATCCAATCAACCCCACACGCAAAGAATTCAACAAACGCAGCACGGCACCCCAATCTTGAACGAAGGAGGTAACATGCAAATTTAGCCTTTCTCTATTATTACCTGCCAATGCCAATTCTGAAGTTGTAACTAGGAATAAGACCACCACCACCACCCACATGCATCATACTTTACCAACCACATTTTAAACATCCATTCAGGTTCAGTAACCACATACTCCAAAAAACTTCACAAGGCCCCCACCAACAATAATAGCATCACTATCAGAATAAACCCTTTTTCTTCTATTACGCTATCTCCATGTCTCGCCTCACAGCACTCAATACACACACACACGATCAAGCCAGTTTAAACTCAAGCCACAAAACAAAAAATAAGCCAAAAAACCAAGGGAAAAGGAAAGGAAATTGTTCATAACAGAACATTTTTATTCTAAGTATAACAAGCAAGGCAACAATAAAATTTGTTACTCTAGAACTTGAGCGAAAGTAATAGACATTTGATTCGAAACAAAATGCAGAAAACAATAACTGACTGAACCTGTCCTTGTCCTGCATCCTGTGCTAAACTAAAAACAGGGAAAACTGAAGAAAAAAAATTGAAGTGCTCGACGACCACCACGAACGTACGAACGACAACAAACAAGCAACACGAACAGACAGAAATGGATGAGAATGCGAAACCCATTTCAAGCAAACACGAGCCTAATAAGACCACTGGACGCCCTCGTCCTCATCGGAAGCGGGAAGGGCAGCTTCATCGAATGAAGACAGGGGAACCAGATAAGGCATCCTGTCAAAAGTGCGAGCAAGGCCAGAGGCCAGAACCGCCGCATTGTCTTGGCTGACATACTCATACGCGCGGTGCTTGAGAGTCTCGAACATGAGCTCGGGCTGGTGCTGCATCACTCGAAGAACATCTCCACATGATGGACCAGGCACGGCCCGCGTGACTGCGAAGCTGTGAGGACCGTCGCTCTGCGACACCCTCACAACGCTGGGACCGCCGAACAAGTTGTGGAATCCACCGAGCGCCTCCTCGTAGGCCCCACCCAAGAACATTCCCAAATAGTAACCACCTCCATCAACTTCATGCAGCGGCAGACTGGACTCCCCGTTGATAAATTTGTCAATCTTCCCATCACTGTCGCAAGTCAAATCGGAGAGAATACCCCTCACGGAAGGCTTCTCGTCCAGACGATGAATGGGGATGATAGGAAACACCTGTTCAATGCCCCACGCGTCAGGAATGGAAGTGAAAACGGAAAGGTTGACGTGGTATCTCCGAACAGATTCCCCAGCTCCAACTGCCTTCCTCACCAACTCACACAACCCATCCACCGCTGCAAGTTGTTCCATGCACACCATCCCCTGTTTGAACTGCTCCACGCATCGCTCCTTCAACTCCTCCGTGTACACCAAACACCGTTCATAATCCCCTCCAAAAGCCGCCTCCGACAGAAAACGATAATCCTCCGACAGATCCCCCGCCAAATATGGGGAGGAGAACACGGAAGAGGCTCCGCCGACGGTGCTGCTAGTTCCGACCGCCTCAAAAACTAAGATCGACTGATGAGACACAATGGCCCTTCCACTCTCGCTGCAGATAACAGGGTTCTTGACAGATCTTCGATCGCACACACACTTAACCGCGTGAACAACCGCGGCAGCATACTCCTCCAGACTGTACCCGACTGAAATATCAGAGTCACACGACTTGGAACCGTCGTAATCAATGCCCAGTCCACCTCCAATATCGATGACCCGCATGTTCGCCCCGAGCCGAACCAGTTCGCAGTAGATCTGCGCGGCCTCTCCCACGCCATCAGCAAGCAACGCTGTCGAAGGAATCTGAGAACCAATATGAAAATGCAGCAGCTGCAAACAATCCAGCATGCCAGCTAGGTCCAGCTTCTTCACAACCCTAAGAATCTGAGCGGTTGTCAGACCAAACTTGCCCTTCTCGCCTGAAGTCCCACCAAAATGGCCAGAATGCTTGGTTCGGAGCTTCGCACGCAACCCAATCACGGGCTTAATGCAAAGCTTCTTGCTCAAATCAACGATTAAATCAACCTCCTCCTCTTGCTCCAGAACAATCACGGTGTTGAGAGCCAGCTTGTTGGCGACCAGGGCAAGAGAAATGTACTCCGCGTCTTTGAAGCCGTTGCATATTAGCAACGCGTCAGGGTTGCCTTTGCACAAACAGCTCATAGCCAGAAGGAGTTCCGGCTTGGACCCTGCCTCGAGACCGAACCGGAAAGGAGAACCGAATTTGACGATATCCTCGACCACAAACCGGTCCTGGTTGCATTTCACCGGGTAAACTCCTTGGTAATGAGAACCGTAACCCTCGGACTGGATTGCGTAATCAAACGCCGACTGAAGGCACTCCAAGCGGTTCTTGAGAACGTCAGGGAAACGGACAATGAGGGGAAGCTGAAGGCCCAGACCGCCGAGAGATTTGGGATCGGAGGCCTTCTTCACAATCTTCAGCAAATCGATCTCCTGGTGCGACAGGGTGGCAGACCCGTGGGAGCGCACCGAGATGTTTCCAGCTGCGTTGACGGCAAAGTAGGGACCGCCCCATCCGTCGACGTTGTAGAGAGCGGCGGAGAGGGACGGCGACCAATGGCTGGTGTTGTCGTCTGTCGTAGACAGAGGAACGTCGGTAAACGCGACCGGCGCCGGAAAAGAGATGTCACCGGCAAATGCATAGCCGGGAGGTGCTGCAGCATCCACGCAACAAGCCAGGGCAGGCATCTCTTGTGGCGGCGACGATCAAAATGAATTAGAAAATTAATATAAAAAAGGGGAAAAAAAGAAAAGAATACGGTTAGGGTTTTGTTGATAGGGCTGTGAAGGTGGGGGCTTTGATAGCCGCCGAGGCCGAGGCCCCGGCTTCCCCCTCAAAAGAAGACAGTGGAAGATCTATTGAAAATGGAGAGTCCCCTCTCTTCCTTCCCGAAAAGACTCCGGTATCCCCACGCCTACCTCTCAGAAGCAAGATTCACACAATTGGTGAGCACAACCCACCCCTTGCACCAGATCTGGTGCGAGAGAGAGATCTAAAACTGTAATGCAGAAAATAGGGGAGTGAATACCGCAAACGGGGGAGGGACACAGACTACAAAGCTGAAACAGTATTTGAAGGAGTTACAGATTAGGAACGTAGAGAGAGGAAAAATAAGGCTTCTACGAAGGTGCGACTGGGCGAGAATTGCATGAACGTAATCTCCATTTTATAGAGTCTGTGAACGAGGGAAGCAACTAGGAAGACGGGTGGGTTTGTTAGGGAAGCGACGTAATGGGCTTTTGGGCCATGGGCCTTACCAATATTCAGTTTCCGTGTCTATCACGCTGCCACTCACAAATAAATAAATAAATTATCCATTTTCCTTTCAACTAAATCAACTAAATTTAAATTAAATGTAGTTACTATGTTTTTGGAGTTTAGAAGGATTCTGCATCGTAATTGCGATTATCATCGTCGAGTTGCCGCGTGGCTTCAACACTGTGGGACCTCTCTCCTAAACCCTTTTCTTTCTCGCCATTTCCATTTCCAGCTACTATTTCTCCTGCATTTCATCTTCTCCTATAATCTTACTCCAAAAATAAATTTTTCTCCTCCTACAATATTCCAATTTTTTTTATTTTTAAATCATTTAACTTCGTCCACTGTTTTTCTTACAAAACTCTCAAAGACATGCTCATGTTTCGTTGTATAATTAATAACGTAATCAATAACACATTAATTAAATAATTAATTAAACACTTCTAAAATAAATTAAATTAGCTTAACTTGGTAATTGCATTTATACATCTTAATCTGCAATGGGCTAAATTTTTGTTTCAGTTAAAAATATATTTTGTAAGTATTTATAATTTATTTATAAGTTATAACAATTTACAAAATGTATAAAGATATCAAAACAAAATTATGTTTATACGTTTATACAGTTTAATTTATATTTAGTCAGTTTATAAACTAAACTCAATATTTAAATACTGTTAACGTAACGTGTAATCGAAGTGACGGCCTAGATTGACGCACGTCACCATCTGCTGCTATATGTGATATATGAAACAACACGTAGGTGTATTTATTTGACTACTTCACTAGAAACCCCGTAAGTTCTTACCAGATAACATTTAAAAATCAAACAGCTTTTTCAACAATTTATTTAATAATTTTAAAAAAAAAAACTTTAGAGATTGAAGATTATTACTATGTTAAAACTAGTTTTCATTTCCAAATATTACTGCGTAAAATAATTCGCTGTTGGTTTTTTCCCTTTTTTTTCAAAAAATATAAACCTCTTCCTTAACGAAAATATATGATTTTCTTTTGATAAAGAATGATTCTGTTAGAGAACATAAGTATAATAACTTCATTTATTCCATGTAACAAGAACACTCAATAACAATTATACGGCACAATAATTTTAGTGTCATAAAACTTTATCTTTTCAACTTTACAGGAAAAACGAATAATATTTGTTTTCTTTTTCAATAACGGCGCCGTATTTTAAAAACAGAATATAATGTTTTCAAAATTCAAGAAAAAATAACTGACAAATATTTAAAAGAAATCTTACAGATCAAGAAGTTGTTTTAAAAATGTGAGTTGGTTCGATGTATTTAGGTTTGATTTGTATTTGGTTTACATATGAGTTTGTTTTACATAAATATGGATCTGAGTTGTTTTTCTTTAAAAAAAAAGTTCCAATAAAGTTTTTATGTTCAATAAATTAAAAATTTTAACAAGTTCATAAAATTAAGTAAAGAAATTTTGGAAGTTTGATCATAAATTAATAATTTAACATTTTTATCATATTTATACTTTGACATAAGCGATGTATTATTTAAATTTTAGCACATGCAAAAAATACATAATATTTATTATTTTCATTTATACAAGAATTTAAAACAACCGTAATGCAAAAGTACAGAAAAGAAATAACTGATATACACAAATGCAAGTCCTTTTTAATACAGGTCGTGGGTCATTTCCGTAGACTGCAAACTTCTACAAACCAACAAACTTAATATCCTGATCCGCTCGCAGTTTTTTTTTATTCTGCAAATCAGTTCACCAAAGCCAGATCCATATTGTCGTACCCTTAAATTATTTATAGTTAACCATTAATTTTATAAATTGAATCTCAGTTCATAATTTTGTGCGGCAACCATCAGAAATTTCCTCCTTTGTCATATACTATCTTTTAAAGAATTTGATCAGTCATTTCTAAGTAGAATTTCGTTTTCTTTCATATTGTTCTTTCATTCACGTCGTTAATAAAATTGAATTTCTCAACCAATAATATATATATATATATATAATCACTCGAACTAAATATTTAAATTATTTTATTTATTTTTATAAAAATAAAAAATTCAAGTGTAACAAATTATAAGTAAAAAATAAAATAACTTGAGTAATCATAGGGTAAATTGATGTATAAATGACAACAAATTATTTTAGTATATACATATAAGTTGTAATTATGTTTAATTATTAATTTAGTCTTAAGGTGGATATGACAAAATTTGATCATTTAAAGAAACATTAAATGAATTAAATAGAATCAAAACTTTAAATAGAAAGACTACATTTGAAAACAACTAATACTATATTATATTGACTTATGACAGAATCATGACGGGCACGTGGCAGTTTATATTTTTTAAGTTAAAAAAATTTTAAAAAATCACAAATTGACATATAGTATGTATGTAAAAAGAACTAATTAAATTTTTTTTAAAATTAGAAGATCAAATTGAATTCAAAAATAATAAGATGGTCAAAATAAATCAAACCAACAAACTAAATAACTAAATCACTAATTAATCCAAAAGAAATAAAAAAAAACATGTAATATTAAAAAGAATTCTACTAGCAATGGATAAAATGAGTCGAAATAAATAAATTATGAGATGAAATATTGCATGAGTTTATAATAAATAAATGAATTAAATATAATCTTATATATATAAGTTTAATATTATTTTTGTCTCGAAATTTGTTGAAATTATAAAATATAATTTATTGAATATTTTTATTTTATTAATAATTTTATATTGACATCACATGGGTGTGAATGACATGTTTTAATGAAAGAAATTGATTTCTAATTAACTAACTAAAAATTAATTATTTTGGTAGTCAAGTTTTTTATAATTAAAATTAGTGATTAATTAAAAAATTGATTTATAGATCGATGATACATTTTTATTCATAGTAAAAACTATTTAAGTATCAAAAAAATGTGTAGTTTATAAATCTATATCCACATCAATTACCATAATGACTAATTATTTTTTATCATTAAAATTAAACATTATTTAATTTTTTTTTTCTGTAGTTAAGATGTCAAATAGAAGGAGGAGGAGGATGAGTTGGAGACGGAAGTAATTGTGCAATAATGTGTCGTCAACAAGAAAATGTGACAACAAATTAAATTATAAGGAAAAGGAAAAGAAAGAAAAATTCAATTATATATTTTATTAAGGAATGTTATGGATTATCAAAATTTATTAATACATACCAGAAAATATGCGATCCTCAATAATTATCAATAAATTTTGTTATTTGTAGATAAAATTTATGGTCAAACATTTTATTAATGAATTTTGTATTGGCCATAATCTATTATACATGTTGTTTATGAATCAACCTGGCCTGACGCCATTAATTTACCAACAGGCTGTAACGTTAACTTGTGCACGAAGAGATAAAAGCTTACGTTTGATGAGTGCTATTTGAAACTACATATAATTATTATTTTTTATTAAATAAAGAAGATAACGAATACAATATATGTTTTACATATGATATAAAAAAATTTACTAGATAAGGAAGAATAAAATGAGAAACGTATTAAACGGAATTATTTGAAATGAAAATACATGTATACCAAGTTTTCCATGAAAAACTCATCACAGAAATATTGTTGTTACAAACTTACAGTAATTCGTACAAATTCTGTAATTAAGGCAAAAAGATTTAAGTTGAGATAGTAAAATTCTTTCAAGTACATTCAATTAAGTAATAAATTTATTATATAAGACAAATACAATAATTATATAATGTCTTCTTAAATTCTAATAATTACTTTGAAATTATATGTAAAATCTACTATTTAAGGTATATTTAAGGAACACTATAATTTTATTAAAAAGTTACAATTTTTATGGATGTTTATAATTTATTATAGACTTAATTATGTTTTGAAGTCTTGATAAATTTGAGAATTCTTTATTAAGTTTGGTTTTGATGGTTTACTGAGTACTTAATACATTTCATTTTTTTCAATTGAGTCACAGATATTAACGTTTTTTAATTTATTGGTGATGTAGCTATTAAGTGAATGGCATTATTATTATCTTGTATGTTATCTTGTTGAGCTATCATCACTTATCCTTTTATTATTGTAAAATGGTATAATTTATGATTTTATAATTTTTAAATTTTTATAATTGCACAATTTTTATATTTTTATTATTTTAATTCAAAATTATATAATTATAAAATTATGATTAAAACTAAAAATTGAAAATATATCACAACTTTATATTTCATTATAAGAACCATAAAATAATACAAACCAAATACCACTCATAGAGTCTTATTAACAAATATGACATTGTGGTGCGGAACAAAGATGGTGTTGGAGTTGTGCGTGAAGGTCGTGGAAGACAATGAAAACGAGATTTGGGAATTTGGAATCACAAAAATATCATCTTATAATTATTGGATCTGAATACGCTCTAATTGGTTTAGAGTTTTTATGATGTTTTTTTAGGATATATAAGATTATGATATACTTTAAATTATAAAATCACAATTTTATAACTATATAATTTTGAATTAAAATATTAAAGTTTCGTAATTATAAAAATTTAAATTATACATTTATAAATCTATAAAATTATAAAATTTAAAAATAATAAAATGATATGGGACGATTTAGTTAACCACGTCAGTGGAGGCTTAATTAAATTAAATTTATTTAATACTCAATAGACTACCAAAATTTATCATAAATTTGTTTAAAAATTTCAAAACTTTTGAAGAATTTAGAAGTCTTTATTATAATTATTATATATATGTATATATATTTATATATTAATTTTGATATCATAATTATCAATGATCGTAAAATCATGTATTTCCTATCATAATAAACATCGGTTTTATAACTAAAAAATAAAATATTTTTCATAGTTTAATAATTACATTATACGAAAAGTACATATAAAATCATTATTACTTTTTAATGTTATATGATATAAAAATAATTTTATTTTATTTTATTTGTAATATATTAATATAATTTGCACGAACATTATTTAAATATAAAATAATAAAGTGTATAATTATAAAAAAATCAATCCAATTCTTTTGATGTTATGTTTTCCGTAACAGTTAATCATCGTGCATATAATATATTATTTATTTTAGAGACTATTCCTCACAATCTTATATTTATAAAATGTCTCAAAAAATAAGATGAAAAATAAATATTTCAATTGTCTTTGACATCAATTTTTAAGTATCATAACACTGTTAGAAACACCAATAATTCTGTTTAAGAAAATTAGTCACAAATAAAAATTAATTCTTATCATCCCATTCAACACATTCCACTCGAAAAACAAATAAAAAGACTTTGCATGTGTCGCACTAAGAAATTGCAAAAAACAATTAACGTGTTCAAGGAAGTCAACATTGATCCACTACATATTTTTCTTCTTTTTTTTTTTTTTCCTTTTCTTTATCCATTTAAAATTAAAATCATTTTGTTGTATGACTGTAATGTATCATTTTTGTTGGTCAAAATGTATGACTTTTAGTTCATGTAGGTTTAACATAGTCAACAATGTTACGTTTTACATTGGCACATAAAACTTGACCTTTTTTCTGTTATTTAAATTTTAGTATTTTGAAGTCCATTGTCATTTTAAGTATATCATGTGAATTTTACTATATATGTGGTACAGCTTTCAGAGAAAAAATTTCCACAAATAATATTGAGTTTCCAAATATCTCATAAAAAGGATAGTTGAAATATCACTTAACGCGAGGTTAACTTTTTCACACAAAATTTCACACATATATATATATATATATATATATATATATATATATATATATATATATCATACACGTGTTATGAGTGAGATACATTCAACAACAAAAATGCAAGTTGTAATCATGAAGAATAGATTTTTATCTCTTAAGGTTGCATTAAATTTTGTTTTTTCTTTTTGTTATGATACTTAAAATATATATTTAAGTTATCTAAAATTAATATAATTTAATATATTATACAGAGAAAATACTATATTAAATATTTTTATATGGTACATATTTTATAACATTTTCTTTGTATGTAATTATTTGAGCCTGGGTAATAGTGATGCACTTCTAATTTCGAGTTTCAATAGTATGCATGTTTCAAGTTTTTATTAAAAATAATTTATTATTTTTTAACATTATGCATACATATACATGCATACGTATGCATTTTATTATTATGGTAATATTTTATTATATATACGAGTGAAAATATAAATGTATTCACTTTTTGTATGATAATAAAAAATAATAAAATTATTATTATAATTATACAATTAGATCTAAATGAAATTTAGAATTAATTATGTTTTTAGTCTCTTAAGTCTCAGTGAAATTTAGAATTATTTCATCTTCAAAACTCTTAATCTTTAAAAATGTGTTAATTTAATTATTTTAACCAAATTTTGTTAAGTTTATCTGACGTTTCAAGCGCATTTCATGATAATATTTAAATTGTTTACACCGTTTGACACATTTTCGTTTCAATGTAAACTCAAATATTATCATCAAATGTGTTTAAAATGTCAAATAAACTTAACAAAATTTGGTAAGAATGACTAAATTCACGCATTTCTAAAGATGAAGACTAAATTGGTATAAAGTTTCAAAAAGAAATTAATTCAAAAATTCACTGGAACTTTAGGGACCAAAAACATATTTAACTCTAAAATTTACAATGATTTTGTTATAAATAGTTTTATTTATTTTATATGTAATTTTCTAATAAAATATTGTTAGATTTAGAAAATTTTTAAACAAAAAAACAGTTAAATTTAAATAAAAAGACTTAAAAAATAATATTAATAATAAAATTGAAAAATAAGTACGAATACTAATTTTTAATTTTAAAATCATAATTTTAACTTTATCTTTCGTAATATTGTTAACTAATTTTTAAACTGTCATATGAACTTCATTCATTTTTTCTTTTTTGTTTCTTCATATTTATAGGTTCTACACTAAAATTCATGTACTTTTTACTATTATTTTCAATCTTTTATTTTTTTAAACTTAAAAAATCCAAACACAGAGGTATGATAGCACCTTTGAGTATCTGCTAGTGGTGAGATAAAAACGATATTATTATTTGCATCTTAATTTTATTTTTTTTCACTAAAAGGAACTACATATGACATTTAAAATGCATAGGTATTTGAATGAATTGTTTATATTTTAAATTTACAAATACGTCGAATGAATGAAAAAATTATGTGTAAATATTTGTATTTAAAAATGACTACTCAATATTTTTTGACTGGTAAGATGATTAAGTAATATTATTTTTACAAATAATGAAAGTATGGCCAACCAAATAAAATGACTAATGATAATCTGTCAAATAAGATATATTAATTTTAAAAACTGACATAAAAATAGGTTAATAAATAATTTTAATTTCTTTACTTAGTTAATGAGAATTTTCGTTATCTTCATAGTTAATAAATATATGATTTCTTGTCTTAATCTCTGCAAATATTTAATTTTAATTACGACTGAGAAATAAAATTTGAAAATTTTAAGCTTAAAAGCATACATTTTATTACATATAATATAAAAATTAAAATCAAATAAAGTATAAAATTAAAATACCTGGTATTTTTGAGGATGAAAATGCACCAACAATAACACAGTGGTTAAACGAAGTATGCATGGGGATGAAGTTAGGTGGAGACATTTCTCACATATTTTGGCTGCAAAACGTGGTTCATTTGATATTATCACTTATTATTGCTATTTTTATTATTAAGTCTCGTGAACTATATTTCTTGCATTATTTCTAAGACTTCGATATATAACTATTGTTAAAGTGTGATATTATTAATGGATGCTTAAATTTTCAAAATTATTTTATTGAAACATTAAAAAATAGAATCGAAGTTAAAACATATAACATAGTGAATTGGAAAAAAAGCCACGTTCACTTGCTTTAAAAAAATGTGCTTTAGAATTCAAATTCTCATTAAATTGTTAAGTGAATTTAAAGTGTTTCATTGTATTAACAGAAGAAAAATATATACAAACTCATATTTCTGTTTGTGATTGAACTATGTGAGACTTTCTGATATAAATTAGGAATTATCTTTTTTTTTTTCTTATTTGAATATACAGCACTAATATTTTGACTTTAGACTATTCAATGTCATCATAGTTATTATGTTTAATAACTTTTACGTGTTAATTATTAGCACTAATATTTTCTTAAACGGTGGGCGCTGCTTTTAACTAAGTAATAATGATATAATTTACTTTTTTTTATTAATGCAATGATAGGTGAAAATTTGTATTATCGTAAAAGTACGATGATTAATATTTTATGTACTTTTAACTCTAAATTTAACACTTATTTAAAATTTTAAAATATAAGTACATATAATTTTAAATAATTTTTATATAACGTTCTTAATACTAATATTTTTAAGAATCTGATTCTAGTTAATTCAACTTTGTTTATATAAAATCTTATTATTTAAAACAATATATATATAAGTATGTTTAATATGAAGGAGATAATGTTTTTAAGAATGCGAGTATTGTTAAGTCGTATACCTTTATATGTAAAAATATACAAGTTTATTAACACATTCTGATAAGTTTTAATAAAATTATTTTACATTTTATTAAATTAAAATAATTGTATTATTATACAATACAATTTATAATCACTTTTTTAGTGTTTTTTATTATAAGATTAATTTACCTATAAACAATTATATTATGTGATAAAACAAATAAAGATAAAATATTTATCTAATCATAGTTTCAAATTTCAAAATTTAATTATTTAAGTTACACAATTTCTTATAAATACGTTTTTTTTCTTCTAAAATTATATAATTTTAAAAGAAACCAAAAAATCATGCAAAACTGCACATATGTCTTGGTAAAAAGGTTAATTATAATAAAATAAAAATGTTAAATATATTTTTTATCTTTTAACTTTTATTAAACTTTAGAGGTAGTCCATCTTTTAAACTTTTGTTCAATTTAGTATCACATATTTAAAATTGTATGGATTCAGTTATTTCAACAAATTTTGGTGAGATTTATTTAATGTTTTAAATATATTTCATGATAATATTTAAATTATTTAAACCGTTTGACACACTTTTGCGTCAATATCAGTTGAAAGATATATTTGAAATATTAAATAAATTTAAAAAAATTTGATTAAAAAAATTAAATTCATACATCACTAAAGATAATGATTAAATTTGACCAAAATTTAGAAAAGAAAAACTAATATAGACATATGACAAATATAATGAACATAGAGCTATCTACATAATTTATTTATTTTCAAATAGTGAAAAAAGAGAACTTTTGTTCCACCACATGTTTTTATTTTCCTTTTCTTTACTTCTGTATTTATTCTTTTAAAATGAAACTCACGATTTATTCAAATAGGAAGACTAATTTAAAATATAACCCTCAGCCTCATGAGTGTGTCTCGTACCAATTAGGCTTTCCTACAAACTCAACCAATAATTTGTCTTTCCAAAATGTGAAATATTTTCGGAAATGTGAAATTTTTGGACGTACCTGGGATTTCATGGAAAAAGAAAGTGCCGTACAGTTTTTGGTTGGTGGCCAAAAGTTATGAATTTTTTCTTCACATTTAACACCTTTGTAAAGCTTTCATTTTATTAATTTCACTCTATTTTGATAAATTAATAATTACAAATATTTCTATGCTTACTAAATTAATAAATTAATCCGTAAGTTATAATCCTTCTATTTATATTAAATTTAATTTATTCTATAATTTATAAAACATATCATTTCAATAAATATAAAATACTTTTTTATTATATATATATATATATATATATATATATATATATATATATATAATAACTCTATTACATATTTTTTAAAAGAAAATTAGTGTACATATTTGGTGGACAATTTATCATTTTAATATAAAATATCTTCTCTAGTATGCTTTTTCTTATCCAAACATCTAAAATTGGTAATATTGGTCTATTTAATTTTGTGGCTTTTAAAGTTTAAAACTTTGAAATTTCAATTAAAAGAGAGTTGTCAATTTTAACATTTTTATTTATACATGTATGTGTACTGATGTGATTTTTAAAATTATATAATTTATTGTAAAAAGAGAGACTATTTCAAAATAAACAAGTTTTAAAAACAAAAACATGCTAAAATAAAAACATTTTTGTTTCCATTTCAAAAAAGTAAACTTTTAAGAACATTTGATAATGTTGTTGTAAATAATCTGAAAGGGTTAAAAAATAAAATTAAAGAATTAATAAAAACTTCAAGATTTCGTTGTATTTATAGTTACTAATATATCATTTTTCATTTTAATGGCTAAAAAATACTATTGTTAAAAATGAAAATTAAAAATTTTAATATTGAGAAACATATGACTTTATTGGATATAGAAAAATATAAAAGTTAAATGTAAATAGATGGTGTTTTTAAGAGTGAAAATGGAACAATAATGATATATAGTGGTTAACAGTAAGGGTGGCAATTAGGACCTGACTCGCAGAAAAAATGCAAGGCGGGTCAGGGCAGTGAGCCCGTAAGTCCGCATAGGCCCGCGGCTCGTGCGACAGCCCGTGCGGGCCGGCCCGCAAGCCTATATAAAATTAAAAAAAAACTTGAACTTGTGTATATTAATTACTTCTTTTATGGACTCTTGTATTAACGTTTCAAATTCTTGTATAACTGAAAAAGATAAGTATTATGTAAGTTTTAATTTGCTAAAATTGAAAGAATACATTGTGTATGTCATAGTATGAATATGATGAAAATGTTGAATTATCAATTTATCATCTAATTCTCCAAAGTCTTTACTTAATTTTGTGAACTTCTTAAAGTTTTCCAATTTTTAAACATTGAAAGTTTTATCATAAAAATTTTAAAAAATTTTTAAAAAAATAAAAATGAAAAAACGGACCGGCCTGCAAACCTGCAGACCAAGTGATATGCGAAACGAATTAATATTTTCGACCCACACAAAATATACGAGACGGAACAAACCAATCCGCGTTACGTAAACTTTATGCGAGCCAGATCTAAAAACGGATCGGACCGACCCGCATTGTCACCCCTGGTTTTTGTGCATAGGGACGTTGTTAACCGGGCAAGGTAAGGATGGTGTGGGTTTTTCACGTATTGTGGATGGAAAACGAGGTTCATTCATAGGATATCATCACTTATTATTGTTGTTATTTTAGTATTATGTCCCACATTCATCAACTTTATCTGCCACTAAGGGGACCAAACACTGCAATGGCCCCACATGTTCAAATCTACACTATATTTTTTTCATCATTTCACCGTTTATTTCCCAAGACTCAGGAATCCACACCAGATCTTTAATCATTTTAAAATTACTTTTTAAAGTATTAAAGATCGAAGTTAAAATATCTGACATGATAAAGTATAAAAAATCACTCATACTATCATAAGCATGAGAAACAATGAACATTACACAAATTATGGTATTAAAGTGAAGAGTAGTTTGTATTTTTCTTTTTGTAAATAACGTTAATGTTCCCAACTGTTATGGAAGTAGAATAAAGTTGAAGTGGCCAGCTAGAAGATAAATGTAAAACTAGTTTTTGACAAAAATACCGGTTTTAGTATAGAAAAAACGGACTGCATTAGTACCACAAAAAAGTCAATAACAAGATAATTGTGATTTATATATGACATAAAATGTTTTACCAGATCCATTTATTTAGAATAATATAATTAGAAAGGAAAAATCCAAAAAAAAAGAAGTAATGTACGTATCATATAACACTCCTGTAGCAAATATTAAATATTTAATGAGAAAATTATTACACTTTTAACCGTCTTAAATAGTTTTATATCATGTTTCTGTTGGAAGTCTCACATCGATTAGAGATAAGGTTAATTCACAATATATAAGTGGGTTCAATTCTCACCTTACAAATTGATTTTGTGGGGTTGAATTAGGCTTAAAAGTTTACTTCTAACATAGTATCAAAACCGATTCCACCCGATATCGGGTCGTCAACGGATCACCCACTAATTTCTAGTTCCACGAGATTCTCAGCGTGAGGAGGTGTGTTGGAAGTCTTACATCAACTAGAGATAAAGTCAATTTACAATATATAAGTGGATGTAATCATCACTTTACAAGTCAGTTTTGTGGGGTTGAATTACGCTTAAAGTTCACTTTCGGTATAGGTTTCTATAGATACTTTTGATTTTATTGGATTTGAATGGTTGGAATCACGTTTGGGTTGTAAAGATCAAGGGAGAGAGGATTAATTAAGAAAGCGATTTGGAAATAATAGAGGCTTAAGTGATTAATCCATTTATTTGGTTCACCAAACAAGACTCTGGTCCACGGGCGTGTCTAAGGCAACTGTTTCTTGTCCACTACTGTTTGACTATTGACTATTTGGCCACTAGATTCCGCACACACACAGAATGTACCACTCATCACTTTCTCAATTTTGATTTTGCTTCCGCCATTTCAAAACTTTAGACTAATCAATTCCTTAATGCCAATACTTCAAATATAAAGATTAGAAACTATGATATAAAAATTTAGGGAAAAAAAAAAGGAGAGTAGAGATAAATATTAAAATATATAATGAATAATAATTGATAAATGATGTATGTGGAGGGCGAATGAAGCATATTATATAATGAAATGAATGATGTAATAGGGTAAGGTAATGATGGAGAAGGGTAGAATTTGAGGATTGAAGATAAAATGGAATCTCAACGGTCATGATGTATAGAAGAAGACAGTGTCTGTAGCAAGGTGGCAGCGTGTAATAATCGCGTAGGAATCATAGACAACCTTACCCTCCATCTTTTCTTTTCCTATTTTTCAACCATAATAAATATTAATTATTTAATCTTGCAGTGAATAAAAATAATTTTGGTGCATTTTGGGAATAGTAGCGAAAGAGAGAGGGGAGGCAGACACTAGCACGAGGAATGGACCAGAAGCAGTTAGTAGCACTAGAATAATAAAAGAAACCGTGGGCCCCAGAGGATATGAATTTTCCTCTATCTTCCATCAGGCCCACAATAGACTGGGCCCACTCTTCAAATTCTTGGCCGCTTGTGGGCTCGTCGCGGATTTCAAATCTATTTTTAGTTTCCGCCTTTCATTCCTTGATATCCTCCACGTGTCATCTCATCTCCTTCTCCCAAAACGCACACATCCACTAATTAAGCGACAATCTTTAAGTACGTGGTTCAAACGTTCCAAAACTTTTTCTTTTTCTGTTTCCTTTTTTTTTTTTGAAGTTTTGCAACAACAGACTCAAACACAAACACTCTTTGACTTCCTATTAAATTATTCACTTCCTCTGTTATTGTTGTAGATATGACACGTTATGAGTATTAATTATGAAAACATTTTGAAAGCAATTATGTTAACTCGTAATAATAAATGATAGTCGTGAGTTGAATGAAAAAGTACATTCACAATCCCAATGTATCCACTAAAGTTTAGGTTTTGCATTTTTAAAGAATTTCAAAAATCATAAAAATAAATATGACTTATCTATCATGAAATAAATATTAAACATGAAAAGTAATAATTTCAAATTTTATAGGAAATGAACTAAAGCAAAAACATTTTATAAGAACTAAAAATAAATTTTTTCACTTATAAGACAAAAAGTAATGATTAAAATATTTAAAATATAAAGAAAAGAATTAAATTACATTAACCAAAATAAGAATTCCCTAATTTTATATGTCAAGCCATACTTTTTGTTAATTTAAAGATTTGCAAGCTTAATTAACTTTAATTTAATGTTAAATATCAATTTCAAAAATTAAAATCGTCACTTTCTCGTGTTTGTGTTTTTACATTTTTTAAATTTTATAAAAATTTGAGTTAAAATCAATAAAAAATATATAATTAATTTTTAAAGTAATTATTATATGTTAGTTAGAAAAATAAAATATATATATAAAAAAAGTTTTTAAGATAAGGTTTAATTAGTCAAATGATACCTACTTTAGTTTAGATGTATCATTGTGATATTTGCTTTTAAAAATGTGTCAATCAAATCCCAACTTTTGAAGAAGTGTCTCAATTAGATCAATTCCAGACAAAAATTATTAAAGCCATTAACTTAATAAATGACTTTTACCACTAAATTTTAATATAAATATAAATACTTAATTTTTTAAGTCATTTTAAATATCAATACCGTTAACGATGTTAATAATTTTTTTTCTAAAAATGATCTAATTGAGACATCTTTTCAAAAATTGAGATTCTGACACATTTTTAAGAGTGACAAACTAACACATGTAAAAAAAAGTAGGTACGATCTAACTAACTAAATAACAGTTAAAGATAAAAGAAATTTTTATAATAACAATTAAGAAGAGATTGTTAGAATAACAATAATTAAGAATAAAAGTGTAAATATAAAATATGAAAAAAAATCTTTTTTATATATTGTTATAAATTACATCTATCTATGTTTCTTTTTACATATTTATCACATGTATATAAAATATTCTCTATGTGTGGTGGGTGTATTAATGAAATATAATTATTAAATTAAACAAGTTTTTACACTAAGGCACTATACTTGCATCATGTGCATTCATATCTATTAGATAGGTACGAGTCACATATTTTCTTTATCAGCATTAGTACGAGTCACATGTTAATGTTTACACCTTTTTTTGTTCATATCCTTATGATTTTTTCGTTTGTTATTTTCGTCCCCTACAACAATAATGACTTCTTTAATTAGGTTCATTAATGTGATTCTATTTAGCATTTTATTTCATGTTAATTGACCCATTGTTGTAATGTTTACTTACTATATATATTCATTAACATTAAAACATTTTTTTTATGTCTGTACGAATTGAACTTTGCAATTATGTTACTTATAAATAGTCATGGAAAAATATTTCTTTTAAGGGTTTTTTTGTACCACAATGGTTTTTGCTCTTTTTTTTTTTTTTTAATTCACCCACAAAACTAAGACTTTCATTTGAGAATAAAAGATTTACTTTATAAAAAAAACAGTAGGACATTTATAAGAGTAAAGTTTAATCCAATGATTTGGCAAATTAGATCAAATCCTTATGTCAAATTAAAAAAAAAAATGCGGTATTAGTTGTTATTGAAATTAAAACTAAAATCTATAACAATAAAACAATAAAGAAGATTTTTTTTTTTTATATCCACATTTTATAATACCTGTTTTATTTTTAGTTATTTTAAAAATTTATTATTTTATAAATAATTTATTTTTAATTATTTTTTTAGAAATCTCTTTTGTCTTAAACTATTATTTAAATTTTCTTTTTACGTATCTTTTTTTATATATTTAAAAACTATTTTAAAAATTATATATTTGTTATTGATCTTAACTTAAATTTCTTAAAAATTAAAAAATACGAACACAGACGTGACAACGTCCGTGTGTTCGTTAGTTAAAATTAAAAAGGTTAAAAATATTTATTAGTAGTACTTTATTATTTTACAATTTTCTTATAGACATAAAAATCTGGTTGAGAGATAAGCTCTTACTAAAAAAAATAATTAGATTAGTTATGAAGAAAAGTAAATATTCCCTTTCAACAAGATTATCCAAAAAAGTTTTATAAGTTAAATCTTTTAGTTCTCGATTTTTTTTAACACTCTCAAATAATATATTAATTATTTTGGGTCTATTCTTCTTAAAATTTTCCCTAAATTATAAATTAAATCATTTAATGTTGTGAGAGGTCTCATATCATGAAAACTTATCCTAAAATTTACTTTTCATGTTATAACATAAATCTAATATTTTGTCTTGAACCTATATCCCAAAGTTTTTTTTTTTTTTTTTTTTTTACTTTAGTATTTGAGAAAAATATTAAAAGAAAATTATCTTCAGTATTTATTTTTCTTATTTTTAAAACAGGTAATCTAACCGTTTTCTCTTTGACATTAAAAAGGAAGTTACGTAATTTTCTTTCTTTATTTTAATTGATAATGTTTCTTTCCTATTGCTAATTGAAGAACACATCTAACACTTTTTTATATATTAGTAAAAAATTATAATCAAATTATGGAATATTTGTTCATTAATATATAGTGAATATTTCAGATTGAATAAAATGATTCGTAAAGGGTAATATTACAAATAATAACATATAATAGTACATATAAAATTTGTGTGATTTGTCATGATTATAATTATATTTTATTTTAACTTTAATGTTAAATAGCTCACCTTATACCTTATTATGCAGTTATTAACTTCCCACTATGATTATAGTTAATATACTTCAAATTTGATATGATACGTAAATATTCAAAGTTAATGAATTTAATTATTATGGATTTGTTAAATTATATAAGTGTTACTGTTAATATTTTTTTATGTAAATCTAAGTCTTGTATATTTATCAGATGATAATCTTTAGTATAATTTACTTAATATTGATATTCTACTTGTTATATATAAATATATATATATATATATATATATATATATATATATATATATATTTATTTATTTATTTGATAGGGTTAAATATGTTTTTGTCACTTTAACTTTCAGTGAAAATTGAAAATATTTCTTCTTCGAAACTTTTGACTAATTTAGTTTCCCAACTTTGGAAATGTATGTATTTAGTCATTTTAATAATTTTTTAAGTTTATTTAACGTTTTAAACACATTTCATAATAATGTTTTAGTTGTTTACATCGTTTAACTTATTTTTGCTTTAATATTTATTGAAAAACATGTTTAAAATGTTAAATAAACTTAACAAAATTTTACTAAAAAGATTAAATTCATCAACTTTTAAAGATAAGGAACTAAATTAGTTCAAAGTTTCGAAGAAGGACTAGTTCTAATTTTCACTAAAAGTTGAGAGAACCAAAATATATTTAACCTTATTTAATATTCTACTTGTTATATATATATATATATATATATATATATATATATATATATATTTGTATTTGTGATTGATATAGTTTAGATTTTAAATAAAAGTAATTTGTTGTGACTTGTTAATTAAGATGTTTTTTTTTTTTTATCAAAAACCTGAAATGAACCTTTGTTTGTAGAAGTGACAAGATTTTATAAGTTTGGTGGAATTTGATAGACCTTATTTGATTTTAAAATTAGCGTCAACTTTTTCGTCTAAACTTTTTTTTAGCATACGCATTACGAAAGTTGTGATAGAAAGTGTAACGCATAATTTGAAATTGCTTTCAAGGTGGCGATTATACAGAGAGTTTGAACTATTTAGAAAATATTCCATTTCATGAGAAAAAATTAGTGTGAGTTGGTATAATAGCATAAAAACTGTTTCTCTTAAGCGGTTGTCATTTCTCAGATTCCTTTTGTTTCTTTTCTTTTGTTTTTATTTTTCTCTTATACTCATCATACAAACAGTTGAAAGACTGGATGAGAGAGAATTTGGGGTTCAGAAAATTTTCAGATTATTATTATTATTATTATTATTATTATCTATAACTATATATAAAGGGGATTCCCTCTTTTGTGTCCACATTTCATAATTCCAACTTTACCCTTTATAATTTAATTATTTATTAAATTTTTAAAAATTAACGGTTACTTTTACAAGTTTTTATAAAACTATTTATTTATCTCCTTCTTCTTTTTTCTCCTACTATCCATCAATATTTATTTTTCTCATATTTTCTCCATATATTTCACTTTAATTTTTATAAATATACTTTTATTTTGTTCATTAACTTAATAACATTACAATATCATCAATTATTAATATAATTCAAAAAATGCGTACATACAGACGCGATAGCGCCTGTGTCTACGCTAGTTATTATTATGATTATTATTATTATTATTATGATTATTATTATTATTATGATTATTATTATTATTATTATTATGATTATTATTATTATTATTATTATTATGATTATTATTATTATTATGATTATTATTATTATGATTATTATTATTATTATTATTATGATTATTATTATTATTATGATTATTATTATTATTATTATTATGATTATTATGATTATTATTATTATTATGATTATTATTATTATTATTATGATTATGATTATTATTATGATTATGATTATTATTATTATTATTATTATTATTATTATTATTATTATGATTATTATTATTATTATTATTATTATTATTATTATTATTATTATTATTGTTGTTGTTGTTGTTGTTTCGGGTGTAGGGACCTAGCGCCACTAAAAACCACTTCAATTTTACTCTTCTTTTCTCTATGTCTCCTCCCTTCGTAATCTGTTGTAGCTTCTTCGTCAAGAAATCTTCCTCTTTGCTCGATCGGTTGAACAGACGATCGGGGTACCTGTCTAAAAGGCTTCGATGCTTGCTTAAGTCAGTTGATGGACCGATCGGTGTATAAGTATAACTGCCGTAATAAATTCGAATTTAAGATGCTCACCAACCTACCTTTGGGCCCTATTTATAGTTTCCGGTGGACATGTAATTAGGGTTCCTTAATCACGACCCAATGATCCTTTAATCAAGATTACTTACTTGTTTAATGTTAATTAATCTAGCTGACTGGTCTCGTTTGGCTGATCGACCGATGGCCTCTTGACTAGGCTGGTTATCTTCTGAGTTTAACAACCTTAAGTGAATAATTAATCTATATGGCCGATCGACTGATGATCATACGTAAAGCACTACGCGAATCACCTATGAGGCTGATCGACCGATGGATCTCCATGGGTTGATGCGTGATCAACCCGGGGATCGATCAATCGACGGTCCTTTACGAGGTAACGCGTGATTCGTCTGTGGGACCGATCGACCGATGGTCCCTTACGAGGTAACGTGTGATTCATCTGTGGGATCGATCGACCGATGGTCCCTTGTGAGGTAGCGTGCGATTCATCTGTGAGGCCGATTGATCGATGATACTTTATAGTTCATCTGTGAGGTCGTTCGACCGATGGTCCTATTTTATAGACAAGTCCTTTCGATGGACCAGATGAATGTGCGTTGTCGATGGTCCGATAGGACATACAGTACAATTATTATATTTTTTTTTTATTATTTGGCACATTTTTTTATATTTTGCATTGTCGTTTGGAGGGTGTGAGTGAGTGATATAATTTTCATAGAACAAAAAGTGAGAAGGTACCGTAACCAACTACTTAAGAATTTATAATCTATTTAGATGGGATGTTCTATAAATTTAAATATATTGAATTATTTTATTTAGATAGGATAATTTTAATTTCATATTTAATCAATTATTTTAATTTCAAAAAATTATTTAATATTAAAATAAATTCAATAATTAAAATATATCATTCATGTAAATATAGTGAAAAATTATGTATAAGATCAATATCACTTATACAGAAAATACATATAGGTATTTTATTTATAATAAATTAAATATGGACTAAGTTCAAATTATAAATAATGATAGAAAATACATAATAATATATAAAAGAAAATAAAAGATAAGATATAAAATATATAATATATCTAAACCTTTTTCTTAAGTGAGTGCATATATAAATTTAAGTTTGTTACAAATATAATTAACAGTATAAATATATGTTAACTGATGACTTGAGTTAATTCAGAATAATTTCTCAAAATAATGTTTAAGACGGGTTTAAATATAAAAAATTGTAAAAGACTAAATCATTGTGATAAACTCAATTTTTGGTATAGAGAATGCTTATTAACAAAGTGACTACAAAAAATAACTTGAATCACACGGGAATATAATTGGAAGTAATACCAACATTTTGTGCGATCGTCTTTTTTTAACCTGTAAGGTATAACACGTATATGGCAGAATTGTGAAAATTAGATTAGAAAATCTTTTGTTCATCGTAAATATAATAAAGTATGACTAGTGGCGGATTCTAGTGGGGCAGGGAAGGGCTTGGCCCCCCAAAAATTTTAATTTTTTTCAATTTAATATATATATATATATTTAAAATTTATTAAATTGTAGGTAGTATATTTTAGAAATTGATGAAAATTAAATTGTGTAATTTTTCATTTATTTTATAAAACACAACATTTAGTGTTAATAGATAATAAAATATAAAATTAAATATAATAAAGAATAAAAATATTTAGATTTAATTTTTTTTTGGTCCCTCTTTTTGTCAAAAATTGATCCTACAATAATGTCAATTATACCAACAAAACAAATCAAAGTTTCAATTTTAATAAAAAAAGTCATTGATTTGTTTTTAAAAATTTAAGAAATTTATCGTAAAATATCAAATTGTATCAAATTTCAATAATTGAGACCAAATTGAAACTAAAAAAACTACATGACCAATTTAACATTTTTAAACCAAAACATGAATCAAAAGAGTAATTAAACCAAATATTTTTTAACATAATTTTTATTTTCTTTCACATTATCTTTTTAGTTCTTCACAAATTGTAATAATTTCTCACTCTGATATTGTAATCATTTTTTACTCTCATATGTTTTCTTTTTGTTTTTGAAGAAAAAAAAGTTATAAACAAACTCATTATTTTTGTTCTCATTTCTCATTTATTGCATCCCTTTCTTGTCTCTTGTCTCAATAATGAAAAACATTATTTTTTATCTCATGAGTTTTTTTGTATATTCATTTTTTTTATGAATATAGAAGAAAAATAAATAATATATTATGTGTTTTTTCATAACCAATTTTTAATTATGACTTGATTATAATGTATTTTTCTTTTAATAATTATGTGTCTCAATTATAAAAAAAATACTATGATAAATTATTTTTTAATGTTATTTACAAAAGAAAAGTATATTGACAAAGAATAAAAAAATAAATTCATTTTTTAAAGTGATAAAAAAAGAAACTATTGATGAAAAAAAGATAAACTTTTTTTCTTTATATATTTTAAAGTATTAGACTAATTATCAATTCAGTTAGAGAATTTATTTTTTAAAATATTATACTAATAATCGAATCTAATAATCTCAAAATTATATTACTTTGGTCTTCTACTTTTTTATCAAGAATATGACAATGTCTATATGTGCGAATAACATGAAATATTTAAAATCACATAAATAATGTTATTTTTAAAAATGCAAAAACAGAGGAAGTTTTCATACTGGCATAAAAGAGAGCATGGGCATGAATTTTGAGTATAAACCCAAAATTTAGTTTGATAGACTTTGTGCGTTTAAAATATAACGTTGCTTATGGTTGTAGTGAGATTTTGTGGGAGGTAACCATATAATAGGTTTATGTTGTCTTTTTCATTTTTTTGTGTTTTTCTGCAAGATTTGAGACAACCTCATTATCCTTATTTATTCATATTTATTATCATTGATAAGAAAAAAGGACATTGTTCTTAATTATTTTCAATAGATGTTGGTCCGCACTATTTTTCAATATTGTTCTTAATTATTTTCAATAGATGTTGGTCCCCACTATTTTTCAATTGGATTTTATCAATGTTTTTTTAGATTTTGTGGACACACAGTGCTGCAATCTTGCTGTTTACTTTATATGATTAATTTTGATGGGATAAATGGTCACTTTAATATAATAATTATTAATATATTTCGCTTTTTAGTTTAACACACAATTTATACTAATAATAATAATATTTTTTTATTTTTTATTTATTTTATTAATAATTGAAGTAAATTAGTTTTTAATAATTGTTGTATGTTTTTATTAAAGAAAAAAATTAATATTAATATATAATTAACTTGAAGACTTCTTTTAATATTAAATACATATTAATACTAGATTTTTTTATGGTTCTTGATTAACATTAACTGAAATTTTTTTATTTTTATTTTTAATGACATAAATTCAGATTATTTTTCAACAATATTTATTTGACAATTTTTTTACGCACTTTTCAATCGGTGTTTTTTCTGGATCGCAATAACTTAAAATACTTATTGTTAATGTTAGTTTAGTGTTTTACTAATTGATATTATTTATTTTTTACACTCCTTTAAATCATCTACTATTTATATTTTTAGGTTGTGTAATACTTTTTTTTTTCTTCAACTTTTACAATTTTTTACATAAAGAATATTTTACATTAGGCACTCGTTTTAAGTCCATGAAAAATCAAAGTTGTATCCGAATTTCTTTTTCATTTGTCATTTTAAAGAATTTCTTTATAAAATAATGTTCTTTTAAAAAGAATGGAACCCATCAGACACCTTATTCCCGACTTTTAAAAGTAATTTTAAGGGTTGATACAGAAAAATTAAGAAATACATTGTGTTTCCCTTTACATTATAGTTTTGTTATCTTTCTCGTTTATTAATCTTGCCTGATATATTTTTCATTTATTTTATACACAGATACACTATGTATGAAATACTGTATATATTTAATATGTTAATATATTTATTTTGAAAATAATAAGATATATTATGTAATATATATATATATATATATATAAAAAGATGTATAATAATTTTTTAAATCTAAATCTAAATCTAAATTATTTTATAAATTATATATTTTATTAATAAGTATTTAATATATCTTAAAATATCATATACAAATATGTGGTTAAGTTTAAAGTCTACTTTTAATATGTATCAGAGTTATTGTTTAAAAGAAGTCTATCATAGCGAGATTTTTTGGACATTCTGTTTCATCCGCTATCGGACCCCGCTAACGAACCACCCATTAATTTCTAGTTCCACCAATGAGATGAATATACCTCGGTGTAAGAGAATGTGTTGAAAGTCTCACATCGACTAGAGATAAAGTACTTTCATATATATATATATATATATATATGGTACAAATCTCACTTTACAAATAAATTTTGTGGGATTGAATTAGATTTAAAATTCATTTTATGCATGATCCAAATTGAATCAGCTCATAAATTTTAAATAAAATAAATCATTTTACTGTCCAATAATAAAATAACACACGTAGCATGTATTGACAGAAACATAAACACATAACATTTAAAAAATAAAATATAGTAAAAGACCCCTTGTCTATGTTTTCCATCGTATTATGCCCTTTGATAATTTATTTACCGAAAGCTAATACATTGTTACGTTCTCGAAAATGTAGATAATGTTTTTAATATTGTCTTCTTTTCTTTTCTTTTCTTTTTTTTTTGCTGCCCTTTCAATTCTATACCTAACAATTGTTCTGACGGTATCCAAATTTTGTATTTGTTCTCTCATAACTTAAAAAAGTTCCTCAGATTGCATCCATTTAAATAATAAGATTCGTTCTTAGGGTTCGCTTTTTGCAATACTAAATAAAGCATGACGCAAGCTGATAAAAAGTCACAAATAAACAAACAATTTCTCACTTGCGTGTGCATATAATTTATGTGTTTTTAATACATTAGTATTGTCTCTTTTTTTCATTAGTTAAATTACTAGTTTTGAAAACAAATTTTACTTATTAATCTAATACGTAAAAATATTTCGTTTTAACATATACCATTTAATCCATATAAATTTAACAGATGGAGAAAACAATTACGAATTTCATTATAAAATTACAAATATTAAAATAAATTATTTTAAATACAAAAAAATAAAGTTTATATATATATATATATATATATATATATATTACTATTATTATGACATATTACGAGCATCAATTTTAATTATTATTGTCTTTAGTCATTATTTGGTTATAATTGTTTTTTTTTTATCGTGGTAACTTGACGATAATGTTAAACAACTCGTTAGAGTTTCACATAATTACCAAAAGACATATATATGAGGAGAATTAAATATTTAAGTTTGCTGGTTAGTAAGTTTAATATGATTAAAAAAAATTCTTTTGTTTTTCAATGTTATATATTCACGTACAAATTATAAAATTAATTTTATGATTTACTTTATTTTTTCATAATACATTTTTTATTTACTTTAACAAATATTAATTTTAAAATTTTTCTATGACACTCTAAAAGTTTGTACAAAGTTTCTCAACGCAAAATGCAACCTAAATTTATACAAAAATATACACAAAAAAAAACAAATATTAATACAAGGCTAGTTAAAATAAAAAAATAAGTTATATTTGCTTCGACGTTCTTCCCATATGTGTCACATTGTAAAAAAATTGTCTTTGAACTTGTTATCCCATAATATTTTAGTTTATGTGACTTACATTTTAGTAAAGCATGAACATATTTATTATAACATAAATGTCGAAACTTAATTAACAATAATTCACATAAAACCACAAATTCATACAAGATGTATAATCTTCATGCAAGATAATAAATCTATATATTTTAAAAGTTTTACCCCAAACCAAATTACAAAATACAATCAAATGCATTTAAATCATTAAAATAATCTAAAATTTGTTCAAACATCATTCTTCATGTGTTTCGAGTTATTTTTAACAAATCAAACAATATAAACAAAATGATAAGAAACAAATTACACTCAATTAAAGCACATTAAAAACTCACTTTAATAATCATATAGTTTAACTTTCCTAACCTGTAATATCTATCCTTAAAGTAAAATTTAATCTACACAAATTAATCTACGAAAAACTTATAAACCTAGAATAAAGTATTTAAATATAACGAAAATTTAATGACAAAATCATAAGAAAAAAAATAAAGAATTAAGAATATTTAGAGCAATTTGAAACTTATTTTGTGTAGAAATTTCATAGCATATGCATGTTACTTACATTCTTTGCTACAAGAAGGTATGATCAGATTATTAAAGAGATAGAGTATGAAAAAGAAAAATAGTAAGAAAAAAAATGTTTAAGAGAGAGAAGAAAATAGTAAGAGGAAAAGAGGTACTTCAATTTTTTATTCAGAGTTATATTTAAAGAATTTTTGTTATTTTTTTTTTTACAGGATACTCAAATTTTGAATTAAAAATTATAAATGACTTGATGAATACTTTTACAAAGAAAAATTATGAGGGTGAGCTGCTTATATATGGTTACGCATATTAGTTTATTAACTTCTATAGATTAATCCATTTTATTTTATGTTTCACATATTTAAACATATTTAATGGAGGACTAAGAAAAATAAGATAAACCAATATATATTTCCAACCCTATTTTTAATATGATAATTTCTTATTTCTCAAAAAATGGGCCCACAACATAAGTTATTATAATAATTAAAATATAACCATTTTAAAGTAAATGAATCCATAAAGCAAGGATAAGAGTGCACTTGTGGCATTAGTTAACATGCAAGTGGTGATATTAATAGCAGACTAATTATATGGATTCATCTATAATACAAACAAGAAAGGAATATAACCTAATTTTATGAGTTATAAACAAATTATTTCAACCTCATTGTTAGTAACCTAATTTATGAATTATAAAAACCTTAATTTTATTAAATATGGGCCAACATAAGTTATTATGAATAAAATACTTTCATCCTAATTTAAATATGATAATTTATTATTCCATAAAATATGGGTCCACACAAGTTACTACAATGAGTAATTAACTTTCAATTATTTTAAAACAAATGAATCCGTAAAGTGAAGATAAGAGGGTGTATATGTTTTAAATTTGTGTTAAAGTTCCTCTAATCATCTTACCTTACTTTAAATCAACTTACTTGTATCACTTTAGTTTAATTAAACTTTCTCTAACTTTATTTTCTACAAAATAAAGAAACTTTTTATAAAAAAAAAATGACTACAAGAAGACACTATAAAAAGCTCATATAAATAATCAAAGATAAAAGGTACATGTTTCATTAATTAGCATGCAAGTGGTGATATTAGTAATCGATGGAGTAATTTTCTATTATAGACTGAATATACGGATACATCTACAAAATAAAATAATGTGAGTTAATTTGATGAATATATATATATATATATATATATATATATATATATATATATAATTATTTCTTAATGACTTGATTTAAATAAATTATTTTAAAACTCAATCCTACTAAAAGTAATATTACTATAATAAGTTATTACATTTAAAATACTATCTACTTTGAAATTTAATAGTCTTAGTATAATATTATCTTTAAAAAACAATTTAAAAGATTTAAGGAGGGAAATATAGTTTGATATTCGTTCATAAATGATACAATACTATCTATTATATATCTAAGATAATGTTAATGTAATTAAATTACTGAAATAGATATTTTATTTAACCGACACGTATCTTAAATTGAGGTTATATTTGTAGACATTTGATGGTCGGGATCCTGCAGTGAGGATGACTTTTTTCCTTCTTCCTTTCTAAACAATTACAGCCATAGTGATTAAACTTTCTCTTGAACAAACTAAATGAAACGTGTAACCCAAATTAACCACCTTAACCATATATATATATATATATATATATATATATATATATATATATATATATATATATATATATGCTTCACAAATATCAGTCTCTAGAAGTCTCAAGACATATAATAACTCCTCATTTGCCACCATATATTTGTATTCTCATCAAAATTTTATTTACACTTTAATTATATTTATTATACTCAATAAACAATATTTATCATAATATTTAAATTATTTTATATCACTTTCAACCCACAATTAAAAACTTAATTATGTTAAATTTACATTTTCGGCAATTAATAAACTTATATACAAATAATATTACAAATATAACCAAAATATAAAAAAACACAATATATAACAATAGTTAATTATACATAATTATATCAATTATATATTTGTTTAATTGATGTATCTATTACATATAATTAAATTAACAATTAAAATCTTTAAAATCATTTATTTATAAATAATTAATTTATATATAATATTAAAATATGTTTTCAAAATAATAAAATTTAAAAACAAAACACAACCGTGTTAATGCACGAGTTTCCTACTGGTTGGACTACTAAAACCAATCTTATAAAAGGAATTATTATAAATTTTTTAAAAGAAATATATTTTGATTATGAAAAGTTAATTAAAATAAATGTTTAATAAATTTGAAAACTAGATGTATCGCTCGTTGAAACATAAAGTGAGACATGAATTAATGTTTCAGGCTCATAAAACATATTATTTTAAGAGTTATACTCATCAATTTAAAAAAGGAAGTCATAACAATAAAATAATATATTGTATATTGAAATATCAATAACTAAATAAAACAAGATTAAAGTGTAAGCTTACAAAATTTTTAAATTAAATATGTTTTTATCTTTTAACTTTAAGTGAAAATTGGAATTAGTCTTTTTTCATCACTTTGAGTCAATTTAGTCATTCAACTTTAAAAATGTATGGATTTATTCATTTTAATAGATTTTCGTTAAGTTTATTTGACGTTTCAAACGCATTTCAGGATAACATTTGACTTGTTTACACCGTCTGACACATCTCCTCTTTACGTGTTAGGTGAAATAATACGTTTAAAACACAAAATAGACTTAACAAAATTTAACAAATAATCTTTAAAAATTTGGTTGAAAAAACTAAATTAGTTCAAAATTCCAAAAATGAATTAATTCAATTTTTTTCTAAAAGTTTAAAGACCTAAAACATGTTTAATCTTAAATTTTCTTGTTGGAGTAAAAGTTGTAAGAAAATTAAAAAGAAAAAAAAAACAGTTCCATACAATGAGATTTACAAAAATAAATTGAAACTTTGTGTAATAACTCTTGTAAGAAAAATGACTAAGTAATTTTATTTTATTTATGGATTTTGACCTAAAAACGAAAAGGAAGTATATTCAAAAGATCGTTCAAACACAACACGCATTCATTACTCAACAAAAGATTGCACCAGATTTGCTGCTAAATCGTTATAAGTGTGGCAGCAATAAAAAAGTGGGTGATGAAATTAAAACAAAAATGGTTGGTAGTAATGATTCAGAGAAGGCTTTGCGAAAAAGAGAGAGTAAAGAAATGAAATTAAAGAGAATAAAACAAGAAGGGTGATGACGCAGATGCATAGAAAACTTTATGATTCGGCATGCACATATGTGGAAGAAAATATGGCGAAGAAAAGAAGGAAAAGAAGGAAAAAGCGTAAAACCCACTTGGATTGTATTGGCCATGTTTGTTTAAGTTATCCAAAATAAAAGAACATGAAACGAATTTGTGTCCTAATTTTTTCTGGTCATGCATCATCGTATACGTCGACACCTTCTGATTAATTGCTTTCTCCCACATAATGCTACAACCATTATCGTTTGCTTTTCCGACAAACATTTTTTTCATACCACACCATTCACGCAAACACTGTTCACTTCCTATGCCTTTTAAAACTGAAATTGTGGATATCATATTCTGCACAAACATAACACTTTAAATTATTTCTATTTGATGTTCGTAACCAAATATGACAACTAACAAAACGAGACAAATTTTTTATTATCTAGTGGTATATGAAAAATTATTGCTACAAGGTCATGTTATTTAAATTAAAGAATGCTAGAGTAGCGTATTAAAGGATAATGGGTCATGTTTTGAGGGAGATCATAGTGTCAACACCAATTTCTTTTGGATGAATAAAATATGATTTGAAAAAAATAAATATTTAAGTAATTTTGAAGATTAGAAATTAAAATAAAAACTTTCTGAATAAATGTAATAGTGTTCCTTCTTTTCTTTACTTGAGTTAATTATCTCAAAATTAAAAAAAAAATTATTGGAAACTTGAAAAAAAAAGGAAAAAAAGGAAAAAGAAAAAAAGAAACGAAAAGAAAAACAAGAGAAGAAAGGGAAAAGAATAAGGCTGAGCCTTTTCTGTTTGGCCCAACTCTCTCTGAAAAAAAAAACAGTCTTATGCTTATTTAATTTTATTTGTTGTTTGCACCTCAACTTTTTACAATTTTAAAATCTCATCTTTCCTTTTTTCCATTTTTACCCCTCCTTCCAATGGGCTTATTAACCCAACTGTTTTTCACTATTCACACTCCACATACTTTTTGAAAAACCTAACCTGATTATTCTTTTTAATAAAACAAGCAGACAGACCAAAATAAACCTAACTTTTGATGAAGATTAACGGAAGAACCTTAATATGTGTGAACTATTTTTCACCTAAATAATGTGGATTTAATATTGATTGTTAATGAGAGTACAATTTTGATCTTTCTAAAAAAGCAATTGAGTATAACTTGTAAGAATATGTTACCTTATGTGTGTGAAGTATTTTGTTAATGACTAACTTTTGTTACAATATTTAGTGAATTTTTCTGTTTAGAAAACTGAATCCGAAAAAAGTAGACGTCTATCTGATAAAAAATATCGATCCTGTTGGAATATTAATTATCATTAGCTATAAGGTATCCCTTAAGGTTATTATTTTCTGCTTATATTCAATTTGCTAATGAAAATAGTCAAGGTTGCATAATTGAACAATGACATATGCAATTAGTAACGTAGCTACTTAATTTTTGGAAAAAAATAAATTGTATGAATTATTTTTTATAATTTCCAAAGTCGGTAAAATTAATTACTTTTATTAAAAAAAGTTGAACCAAGATTAACATATGGTTTGAGAAAATTAGACTTCGATCACTTAAAAAAGGTCTCATGCTCAATTAGCAAAACATTACACAATCTGTATTCCTGTCATGATGAAGAAAATAAATATAATTATAAATTAGCGATGAGATTTTGTGAGTGAGTTTCATAAAACAAATAAGAAATGCATATATGTAGATGAGTTTGATAGTTATGAAGTGAATACTTTATTTTAAAGAATAAAAGAATAAAATAATAAATCTCATTTACGGATGAAAAAATTGACGGCTAATGCTATTTATTCAAAGTCACCAACGTATTGATAACATACAAATCTAATTTTAATATAAAACCAATCTTTAAAAACAATCATTCCCAACTCATTGTAGGGGAATTCAATTGAACTGATAAAAAAATAAAGAAACCATTTGAAATACAGAAATGTTGGATTATTTTGTTTCTTCTATAATCAAACTGTTGATATAGATTTGTGGTTTGACAATACGAAACCAACTTATCAAAATTAATTATTTAAATACAATTACATTATTTACTATTTTACTCGCATATAAGAAAACTATGTGAGAGAAAACCTTACGTACGTAAGTTTATACTCAAGTCCATGACATTAACACATTGTTTAACCTATGAATGCAAATATAGATTTAGATTGATTTGAAATATTTACCATGAACATCTCTATACATGCAGTGAAATGCGATATTTCAAATAATTTTTTTATTTCAAGAATTCTGATTAAAGTTTTAACAATAAACTAACTCCGACAGTATTAGCTTCGGATACGATAGCAGAAATCTACTAATTTAAAGATGAACTAATGGAAACCATATTCAAATTACATGGGAAATTGCCTGAAGTAAATATTTCAGGAAGCATAAACCAATTAAACCAATTTCACCAATTTCAACCAGACTGAAAAAGTGCACAAATAGCTACCGTAGTTGAAAATTAAATCAAGGACAAACAACTGAAGCATATTACAGCTCACTTGTAATACTCAATTGACTGAAAATAACATTACTGGGACTCTCGCTAGTTATCTAGAGTGTGTTCCATTTTTGTTTAATAATTACCAGTAAATAGTAACTTCCTTTCATTTCAGTTCTTAGAAGTTAAGTTGCACTGCATCGATATCTATCCGGTACCTGATCAGAGATCAGCATAACCTTGTTCAGGCATAAACAAGTAAATAGTAACTTGTTTCTTTCATTTCAGTTCTTTCAATTATACGATTCATTTTTCACCTAACCATGAACAATAAAATTATTTAACATAAGAAAAAAGCTATAACCAATTCCAAAATGGAAAGACCCATGAAATACGTTTGCATTGCTAGCCAAATCATTACATGCACCAGTTCCAACAGCTCAAAAATCATATATAAGGTCAGATGATATGGCATAATACAATCAATAAAGAAAAAAATAAAGGAAGCTTAAGGAAGCTTTATTAAGTAAAGATAGACCTAATTATACAAACAAACACCACGAATGGCGAATTGAACTTTCACACAACTGCTAATGCCTGAAAATGCTGCCTGAACATAGCTAATCTCGAAACAACTAATAATTACCTCCCTCACCCCCTTTAAAAGGAGGTTAAAACAGATGGGTGGTCAAAGAATATTTAGCAGCACAACTCCTTTCTTAATCGGCTCTAGACTGGCCAGCACGAGAAGACAGGATAATACCCACAATGAGACCATAAAGGGCAAGAGCTTCAGCAAAAATGAGGATGAGAATCATTCCAACAAAAAGTTTTGGCTGCTGTGCATTGGCTCTGCAGAAGTAGATTGATTCAATCGGTAATATTGCAAAAGGAGAATCAACTACCAAATCCAACAACAAATACAATGCTACAAAACGCAAATAGATATATATTCCATGAAGGACCATGTGTTATTTGAAAGTTGAAAAGGGTAGAGACACATTGAACTGTGCTTCCTGAAGGAATGGTTCAGCAATGCAAAGACGTACGCAGGAAACAGGGCAATGACGTCAAATGCATGTACAATGTATTTTATGCAAGGGTTGATGGATCCAAGAGTTGAAAATGTTGCATACTATAAGATAAGACCTTAAAATATCAGCAAACAAGAAACAAGTGATATATCAGAAAAGAAGTAGAAGAGGGTTATACCTAACACCAGCATCACCAACAATACCAATAGCCATGCCAGCAGATAGCCCAGCCAAGCCACAGGCAAGACCAGAGGAGAGATGTGCGTAACCATCAAAGAGGTAATAAGATTTGGCCTTGGGATTAATGCCGGTACTAATAATAACAGCGATAATAAGGCCATAAATACCCAAAACACCAGCCATAACAACAGGAACAATGGACTTCATCACTAGCTCAGGTCTCATCACACCCATGGAAGCCACGCCCACACCACTCTTTGCTGTGCCATAGGCAGCTCCCATACCTGTCAACAATTCAAATTTGAAAAGAAATTCCTAATAAGCTTAAAATCTTATCACTTCATATTCGAACAACCCTAAGATTCGATCAATCACTTTCACAAGCATCAGAAATTACTCTTTGTAAATGAGATTATTCCGATTTCCTCACAGACACAGATCAATCAATTTTCAGATTTCGTACTATTAAACTTGACTATTTGCAGTAACTAAGTGAATCTCAAACATCAATTGTTCCAAATTTAACAGTCATGACCTTATACACCTAAAGGAATATCATAATTAGGAAGATGTATACGGTTCTGATAAAACAAAAAATTGAATTAAAAGTGAGATTCACAAAATAATTATTTAAGTAATGAAACCATAGACACGGATCTAATCGAAGTGAATGGGGAAACGAAGAGAGTGGATTACAGGAGAAGACGAGGGCAGCCGCGGCTCCGAGGAAGCCGAAAAACGGTGCCGTTTCATCACCGCTGAAACCAGCCATGAGCGTTGATGGATCTGCAACGACGTCGGATAGATCTGAGAAATTCAAAATCTCGGGAGAGACCGATCTCTGAGGGTCTCGATGATTCTGTTGCCGTGATGAAAACGTGGGATTTCCACGTCTATTCCCTTTATAATCACACGTTTTGTACCCGACTTGAATCTCAGAAAACGGGTCAAATAACCCGTTTTTGTAATACTCTTAATCTGATGGGCCTCCAACTAGATCCAGGCCCAATCCCAATCATCGACTATATATCCCCTAGTTCTAGGTTTTAGTCTCCATCCTTGCGAAAATTCACGTTAATTTTTTCGGAAAAGAGAATAATAACAAACTTGGATAACTAATTATAGTTGTTTTGGATACTTTTACTTGTGACAATAACTAATTATAGTTGTTTTGGATACTTTTACTTGTGACATTTTAAAGAATTTTTTATGTATATCATCTTCAAACGTATCTTATCTGTTTTAATAAAAATTACCGATTAATATTTCATTATATTTTTAATCATCACACTATCTATACTTTTCATTTTGATTTTTTAACAAATAACTATATTTAAATAAAATATTACAGCTCTGAGCAAAAACTCAACCCCAAAAGTGAAAGCCATGTATAAAAATACACTCTTTTTTAATTTCATATCACCATCCTGTTTAATGATTCGTTTTACGAAACACTTATCATATATTAAAGTAACTTGACAATATTAACTTCGTATCAATTATTTAAAACTAAAAGTTATCTAATCTTTTTAAATAAACATAACTAAAATTTAACTTATCAGATTTTCTTTTGCGAAAAATCATTTATTATTCACAATTATTAGTGAATCGAATACAAGTACGAATAATTTAATAAAATCTTAAAAATAATTATAATAGTACAACACAAATGAAAACTTATAAAAAGAGAAAGAGAACAGTTATAAAAAAATATATAAAAGGATGTTCTCTAAAATTTAAATCAAAAAATAAAATTTTAAATAAAATAAATAAAATATTAAAAGTAATTACACACATTTAAACAATACAACACTCTAAAACAATCGGGTGTCTTTAAAATTTAGAATTCTCATACCGTTAATAGAACACTAACCTTAATCTATGGGAGATAAAACATAACAGAGCACTAACCTTGATCTATAGGAGATAGGTGAATATGTGTTCTTCAAATTTGACCACGTTTTTCAATCTATCTCTTTGTCTTTCTCTTCTCTTTTCATACTTTCGTGATGAGTTACTGTAAAAAGAACATTATGGCTATAAACAGAACCTCAATCCCTTTTATAAACCAACGTCCATCAAGTTGATTTATATTTTATCTTTATTTTATTTTATTATCACTTCTCATAATAATAACCAATAAATCTTTAAATTATATTAAATCATATTCATCGTAATATTTCAAACACTTCATAAAATTACTTATATATTACAAACACTAATAGAATTAATTCATCAATTAATTTTAACAAACACTTCATAAAATTACTTATATATTACAAAGTTATTTTATTAAATATATAATGTACGTGACTTATAAAATGTGTAAATAATGTAAGTCTTTTATAGTTGTACTAGCGTAAACACATGCGCTATCACACCTGTGTGTATGTATTTTTTAAATATGCGTGTTATATATGATAATATTGTAATGTTATTAAGTTAATATATAAATTAAAATTATATTTATTAAAAATGAAGTGAAATATATGACAACAGATGAAATAATAACCATTAATAAATAAAGAAGAAGACATCCGAATTTATAAAAATTTTATAAAAGTAACGGTTAATTTTTTAAAATTTAATAAATTATTATATTTAAAAGATAAAACGGGTATTTTGAAATATTGACACAAAAAGGGAAATCCCCTTTATATATTGTTATAGAAAAGTAACAGTCAATTTTAAAAAATTTAATGAATTATTATATTTAAAAAATAAAACGAGTATTTCGAAAATGTGGACAAAAAAGGAAAATTCCCTTTATATATTGTTATAGATTTGGACTTTTTGAATTCGATATTAAGTTGAATTTAAGTAGTATATTATAGTTTAAAACAAATAGAAAATTACGTGAATTTGCGAATTAAAGGATGTTAATAGACATGTGTAAAAGTATATATCTGTTTCCTTCTCTAACAACAAAAAATGTATATAAGTTTTTAAAGCCATTAACTTCTACTTTTTCTTTCCCATATCCAAAATCTCGTTCTAAAATTCTATTCGCTTCTTTGATTGTTTGTTTATAAATACAATATAGTTAAAAGATATGATGAAGCAAAAACACGTGTCTTCCATCTTGGCCCTTAAAACTTTATTTTCTTTCCATCTTATAAATAAAAACAAATCCTGTGATATTTGTTTGTCTTGTTTATTTTTCCTTATGTTATATTAATAATACGGTAGTTATGATGTACAAATACATGTATTGCAACTGTAATACAGAGATACAATATATATATATATATATATATATATATATATATATATATATATATATATATATATATATCGAATATATATATAATACGTGTCTGATATAATGATATGTTAATCTTAACAATAATAAAATATAATATATAATATATGCATATTAAAAAATATATAATTTTTTTAATATAATAAATATATGATTTTTTTTTGAGTCCAAAATAAAATTAAATATATTAAATAATTTCAACGTAAAAATTTGTATCATTGTAAAAACATTATTAGTTTATATATTATGTACTTTATTTAATCTATTAACTTTTACACTTCCAATTCATTTAAAAATATAAGAAACTAACTTATTATTTTATTTGGAAAAAACAATTGACACTGTGAAAATGGAATTCATATTAGACTTAACTCTATCTTAACGGGGTAGTTTTGATAGTTGTATTTTAGTTTCATGTTAATGTTCAGTTTAGTAGGATTATTTTTATTAATATTAGTTAAAGTACCATATATATGATTTTTCTTCCATAGTTTTTCTCAATTATATATTTTAAATAAATTTTTATAATTAAAATAATAATTTTTAAGTAATCGTTCATCTAAATTTAATCGATTTGGTCACTTTTTTTAATTAAAAAATTACTTAACAAATAAATAAAAACGAATTGTATTAAAAATATTATAATTATTTATACTTAATTTTATAATTACAATAATGATATTTTTATTAGTTTTATTATCATACAAAAACTGAATCTAAATGCACATATATTTTCACTAATATTTTAGAAAGGCATAAATATATAAAGTATTTAACACATATTTCCGGTTTTCAATTAGACAATCACAAATAAAAAGAAAAGAAAACAAACAAAACAACAACAAAATTGTAAGCCAGTTATATCTCCAAACAATAAATAAATGAATTGATATATTACATAATTTACTAACAACTCAAGTTATTAAAACTCCTTCCTTCCCATCCAGCCACATTATTATATAATACTCAAGTAGTCTTACAAGTGTCATGTACGTGTATGTCACAAAATCTATGTCTGACTCAGATTCATCATATCTAATAATTTATCATAACAGACATAAAACCAAATAAAGGAGACATAAACTAAGTATATAAAGAATACGAATATAAGATTTTATAAGAAATAACAATTTGAATAGTTTACATGCTCACTATTTGCATCACATCGTTATTTTTAAAATCTATATTTCTAAATGATATTAGTTTTTTTTTCTTTTACGTACATTTACAATTGTAATTATCATTGGCTCATTAATATATATAATACACGTTAATTGATTACAATGAAGATAAAGTTATGAAATCAATGAATAAATATGAATGATTGAGTTTTGTCACAGATAATTAAAATACAATAATTAAAATTTTTAAAAACAACTACGGTAAAAAACATAATTCATATAACATTACATTTTTCTTATATTAATTTTCCACTAAATATATCTCTCTAGTTTAAAAGTAGAAAAACCAGGTTCATAACTCCATGTGACTTGTAAGTTCGGCCAGTGCATACAATAAGCAAAGGAACAATATGATACTCCTAATTTGGCTTAAAAATTATAATTGATCAAATAATTTGAATCAAAATAATTGAAAAAAGAAATACATTATCTAGATACATACGACTAGACACCTAGTAGGATGATAAAAAGAGAAAAAGAAAATACATATTCCAAGTATGAGATAAAAATTGGTATATATTGATTTTAGAAAAAAAATGAGTGTTTAAATATTATTGTTTACGAGAAATTATTTAATGACTATTAGATGGTGCATTTCTTTTATATCTTTTATCAGTTTTTGAAATTTATCTCCTAAGAAATTATACATTCTCACCCTCACATAGTCATGACATAAAGCTTGAATTTGAACATAGTAACATGATAAGTATAAACAAAATTTACTTCAATATCATAAATTGTCAGGATGGCCGAGTGGTCTAAGGCGCCAGACTCAAGTTCTGGTCCTCTAACGAGGGCGTGGGTTCAAATCCCACTTCTGACATTTTTTTTTTATTTTCGTTTACATTTTTATTTTTTCAATATACTTCTTTTTCGTTTTTTTTTTCTTTTCAAAGTTTATTTTTTCTTTCCGTTTCATTTTTATTTTTTCAATATACTTCTTTTTCGTTTTTTTTCTCTTTACAAAGGGACAAGACATGACAGATATTTTCTTTGCGTTTCTTTCATTAAACCCTACTTTTCTGTCCTAGCAAAGCAAAGCGGTTAACCCACCATGGACGAGGAGGAACGTGCTAAAGGAAGTTCTGTCTCAGGGGTTGTCGCCGCCGACCAAACCCCAGAGCAACTGGTCTCCAGGGCCATAGCCCCCGTCAAGAAGAAATTCCTCCGCCCTCCTCCGGTTCGGTCTTCCGCTCCAGACGACGACGTTTCCATTCCCACCGAAAACAATAACTATGTTCTGGCCATGGAGACAAAGTCTAAGCGCCAACTCAAACGCGAACGTCTTGAGGTACGCCAACTTCTCATTTGCATGCCTCCGCAAATGCAATCTCTTTCCGCATTTTCAAACTGCTGTGAAACTTTTGAACGTTACAGGGACAAAAGTCGGCACAAAACCTATGTCCCGAAATTGCGAAGACGGGGGATGTTAGTTCGTGTCCTTATAAAGACAAATGTCGTTCGAGCCATGATTTGGAAGGCTTCATGGCGCAGGTAGGTCTTGCTTCGTTGTTTGGTTCCGGCATTGGTTTGTTTACGAACTGATTCCGATTATGTAACTACTAGTTATCATCATCTGCAGAAACCGTCTGATCTTGAAGGAGAATGCCCGTTCGTTAAATATGGAGTATCCTGCCCTTATGGCATAGCGTGTAGATTTTTGAATACGCATGAAGGTGGTGTGCCTTCTGGCGATCGAAATGGTCTGGAGAATAGTTCCGAGGTGAATGGGTTGAGGAAGGATACTCAAAGGCTTTTGTGGAAAAATAAGATGAACTTCTCCAAGGCAGATGCCAAACTCAAAAGTCTCGGCCTCCTGGTATTTTATTTATTCTCTCCTTTTCGTTGTGTTTCATGCATGTTTCATCCATGTTTTCTTCTCCAAAAGGCCATCAAAGATGACGGTTTTACCTGTTGTTGGGGAATAAATTATATTCTAAATAAGGATAAAGAAGTGTGTGTCTTTCTTGCCATTTTTGTTACATTGTTGGCTTTCAAGCAAGTTACTCAATTAAGATGTATTTTTGTGGCACTTGAAGATTTCTATCTTGAACTTAACTGGGTGGATTCAAATGTTCAATTCCCATGTAAATTGTGATTATCATGCTCCTATTTTTTATTTCCTAAGTGTAAACAGTTATGAAATTCTGGTTTTAAATTGCTATTGTTAGTTTTCCCCTTTGGTCATAGTCCATCACTAAATGTGGCTTTGATGTACATCTAACCTCCTATTCGTTTTCAGTTATTTCTGTTTCATGTTGATCAAACTATCTCTCTTTTAAAAATTGTTGTAGGGACGGTCAAAGTCAAAAAGGAATGACTTGGAAAATAAAGAGGGAGTTGACACTGGTTCAAATAAGTATGATCATTCTGATGATAGTGGCTCTTGTGTTGTTACGTCTGACTCAGGTTCTAAGTTGGACTGCCCTGCTGAAGATAGAAAATCTAAATCTGATGAACTTTGTCCCCTGAAGCGAAGAAAAACTAAAGAAAATTGTGGTCCTAAGGAGTCAGAAAATGAAGGTCCTAGTTCAACTATAGTTGTTGCAGTTGATGATTGATATAACTTGTGTAATATGTCCAGTTTGTGTAACTTGACTTCGTATCTCTGAAATAGGTGTTACTGAGAAAATTGTTGAAAGAAGATGCACCGAATCTGAAGCTGATGCTATAGTCCCAGAAACTGATCTAAGCCTGAAGCTTCACTCGCGTGAGAAGAAGCTTATTGATTTCAGGAGGAAGTTGTATCTTGCACCCTTAACTACTGTTGGCAATCTCCCTTTTCGGAGAGTTTGCAAAGTATTAGGTGCTGATGTGACTTGTGGTGAAATGGCAATGTGCGCAAATCTTTTGGAGGTAACTATATGGATTTTTTCTGAATGGTTTAAATTTAAATAATTTTTCTTTCTTTCATCTTCTGTATAATGTATACCCTCTGTCCGGAGTTTGTTCCCTGGCGTATTTGCTACTGTGAAAGTTTTACCAAGTGCTTGATGTAACTTGGGTAATGTGATATGGGTTCAGGCACCTCCCAAAAAGTTTGGTTTTGCCGTCTTTTCTTCCCAAAATTTAATTTATCAAGTTGATTATATCCTCTATAGACAGATAACGTTGAAGGGATGCTTTTCAATGTAAACTCCTTAAGTTTGGAAGCAATAACTCAATGTTTGCCCAAAATTCTGTTCTGATGATGATATAAAATCAATAACGTAGAACTTGATACATTTTCTCTGATCCTTCATGTTCTATTCTCCATAACTCGTATTCTCTTTCCCAACCATCTGTTTTTTCTTTTACGGCCAAGCTGTATTTACGTTCTATTAGTTTTGATTTTACTTTGTTATAGGGTCAAGCGTCAGAATGGGCATTGCTAAGACGACATTCATCTGAAGATTTGTTTGGTGTACAAATCTGTGGGGCATATCCAAATATTGTGGCACGAACAGTTGAATTAATAGAGCAAGAATGTACTGTAGATTTTATTGACATAAATATGGGTTGCCCTATTGACATAGTTGTGAATAGGGGTGCTGGATCAGCTCTTTTAACAAAACCAATGCGGATGAAAGGTATCGTAGAAGCAGCTTCGGGTACAGTGGATAAACCAATAACTATCAAGGTATTTGACATGCCATACTGGACTCTATGATTTGTCATCCTCTGTCTTTTGGCTCTGAAACTTTTTGAGCTTGGTCATATCACCTATGATTGAAAAAGAAAGTGTCTTATCATACTTCTTAAAACTCCTTAACGAGCTTTCTAAAAGTGTGCACAAATCCCTTATCTATTGAACTAGGTACGGACTGCTTATTTTGAAGGGAAGAACCGCATTGATTCTCTGATAGCAGACATTGGCTCTTGGGGAGCCAGCGCTGTGACAATACATGGTAGGTCACGTCAACAACGTTATAGCAAGCTTGCTAACTGGGACTATGTATACGAGTGTGCAAAGAAAGCCCCTACTACATTGCCAGTAGTGGGGAATGGAGATGTTTTCTCATTTGTAGACTGGAACAAGCACAGAACTGAATGCCCTGAACTTGCTACGGACATGATTGCTCGTGGTGCACTTGTTAAAGTAAGTATACCTGGGTTCAACGACCGTTATCTCATTTATTTTAGTTTGAGTACTAATATTTTGACCTGAGATTTTTTGAAAGCGGGATTTATTGTTTTATTATTAAAAATAATTTTTATTATATACAAAAGATATAAGATTTATGTGATATTTGTTGTATAATAATTAACTCATTTTCTAAAGTTAATGAGTATTGACTTGAATTCATATGTATTGTAAATATTTCATAATATCTTGCCATTGTATAACTGGGATTGAAAGTAATTATGGAAAAGTATTTTCAATCCTATCTTTTCTTTCATTCTAAAAATAGCAACATATAGTTGACCATGTCTGCATAACAGATGTGGAAGATAAAGTATAACTTTCGAAAGTGACTGACATTGGCTCCTATTGATTGTCATTGCAAAAACATAGTGAGACTTAAAATGGTCTCTTAAAATTTAAAACGTAGTTTTGACTCAAAATGAACTAAACCCTCTCTGTGTGATAAATATCATGTCATTTGTCTTCATTGGTAGCATTATGGGATTCTGACCTGGACATTTTCTTAATTGTATTAACTAATGGCTGTGGTGTGCAGCCTTGGATATTTACGGAGATCAAGGAACAAAGACATTGGGACATCAGTTCTGGCGAGCGGCTAAATATTCTCAAAGATTTTGTGAATTTTGGTCTTGAACACTGGGGTTCTGACACAAAAGGTATACTTTCTGCTGTGATATAATTACGATAGTTGCGTACTGCAAAATGAAGAAAACAAAAGCAGCTGTTGAGGGATTTAAATGTCTAGTGCAAAGGATGCAACGATTGTTTTGGGCTAGGAACATGTCGCTTTGGAGTGTCATTTGAGACTGTCAAATTTGCTTGCATGAATGGATATATAGTGCATAATCAAACTTTTACAGCAAGTATTATTGTTTATGCTTTTGTTCCCAAGTTTTTAAGTATGCCTATCTTCTTTCACCCGCTTTTCCCAATTGTGAAGTTTTATTTTTTATATTGTGCTTGTAGGCTAGGAACATGTCGCTTTGGAGTGTCATTTGAGACTGTCAAATTTGCTTGCATGAATGGATATATAGTGCATAATCAAACTTTAACAGCAAGTGTTATTGTTTATGCTTTTGTTCCCCAGTTTTTAAGTGTACCTATCTTCTTTCACCCCCTTTTCCCAATTGTGAAGTTTTTATTTTTATATTGTACTGCAGGGGTTGAGAGAACAAGGCGGTTCTTGTTGGAATGGCTTAGCTACTGTTGCAGGTATATACCTGTTGGTCTTTTGGATGTAGTTCCTCAACGGTTAAACTGGCGTCCACCTTCTTACTATGGTCGTGATGAGCTTGAGACACTAATGGCCTCAGACTCTGCTGCTGATTGGGTATGCAGTTCCCTTTCATTTCAAATTATTAATTTCAAGTCTCTCTCAGTTAATTTCTTTAGGGAAATTGAGTTCATGGAGAGGCATTTTCTATCATGTGCTGCTTCAAACAGCAGAACATGTTTTTTTTATTAAACATAGGATGTTAGGCGGCAAGGAAATGTTTCTTGTGAAAGATGAAGATTGAGACTAGGAACACTTGCTAATTATTTATTTACAGTCTTACAATTTATCTAATGATTTCTAATCATATAGTCTTTCAAGTTATCTTCAATTGTGCAAATAGGGGTAATAATTAATTAATGTTTTGGCTGGTCTAAAGGCTTTATAGTTGAGGATGAGAATGTTGCGTTGGATGAGTGTGACATACTAGATAAGATTACGAATGATTGCATTGGAGATAAGATGGGGAAGGGTAGCACCTACTGACAAAAAGTGGTAGAATCTCTCCTTAGGTGATTTTGGCATGTATAGAAACCTTCAAGCCAGGTCACTAATTTATATACATTAACTAATTAACTGATAGTCTCGGCTATTGCGCTGCATCACCTCTGAAAGTTATAAAGAAAAAAGGAGTATGACTAGGACAAGGAAAAAAATACCAATAAGCCTACAAATATGAAAACATTGTACTGTGGCAATAAATTTAATGCAGTACTCTGTTCTGTGCTCTTCCATTTTTTTTTTTCTTAATTTGCATGTTACTTTTCATATATTTTTCCCCATATATATTTTTTCCTCTTATTTTACATATTACTTTTCATGCACAGATACGAATATCAGAGATGTTACTCGGTAAGGTTCCTGATGGGTTTACATTTGCACCAAAGCATAAATCAAACGCATACGATAGAGCTGAAAATGGTTAATTCTGGGGATGCTAATTTTGATGAGAACCCTTTTCTTCTGAACAACTGCTGACTCATGAGGAGACATGTGGTGTGTATTTGACTATTTGATGCTTTTCCCTATTTCTTTCTGCCCCGTGTTAGCTGGAAAATGCTGAAGAGACATTAGGCTGCATTCTTATCTATTTGTTTCATTGGTGGAATTGTTCATCATTGACTTTGACTTTGATTCTTCAACCCACATTCTATAGTTTCAGTCCTCTCTACTAAGAGACTGCACATTTAATAAAAATTGACATTTGAAGTGTAAGCATTAATTGTTTAGGGTGATGCGAAGGTTTAGACTGGGGTCAATTTTGACATTTGTGCTCGCAATACTCATTTATGTGTTGGGGTGGTTGGAGAGAATTTACATTGGAAGTGACCCATGCTTAAATGTGTTTCAATTTATATAAACTTATCGGTTCTTTCATTCTAGGCTGGTGGGGAAAAAGTGAATCAATCACACGCGTCATCGACCATTCTATTCGTGGTACCATGCTATTCGTGAAGTGTCCTCATAAGTCACAATACTTAATTTGACTGCACTAATAGAACGACACGAATGAATTAAGGTTTTAATATGCTGACAAGCTTTATAACATGGAAACAAAGGAAAATCACTAGTTTTTTTGCACGTGCTTTTCTTTGTTTGAGGAAAATTTGAAATAAAAGTTATTATTTTTTGTTTTGGATAAGCGTTGTGTTCTTACACGATTTATTTTTTTCTGTTTTGGGTAGAGATGCTTCTCTGTTCTACGTAAAGACATTATTTCGTTAGTTTTTATGTTCCACCAATGCAACAGCATTTTTTTTTTTTTAAATTGGGATCGACCTCACCTTTTGTAAAGCGCGATTTTTTCTATGTTCTTGGATAGAGATTATTCTCCTTCCTACTTTGAGATACTATCTCTTTACAAATAATAGTTTTTTATAATTATGAGGAAAAAGTAAAAATAAATGGTAAAATAGAAAATATTAAGGGCTGCAAAAAGTTACTAGGATGTTACTATTGAGATGTTCTCTCCTGTTACACAACAACAGTTATTTTTAATTTGGGATCATCACCTTTTGCGTTTTGGATTGAGACTATTTTGTTTTAGTTATTATTTCGTTATTTTGATGTTGTTTAATAAGCCGTGTATGAACAAAGTTGTAAAAAATGCGACATCCCGCCCGTGTCTATACTGAAGGAATAAGGCGATGCCATTGGTAACAAAACCAATTGATTATCACTAGAAACTACTTTTAATATTATGACCTTGTAGTTATCCAACAAAGCACATTGTCAAATCTTAAAACATAGTTTAATCATAACAACAAATCAAAGGTTACAACTGGTTTAAAGATGTATGAAAACATAATTAAGTTTCTCCTCTCAAGCAGTGTTATATACTTAGATATAGAAAATTAACAGTCCCTTAAATGTTTGAAACAACTATGTTTCATAGTTTATTCTATTTGAGTAATTTGAGGAACTACATTGACAAAAATCATAACTTCAGAATTTAATCTGGTGTGTCCCTCCAATTCTAAACAAGGAGAGAGTTCCATATATGCATATCTTAACACACTTGCAGACCAACAAAGGGTACTTATTAAGCAGGGTTTTTGGGAATTCAGATTACTGTGTATAGTATAGTTATAGCTTGTAGTAGTAGTAGTAATGTGGTGTGTGGTTTGACATATTTATCTACTCAACCCAACGGTCAATTCCCACTTAGCTTACACTTACCCAACATAACAAAACAGAACATGACAGAAGCATTACCCTTTCTCAGACACTAACAATCTTATTCTCAGACACTCCCTCCTGGTTTCTAACCCAACCCTCGTTCTCAATAGATTTCAAACTCCCATTCAAAGCATCGTCCCAATCAAACTCATTGAGGTTGCTGGTTTTAAGTTCCTCCGGCTGAACAGGGTATTTTCCGGAGAAGCAAGCATAGCAGTAGTTAGGAGCATCATCCTCCAACAACCTCTTCAACGTGTCCAAGGGAAGAAAAGCGAGGGAATCAGACCCAATAAACTCTCTTATCTCCTCCACACTCATCCTGTTGGAAATCAACTCCTCCTTACTGGGGGTGTCGACGCCGTAGTAACAGGACCCAACAATGGGTGGACACGCAATCCTCATGTGGACCTCTTTGGCACCCGCTTCCTTTATCAGCCTCACAATCTTGGACGATGTGGTGCCCCTCACAATGGAGTCATCCACCACCACAACCCTCTTCCCTTCGAGCACGCCACGCACCGGAGACAGCTTCAGCTTCACCCCAAAATCTCTTATTTTCTGCGAGGGCTCGATGAAGGTCCTCCCCACATAGTGCGACCTTATCAACCCCTGCTGAAAGGGAACCCCAGCTTTTGCAGCGTAGCCAAGCGCAGCCACCACCCCGGAATCAGGAACCGCGATCACTACGTCGCACTCGACGGGGCTCTCGGTGGCCAGTATTTCCCCGAATTTTCTCCTGGACTCGTACACGGACCTCCCGAAGACAACAGAGTTGGGAAGCGCGAAGTATATGTGCTCGAAGATGCATTGCTTTGGCTCCGGATGAGTCACGAGGCAGAGGGATTGGATTCCGGTGTGGTCCACCACCACAACCTCACCCGGGTTCACCTCTCGCTCGTACGTCGCTTCGATCAAATCCAGCGCGCATGTCTCCGAGGCGAAAACCACAGCGCCGTTGCTTCTCCTTCCCATCACCAACGGTCGGAACCCGAAGGGGTCCCTCACGGCCACCAGCTTGTCCTCCGTGAGGAACACCAGGGAGTACGCGCCCTTCAGATTCTCGCAGGCATCCACGATTCTCAGTAGGAAAGGTCTGTGCTTGGAGGTGGCGATCAGGTGGAGCACCACCTCGGTGTCGGAGGTCGTGTTGAAGATGGACCCGTTGTCTTCCAGTTTGGCGCGCAGGGACCGGTAGTTCACGAAGTTTCCATTGTGCGCGACGGCGACGGAGCCGAAGCGGTAGCCGGCGACGAAGGGTTGGACGTTGCAGAGCCTGGAGTGTCCCGCGGTGGAGTAGCGGACGTGGCCAATGGCGCAGGAGCCGGGTAGCTGAGAGAGCTTAGTCTCGTCGAAGACGTCAGAAACGAGGCCAACGCCGTTGACTGTGTGGAGGACGTTGTTGTCGACGGCGACGATGCCGGCGCCTTCCTGGCCGCGGTGCTGGAGGGCGTGGAGGGCGAGGGAGCAGAGACGGGAGGCTTCTGGGTCGCCGTAGATGCCCACAACGCCGCACTCTTCGCGAGGCTTTTCGTCATCATTGAAGGAGGCGAAAGTGTTTGTGGTTTTGGTGCATGGGAGAGGCAGAGTGTAGCGGGTGGAATGAGAGAGAAGGGTTTGAAAGGAGTTGGTGGTGGTGTTGAGAAAAAGAGTGTTAGTGTTGACGCTGAAGCTTTGTGTGTTGAAGAAAGGGAAAGAGGGTTTGGAGTGTGAAGAGGAGCAGAGGGTGGAGAGATTAGACGCGGCCATGATAAGAAGAAAAACAGAAGCACGATAAGAAGAAGAAGAAGAAACCAGACTAAGGTATTGATATTTAAAACACAAACACTTTCTTAGTTGTTCACACGGACCCACCAAACACCTCTTTTTCACCCTTTCTCATTTCCAATATTCCCCACCTTCTTTTTTTATTCTAATCATTCTTATTTTTTTATTCTTCTCCTTCGATAATATCCTTCTCTTTTTATTGCTATCTACTAACTTTGTACGAGTGAGTCTAACTTATTTATTTATTTATCTTTTCGTTATTTAAGTCAATCGTGTAATTTTAAATAAATTCTCGAGACGCGCTATAATATATAAAATATGAAGATAATTCAGTTAGGGTGATATAAATTATATCTTTACTATAAATATCCTTGTTATTAAAATAACAATAATGATATAGTTTTCTTACAGGTAACAATTATTGATTCAATTAAGAGATAAGAATTAAAATCAATATCTTTTAAAGGTACAACGGCTTGAATAAATAAATTAGTTTTTTAAACATGGAAGATACAGTATTTAATTTTAATATTGTTTAGATAAAATGGAAAACCCAAAAAAATTGTAATTGATCTTTTATTTATTTTTATTACTTTACCATCACATGTCTTTTTCTCGTTCTACTTCTTCGTGTACCCACGTATGTCTAAGTAGGATAACTCCTTAATGTTCTCATTAAGCACTTCTTGTCTTTTGGATAATCCAATGTCTACAACACGTCAGAGTTCATGATCAGAATGACACGATTCGCTGCATTTTCAATTTTAATTCCCCTCTTGTTATTTCATTCAAGCATTACATCTTTAGATTAACTTAATTATTTCAATTTTTAAAATGTCATATTTTTTCATTTATGCTCTTCATAAGATCAAATGATCTAATTAATTCAAATTAAAAAGTGATTACTTTTATAAGAAAAGGCAACAGCATTTTTAATTTGAATATTATAATTAAAAGCAGAAACAAATTGCATGATATTAATGACATTGTTAAATAATTATAATGCATATCTTTTCCGAGAGACGGGTAGTTTCATGTTTTAATATTTAAACATTATTATTATTGCTGAATAAAAAAAATAACATTTTTTATTTGCTAGATTGTTAGATTTTTAAGGAGTACTTTCTAATCTTTAGTCACGTGAGACCTAGACTCACACTTGGATAACTCTGATATAGGTTTTTAAGGAGGGAGAGAACAAACACTAATAAGACCTGAATTCAACTATATCAGACATTTACATCACTCTCAACCCACAACCTTAAGGCACTGGGTTCATGAATCTTTATTCTTATATAGTGCTCTAGTTTCTTATTTCTAGTTAATGTGAAACTTAGACTCACACTTTGATTCCTAACAAGAATATCTTAACTTACTGTATATAATAGGTAAAAACTAAGATTTTTTTAATTAAGACGAAAACTATGAGTATAATTTTTTTTACCTTATGCATTAGAATTTAAAATTTTGAGATAGAATCATATTCATATTCAACTAAGATAAATATTTTAGTTTTTTTAAAAATTATTTAGATTTCAAATAGATGTGAATTGGAAATTTAATCCATGATACTAAATGTTTCAATTATATATATAAAAAAAGAAACTAAGAAAAAATTATCTTTTTAATGTCTTTCTCACCTTGTTTAATTTTATTTTCTTATAACATTATTAATCCCATGTCTTTTTCACTCCATTTATTTTACCTTTTCTTTCTACCTCTTCCTTACGCAGCAACGCATTAAGTATTTTATTATTATATAATAACACGTCAGAATCAGAGCAATGCAATTCGGTGGATTTCCAATTTTAATTTGCTCGTTGTCATTTAATAAAAAGATTACATAATTGAGTTAATTTAGTTATGGTGTAGTTTAAGTCAAAGTTTAATTTTTATATTATGTGTGCTCACGTGATATAACATATATTACGTGATGGGATAACTTTTAAACTAAACCATCAAGATATGTTATTTTATATCTAAATAAACTCAAGAACATATTGTTATTATCAAATAAATCAAGATGATATTAATAAACCAGAAGATGTTATTATTATTAGTCATCAGCTGGATTTATTATAATAGCGAAAAATACTTTTTATTATATAATAAAAAATATATAATTGAGACTTTGAAATTAAATAATAATATAAAAGATTCTTAATTAGCAGATTTATGTTTAACTTAAGATGAAAAGTTAAGCTCCAATTTTATATTAGAATGAAGTATTAACTAATCAGTTTTACAGTTAAACACTTTAAAATATTATATTAATTAAATAATAAAGTAAAATTACTTCGTAAATTTAGATTTGTTGGTAGAAACTTAATATTATTTGATTTCCGAATATAGCATAGGAAGAGATGTTTTGTCTGTCTTAAAATAAAATGTGAAACACTAACATTGGGAATCTCCTTGTCAACGAAACTGACCGTTGACCATGTATTCGAATCTGAATGAGATTAGATTCTTGCTTTGTCGATGAAGATGAACGTACGGGATTGCTTTGTTAAAAAAAAAAAGAAAATTTGAACTGTCTTTTTTATCTGAATTATTAAATGATATAAAATTATTAAATATAATTTGAAGACATTTTTTAAATATAAAATTATAACTTTTTTTCAGAGTAAATAATATCTTAAACGTGATATGATATTCTATAACTCTTAAAGGTGGAATTGTGGGAGTAAATATGCAATTTATACACGACAAGTTTGTATTAACGTGGAATCAGAACCTACCTTCAACTCCATCGCCACTTGATTTTGATGATTTCCGAACCAAATACATGCATTAACCACAAAAGATGTGAGATTAAATAAAAAAATTACGCGACATTCTGTATTAATTTTGGGGTAATTATTTAAGAATGTAATTAAAATATATTAATAGTATAATGATGTTCCATTAAGAAGCATATTATGTATAGATTATATAAGTGAATCTATTCCCTGCTAAGAATCTGTGTTGATAATAAGAATGTTGTGATAAAGATGTTTTGGTATTTAGTTCTCCAATGCCCCGTGGCCAAGAGAAATGGGTAACAAACATAAGGACCATAAAGGATAAACTTAAACAACACCCACTCCACTTCCCATTTTCATCATTAAGGAGACGTTTCTGTCACCAATTTCAATTTCTATCTTTACAAATATGGAACTCCATTTTCTTTTTTATCATTTTTATATAACTATTTCCAGACATGTTTTATTCTCACATTATCCTCTTGATTCTACATGATTTTATTTTGTGTATCAAGGACATGAGTAACTTATATTCCCATGACAAGTCAAGTTATTCTTTAATTTCTCTTATAACTTCATTTCTTTATTTTTTGTTTTAATTAATTCGGAATTTAGAAAATATTTTCAAGAATGTGAACATTTCGATCATAGTATTCCTTCGAATATATTTCTAGAAATGCAAATTTATAATTTGAAAAAAAACAACCCATAAATTTCTCAAGATTTTCGGCTATTCATTGGCCGTTATATTTCACAAATATCGTTGTTACGAAGGTGAGTTTTATTTGGGAGTACATTTTCAAACTCTCCCTTTTAGTATTATAGGACACTATTGTAAGCATTTGATTGCATTATTAACTGTGGAAGGTTTAAGTAGAGCATTAAACTTGACACTCACATTATTTTAATCAATTTAAAATAATTAGTAAAAATTTGATATCAATAATATGGTCATTAAAAGAAGCATTTGTCTCCTTTCTTTTCTATTGCAATAATAATAATGCCTTGACGGGTAAAACCAAGCGATGGAGAGAAACTGAGGGGCACCTCAAAAACTCCAAAACCAGTTTTCACAGACCTTATTTGTACGAGAACCAGATATGGTTATGTGGTGAATGGATTGAACTAAGTTAGAACAACTATGATGAATGCGTTGTCTTGTTCTTATAAACCATAAAGCCCGTAAAGACCCAGTTTCAATCAAAAACATTCTTGAAACCCTCTTTCAACTGTAACATTCTTCACTTAGGAACAAGCAAGAGGACAACCTAGTCTAACAGGAACAAGAGGGAGTAATGTACTGCTATCCAATGACCCACAAAATTGAACGAAATCCATGTAAAAAGAAAGAAACCAAAATCACATGTACATGGATCTAGTTGTTGAAGACACCTAAATTTGGATAGCAATAGAAAGCATTATAAATTCCATTTGCAAGAATAAGTAAAGCAAGAAACAAGAATTTACACAGCAAATCCTCTTGTATACTGACATCCTGGGTTAAGTGATATATGGGGAGAAAACCCAAAAACCAAAATTTGGTCTACATCACTTCGGGGTTGACAATGCAAGGTCTTTGTATTCAGATGATATTCCACTTGAGAACACTAGAACAGCATGTTTCCACCAAGCATTTTAGTTATGTGTTTCCGAGCACTGCACACAAGTAATCCATTTGATAACTGAATGAAATTGAGCAATCTTAGGGATATAAATATAAAGCATATATGTATGTAGCTTTCACAAAAACCTAGCAGAAAGTTTGAGACTAACTATTTTTCTTCGACAAGAGTGCTTAAAACATCCCTAGATGCAGCTGTTTGACATAGGTTCATTAAAACATACCTATCAAGATTGAAAGATCAGTCCCAAACAGGCACAGTGAGTGTACTAATGCATTAGGGGCATCTATTCCACGTAAATGACACCTTCTTCAGGATCTTCCCCATCCCAATCATCGTCATCCTCATTTGTTGATGAATCCAACCGCTCCTTGTTTTGATTCCCTGAACTCTTCTCATTCTTTATTTTATCCAATATTGCAATCACCTGAAAATTACAGTGTTGTGGATGCATCAGATTAGTTATAGCTCAGAGTGGCCACCTACAATTTGCTGAGACTTGGAAAAAGAATGACATGCACATGAAAGGATGCCTCATCGGTGAAGATATTTAAATTCGTCTCGGAATTATGAGACTCGCAATTCCACCATGAGAAGCAAAAAATGTAGATTTAGGGTCCAAGGAACACCCCCGTCCCCCAAATCAAAAAATCCAAAAATTAAAAAACATGATGTACCAGTTTATGCACACTTCAGATTGCTGTATAAACCATGTAAAGTAAAGTAGCAAAAAAAACAATCAGATACGGCTTCAAATGGCAACCATAAGGTCTTGGTTTTGGATTAGTCACCGACCAATAAACAACCTTAACGGATGTAAGAAAACTAAAGGATCTTGCAATTGTACCGACAGACACAAACACACAAGTAAGAACGCATACCCTGCTTCCTTTCTCAAAAGAATCATCCTCAATAAAGCGTATCTCGGGAGTTAAGCGCAACTTCATACGCTTCCCCAATTCACTGCGGACATACTTAGCCTTTGACTTCAAGCCGGCAATGGCTACTTCTCTCCCTCTTTCATCCCCAAAAACAGAGACAAAAACCTTAACCACCTACATGTGATGTTTGGCGAGTAAGGAAAGCATTGAATAGCGGTTAAGGAATTGAAGAGAGAGAGAGAGAGAGAGAGAGAGAGAGAGAGAGAGAGGAAAGATGCCTGGAGATCACCGGAGACTTGGACATCGGTGATTGTGGTGAGGGAAGAGAGGTAACGGTCGGCTCCTAAGGAAGTTTCGGGAAGAATAGCATACTGCAACACTTTGTCGGTGAGGAGCATATCAGAGAGCTCTCTCCTTATTTGCTTGGCCACCATTTGGACTCTTCTGGGATTGGCCATGCACCTTATTCTGGAACCAACCACCGCCATCCCTCTCACAATTCGCATTGGGGTCACCCTCACCGTCACTGTGCCTGCGGCAGCGCCGGCGCCGGGGAAGTGATGGCGCCAAGGATAAGGATTCGGACAGGGACATGATGCAACCACTGCGGGGTGAAACATTGCTATCACTACACTGCTCTTTGAAGATTAGATGCAGAGGTAGCAACCAAAGAAGACGCAACATGTTTTTTAATCTCTCAACCCGGCCCAACACAAAGCCCAATTATAAGCTTTACCAATTTTATACATGGCAAAAAAAGGTGTGACTGGTGTAGGGGTAAAAATAAGAAATACAAATTTTATGGGGATGTAGGGAGAAAAAAGGGAGGTGAAAGAAGGAGCGGGCCGAATTGTAGCCCAAATTGTAGCCAAGGCCCTGATCATGAAAATGGATGGACTTTTTTTTTTCAAAACAGATTTTATAATCCAAAATATACACACTAAAACACTTAACTGACTTTTTTTTTTTTTATTGAACCGGCTATTCGAAGATGATTCTTATAATATATATTAGCGATGTTGAACAATATAAATAATAATGTATTTCATTTTTTTACTTCAAATTGTAGGAATTTTATACATGGCAAAAAAATTACAATACATTTTACAATACCACACTTAATTCAATTTAAATCTGTTTTTCTTTCCGTTTTTTTTTTCAAATCTCTTCCACTATAGTTGATATATAATCCTTAATTTAATCTGACTATTGTCATCGCAGAATCTTTTCTGTTATCACTTATCTAAACGATCTCTTCAATCGGGTCAATATTTCTTTCACATGTTTTTGTTTTCATTGCTACCATTCGAATATTCGTATAAACCAGTATTTTAATCTATTTATTATGAAATAAAAATTAACAAATTCAAGAAATTAGCCAAAACTATGGATAATTCGTTAGTTATAGTTATATTGTAAAAAAGAAGAAGCAAAGTGTAGACTTAAAGAGTTCATATTAAGTAAAAGTAATTAAGAAAAATAATATAAAAAGAAATATCTATAAATCCATTTTGTCTTAAAGTTGAAAATTAAAAATAATATGATATCTTATATATATATATATATATATATATATATATATATATATATATATATATATATATGAGATCACGTGGGCAAAATTTGTAATTAAAAATTAAATTTGAGTATAAGGGAAATAAAGAATAAGTATGTATAGAAATGCAATGGGCAAGGTCACGTGGGCGCATTTGATATGTTCCATTACTCTTCTTTCCTGTGGGCCCCATCTCACGTGTTCCTCTCTTCCCTTCCCTCCAACACTGGGCTCCTCCGCACCCTAACTTTTTTTCTAACTATCATTCACATTTTATTTTTCTCAATCTTCAATTACCATTTTTCACAAATTCAACTCCTTTTCATCATTTTCTTTTCCTTTTCTCCTCTCGATTTCTCTGAACTCACATAATCAGAGGTCATGTAACGAAATTAACGGTTGGTCTAAAGAAAATTTGAAAAAGCTCCAAAGGTACTATGTAGCTGTCACATTTTTGTGCGTTTTTATGTTACCTTCATAGCATAACTGATCACTTTTCATTATGATAGATGATTCGATAATTGTACGGCGAGAATCACCATCTTGGAACGCTTAATTATTGAGTATCATTATTGTTGTTCTTACTTTCTTTCTGCCACGCACGTTCAACCATTATTATTTGATTCCTCCATCATTATTGACGTCTAAGGTAGTTCAGCATTTCACTGCGGAAAAAGGGATAACCGGGTAAGTTTGACTGCTATTTGCAAGTTGTAGTAGTCAAGTTAAGCACTTCCTAGAAAGAAAAGAAAAAATTGAGAAGATTGAAAGAAGGTACATGGTGATGGGGAAAACAATAACAAACAATATACCAGAGAATGCAGCGGATATAATTTCCCCTAACTTGCAAGAATCTATGAGGAGCAATAATCAAAGAGCAGCAATAATAAACCACCAAAAGCACAAATAAAGGCACCAAGATTTTTAACGTGGAAAACCCCTCAAATCAAGGGTAAAAACCACGAGTCGTCCAGACCAAAGAAATAGCTTCACTATGATCAACAAGAGTACAAAAGAGTCTTAATCAATAGCACAAATTAGTGCCAACACCCAACCAAATAACAAAGCAACAAAGCTTTCAAATAGAGAAGAACAAGAGAGGAAAACCTCTACAAATCACTGCTGCAGTGCGAAATTAATATCTCCCAACTCAGACCTCGTATCAAAGATCCGACCGGTCAGAATGAAGAGCAATGAGTTCCGAACCTGCTGTAAAAATTTCAGCCCGATCCAACGGTGAACGAATCCGCAGCGCCGAATTTACTGCGACAGCTCTATGAAAAACGTGAACAGAATTTTCCCTCTACCTCTCCCTCTATGTGTTAGGGCTTTCAGTGTATTCTGACTCTATTGTTCTGCCTCTCTCTTTATTTTATAGCCTCCTCTCCACTAGGTTTAAGTGAGACATGGGCTTCTCAAATTTTGGGCCTTTTCTCCACATAGGAAGGGAGCCCAATACCCAACAAATCTCCCCCTCACAACTATGTGGAGATAACCGCCAAACCGGCGATCTCACAACAAACTTCAAACTTTCCTCTTGGCAATGCTTTAGTCATCATATCAGCACCATTATCATCTGTATGAACCTTTTTCAACTCCAACAACTTAGCATCCAAAGCATCACGTATCCAATGATACCTCACATCAATATGTTTGGATCTAGAATGAAAAGTTGGATTCTTACCAAGATGGATAGCACTTTGGCTATCAACAAACAATGAATAGTTATCTTGCCTAAAACCAAGCTCCTGCAAGAATTTCTTCAACCATAACACCTCCTTGCATGCTTCAGTAATAGCAATGAACTCTGCTTCTGTAGTAGACAACGCTACACACCTTTGTAGTCTTGATTGCCAAGCCACAGCTCCCCCTGCAAACTTTATCAAATAGCCCGAAGTGGACTTTCTGGAATCAATATCCCCAGCCAAATCTGAGTCTGAGTAACCCATCAAAGTAGGTTTATCACCTCCAAAACAAAGCTTCATATCAACTGTACCATGAAGATACCTCAAAATCCATTTCACAGCATTCCAATGCTCTCTACCTGGGTTTGACAAAAATCGACTAACTGTACCAACAGCATGTGCAATATCTGGTCTTGTACACACCATCGCATACATCAAACTGCCCACCGCAGATGCATAAGGAACTCTACTCATATTGGTCTTCTCAACTTCATTTGAAGGACTCTGTTTAACACTCAGTTTAAAATGAGTAGCAAGAGGAGTACTCACAGCTTTAGCATTTTCCATCTGGAATCTCTGCAACACCTTCCTAATGTATTGCTCTTGTGATAGATAAATCTTCTTTTCTTTCCTATCACGTGAGATATGTATGCCAAGAATCCTTTTAGCAGCTCCCAAGTCTTTCATGGCAAAAGACTCGCCAAGTGTCTTCTTTAACCTGTCAATTCTGGAAATATCTTTCCCAACAATAAGCATGTCATCAACATATAATAACAGGATAATAAAGTCATCATTAGAAAACCTTTTAACAAAGACACAATGATCAGAAGTAGTCTTCATGTAACCCTGCTCACACATAAAAGACTCAAACTTCTTATACCACTGCCTTGGAGCCTGCTTCAAACCGTATAGACTCTTTCTTAGTCTACACACATAATCTTCCTTGCCTTTAACAAGAAAACCATCAGGTTGCTTCATGTATATCTCTTCCTCCAAATTACCATGAAGGAAAGCTGTCTTCACATCCATCTGCTCAACCTCCAAATCAAGAGTAGCAGCTAAACTTAGCACAGTTCTGATGGATGACATTTTCACCACAGGTGAGAAAATCTCATTGAAATCAACACCCTTTTTCTGTCTGAAACCTTTCACCACTAATCTGGCCTTGTACCTTGGAAGCGTAGAATTTGAATCTTGTTTCACCCTGAAAATCCACCTAGTTTCCAATGCCCTTTTGCCCTTAGGCAATTTCACCAAGTCGTAAGTGTGATTATCATGCAAAGATTTCATCTCATCTTGCATTGCATCCAGCCACTGTTTCTTCTCTTCACTATCCAAAGCCTCTTCAAAACACTCAGGTTCTCCACCGTCAGTCAAGGTTATGTACTCATCACAGGAATACCTTGTAGAAGGTTGTTTTTGTCTATTAGACCTCCTGAGTTGGACTTGAGGTGATTCAGGTATATCACCAAGATCGTCATCATCATCATGTTCCTCTTGAGCATCATCAATTGGAACCTCTACTCCACTTCCAAACTGTTGATCATCAACATCACCATGTTGCTCATTGTCTTGAGCTTCCGTTTCAACATTCTCCAAATTGTGAGCGGGCAACCTCATCGGATTACCATCAGTGAGATTACTGTCTTTCTCGGGTGTGGTCTTCTTCACCTTATCAATGTCTTCAATGGTCTGATCTTCCATGAATTGTACATCACGGCTTCTAACAAGCTTCTTCTCAACAGGATCATAAAACCTGTAGCCAAATTCATCCTCACCATAGCCAATAAAGATACATTGCCTTGTCTTTTTATCTAACTTGGATCTTTCATCCTTAGGAACATGAACAAATGCCCTGCAACCAAAGACACGCAAATGATCATATCTAACATTCTTACCAAACCAAATTTTGTCTGGCACCTCAATATTCAAAGCAACTGCGGGACTGAGATTAATAACATGCACAGCTGCAAGCAATGCCTCTCCCCAAAAGTGCTTAGGCAACTTTGCTTCTGAAAGCATACATGTAACCCTTTCAACCAAGGTCCTGTTCATCCTCTCCGCTAGACCATTCAACTGAGGAGTTTTAGGAGGAGTCTTCTCGTGTCTAATACCATGCTGCCTGCAATAAACATCAAAAGGTCCACGGTACTCACCACCATTATCACTACGGATGCATTTCAGCTTCTTGCCTGATTGCCTCTCAACCATAGCATGAAATTCCTTGAACTTTTCAAGTACTTGACCTTTCCGCTGAAGAGCATAGACCCATAGCTTCCTGGAACAATCATCAATAAAAGTAACAAAGTAAACTGCACCACTAAATGACTTTACCTTTAATGGGCCACAAACGTCAGAATGCACCAATTCAAGTAATTCTGACTTCCTTGAGGGTGGATGCTTCTTAAAAGATACTCTGGTTTGTTTACCAGCCATGCAATGAGAACATTTCTCCAATTCTGCATTTCTCAATCCCATAAGCACATCCTTTTTAGCTAAGCAGTTAAGCCCTTTCTCACTTATATGACCAAGCCTCCGGTGCCACAAAGATGCCTCCATATACATAGCATTCACACTGTCTTTAGCAACCAAAGCTTTAGTCCAATACAATTTAGATTGTTTCTCCCCTCTGGCCATAACCAAGTTACCTTTAGTGAGCTTCCATTTACTAGAACCAAAGTGATTGTCATAACCACAATCATCAAGCAACTGCACAGAGATTAAATTAAAACGGACATCCGGAGCATGTTTGACTCCTTTAAGCAACAACTGCACTCCCATGTTGGTTTGCAGGCAAACATCACCAACACCAATCACTTTAGACTCACCATCATTACCCATCTTCAACACTCCAAAATCACCAGAAGTGTAAGATGTGAAGAACTCCTTCCTAGGTGTAACATGCAGTGTAGCACCACTATCAATAATCCACATGCTCTCATCAGATACAAGATTAACGGACTCAAAGTCACGAAGAAGAACAAGATCACCATCTGTAGCAGTAGTGACACGATCATCATCATCATGATCATTCTCTCTCTGTTTGCCCTTCTTGTCTTTGTTCTCCTTTTTCCACTTAAAACAGTATTTCTGAATGTGTCCAGTTTTATGACAAAAATGGCACTCTAAATTCTTGTATCTTGACTTGGACTTGCTCCTACTCTTCTCTCTACCACCTTTATGTTCCTTTTTCTGACTTCTCCCCCTAGCTTCTGTAACAAGCATCTCAGACTGAGATGAAGAACCATGTGCCTTCCTTCTCATCTCTTCATTAAGAGCACCGCTCTTTGCCATCTGAAAAGAAACAACACCATTCGAGGCAGAGTTCGTAATTGAAACCCGAAATACCTCCCAAGACTCTGGTAGAGTATTAAGCAACCATAATCCCATAACTTCGTCATCAAACTTTATGCCCATTCCTGACAATTGATCTAGGAGCCCTTGAAACTCATTTAAGTGATCAGAAATAGAAGAATTCTCCCTGTACCTCAAATTCATCAAGCAATTTAACAAATACAATTTATTATTGCCCGACTTAGAAGCATACAAAGACTCAATCTTCTCCCACAAAGCTCTGGCATGTGTCTCATTAGCAATATGATTATAAACATTATCTTCAACATATTGCCGAATAAAACCACATACCTGTTGGTGCTCAAAGTCCCATTCTTCTTCAGACATAGAATCTGGCTTCTGTGTAGCAAAGACCGGAAGATGCAATTTCTTGACAAATAATAAATCTTTCATCTTGCCCTTCCACAAATGATAATTTGTACCATTCAAAGCAACCATCTTTGCATTTGCCTCCATCATTCAAGCAAGTAAATATAGCCCAACCAAGAGCTCTGATACCACTCTGATGGGGAAAACAATAACAAACAATATACCAGAGAATGCAGCGGATATAATTTCCCCTAACTTGCAAGAATCTATGAGGAGCAATAATCAAAGAGCAGCAATAATAAACCACCAAAAGCACAAATAAAGGCACCAAGATTTTTAACGTGGAAAACCCCTCAAATCAAGGGTAAAAACCACGAGTCGTCCAGACCAAAGAAATAGCTTCACTATGATCAACAAGAGTACAAAAGAGTCTTAATCAATAGCACAAATTAGTGCCAACACCCAACCAAATAACAAAGCAACAAAGCTTTCAAATAGAGAAGAACAAGAGAGGAAAACCTCTACAAATCACTGCTGCAGTGCGAAATTAATATCTCCCAACTCAGACCTCGTATCAAAGATCCGACCGGTCAGAATGAAGAGCAATGAGTTCCGAACCTGCTGTAAAAATTTCAGCCCGATCCAACGGTGAACGAATCCGCAGCGCCGAATTTACTGCGACAGCTCTATGAAAAACGTGAACAGAATTTTCCCTCTACCTCTCCCTCTATGTGTTAGGGCTTTCAGTGTATTCTGACTCTATTGTTCTGCCTCTCTCTTTATTTTATAGCCTCCTCTCCACTAGGTTTAAGTGAGACATGGGCTTCTCAAATTTTGGGCCTTTTCTCCACATTTGTGTTGTTCTCCCTAGTGAAACCCCCTCTGTAAAACCTGACACATGGTGAGTAAGATGCGATGATGCAAATTGAGAGAACCACTTGCGATATGTAGCTCTCAGGAATGCGTTTTGGAGAGTAACGTCGGAAATAATATGAGTGTGAGTCAAAAATTTTACGTTGTATAGGATAGATAAATTTTACGTTGCAGTTTGATTCTAATGTACCTAGTAGAAAAATGATAACTTTTGATGTAGGAAGATTGGGATATAAAGCATGAAAGCAACAGAAGAGACATTTGTTTTGGTGACGAACAGCAGAATGGACAAAGAATGAAACAGAGCATTAAGAGAGTCTGATTTTGAACGTAAAGGATGGTGTGGTTTGGATGGTAACATATGCAATAGACGAAGAAGTGTTCTTTCGAGGAAATAGGCGAGAACATGGGTGGGGCACTTTGGGACAAAATTCCAATACACAAATTCCTAACTGATGTGGATGTAGATGCAGATCACAAATATTCTTCTCAGTACGCATATCCCAAACTATTTACGATCTGTAAAAACTAAACACAGAAATGGTGACACTTTCTTTTTGAATCATTCACATTTATATGAATTGTACTAAATGTAAATGCACATGTTTTTATTGGGTGTTGGGGAGGAGAAGATATTGTTTTGGAGGAAAGGGAGTTAAAGAACAGTGGTGAATGGGAGAATCTGTTTGTGGCTCTGAAAGGAGAAGAAAGAAAGAGAAGCATTGATTAATAATGAAGATAGGACCATTAAGAATTGGCAACTGGTCCTTCTCTGCAAAAGGAAGGACAGTTCCTTTCAAGCTCTGTTTTCATGCAACTGCATTTTTCTTTAATTAGTGCCAACCATCATTTCAAGAGTCTACTCCCACTCTTACTTTTCTATCTCAAAATGGGCTAAATATTCTCAACCATTAAATACAACTTCATTTTGTTTCTACATTTGTTACTTTCAAACTTAGTTGCCAACATCTTATATACAAATATTAGTTGTTAATTTGTTAAAAGTCCCGTGTCGATTAGAGATAAGATCAATTCACAATATATAAATAAGTATAATTCTTATCTTATAAATCGGTTTTGTGAAATTGAATTAGACTTAAAATATACTTTTAACTTAATGAAATAGCTAAACTCATGATCTTTTTCTCTTTTACCTTTAATCTAACTATTAAATTGTCTTATTATTTGTATGTGGATTAATTAATTAAAGTGAATTCATTTTAACTTATATCAAAATTTGTAATTCTTATAATTTAATTTAATTTTAATGAATAAGACTGAATTAAATTTCATATTATTGTATTCACTTTGTATCAAATTAGTAATGCCGAGAAACTTTGAATGTATAAAAACATAGTATTTTGAAATGTAAAAACTATAAATTGATTTCACTTTATTAATTTAATATATTCTTATATTATAAATTTGGATATCTAGTTTAGAGAGTGAATGCTCTCACCTTCTCAATTCTCAATTAAAAGATTCTGTACAGAATCTTATAAAATGTACATTTCAAACTTTGCAACTACTAAACAAAATTCTCTAATCTCAACCTATTGACCTTTATCTATATAACTCGTTTTCGTTTTGTTATTCAGGTTCGTTTTATTTATTATGAAATATAATTTAACATAATTTATATTTAAAATATTTGTATATTATAAAATTTAATTATATAAAAATAAATATTTTTGTGTATTAACAAATCACGACCATTTTTATATTTATAACTAAGTAAAAGTTAACCTGTGAACACTCTTACTATTTTATTTATTTGTGTTCCAAAAAAGTTAAATTGAGCAGTGAAAAAAGGGACATAAATAAAGCATGTGACCAAGTTTGTTGTTTTGTATGAATTTTTTAAAATATAAAATTATGAGAGTGAGATTAGAGAGGACAAAACACAATGAAGACAAGAAAAAATGTAAATTAGATTATGCAACTCATCTTTTACCGGCGGAATTTAGGATCTCTTTGTTCCTTATTCTTATTTTTAAGAAAATAAAAACAAAAAATGATAAAAAAAATAGTTTTCAAAACCAATATCTCTTTCTTAATTTTAAAATAAAAAAAATTATGACAATTGTATCGTTTGTTCGTGCTGTTTCATTTTTTTGTCTTCTTTCATCCTTAACTCGTTAAAGTTTAATTTTTAAAAATCATTTTAACTAATCAATTTTAAAAATTAGAAAACCAAAACACACATCTTAATATTCACCATACATATTATGTATGAATTTAATTTTTTTACATATTATAAATTTAATTTTTTCATAGTTTTAGACACGAACGTACTTGGTTTTCGTAAAATAAAAAATAAATAACCTAATAAAAATATTATTTGCACATTGCAAACAAAAAATAAAAATAATGAGTTTAATTTCAAGGTTATAATTTTTTTTTTTATAAAAATCAAAATCATAACTTGTTGTCCATTTCACTTAGATTAAATCATATTTAAATCTTCAATAATTTAATATAGTTATATAATTTTAATTTTTACAATAATTAATTACATTGATAATGCATTAAAGTAAAAGTTATATTTAAATTACTTTCAAAAAATAAATTATGTTAACAACTAAAATACAAGTGATTATTATAATAATTAATTATAAAAAATGTTTTTTAAAAGAATAAATTTTAACACTACTTTAGCTGGTTAGGTTGATTTTTGTAATAATACATTTGAGAAGAAAGGACATGAAAGAAAGCCTGACGGAGCAATGTCGTGAAGGTAGAAGGCCTACTGGTCATGAACTTCTTTTCCCGGAGAAGAAGCAATGACGGTATTCGGGGAATAAGCATCGGCTAACTCTGTGCCAGCAGCCGCGGTAAGACAGAGGATGCAAGCGTTATCCAGAATGATTGGGCGTAAAGCGTCTGTAGGTGGCTTTTTAAGTTCGCCGTCAAATCCCAGGGCTCAACCCTGGACAGGCGGTGGAAACTACCAAGCTGGAGTACGGTAGGGGCAGAGGGAATTTTCAGTGGAGCGGTGAAATGCGTAGAGATCGGAAAGAACACCAACGGCGAAAGCACTCTGTTGGGCCGATACTGACACTGAGAGACGAAAGCTAGGGGAGCAAATGGGATTAGATACCCAGTAGTCCTAGTCGTAAACAATGGATACTAGGCGCTGTGCGTATCGACCCGTGCAATGCTGTAGCTAACGCGTTAAGTATCCCGCCTACTATACAGATAAATTATAAAACATTTGATATTGTAAGTAGAGGTACAATCTAAATCTAAGAAAAGAAGCACTCATTCTTTTCTTTTTACTACTTCGATATGTAAGAGAACTATTGACTCTGAAAAAAATAAAAAAAAATGTTACCCACATGATGAAACTTTTAAGTAAAATGTAAAAAGTTATATAATATAAGAAATTAACTATTTTGTAAGAAATTATACGAGATTATTAAGCTGTGAATGATGTAGAACGTATAAAAGACATGTTAAGTAAGCAAGTTTGGGGTGAGTTTAGTTATCTAACTCATTGTTTCGTTAAGAAGAAAGAAATGAAACCAGAAAAAAAGATCGAAGCTTTAAATAAAAGATAAAAATAAAGAAAATAGTTTGTTTCCATGTTAATTTTTCTTTCTTTATTTTGAGTAGATTTATGGGTATATATGGTATGTATACAGAAATATATTATTGTTTAAAAGTGTATCTATTTATGAAGATGCAAAAGAGAGTATTGAAGAACAGAAAAAAAAGTTAAAAAAGGTTAGAATAATTATTAGAAAAACATAAAAATTGAGGTATCAAACTCATAAAACAATGTACTCAAAATAAAATACATAATTAATTATATTTTGAAGATAATCCATTATATTATAAATGTAGTTATTTTTTTAATAATACAAATCATATCAATTTTTAGTTTTTTTTTTTTCAATCTGTTCTCCACACAGGTAAAAAGTAACATGATTTTATATTAGTTCTGTTTGGGGCGTGGACATATTCTTCCTTAATATGGAATCATAGTATGTGATGTGGGCCATTCTACCTCCTTTTCTTATTTTAAAGTTCAACCAGATATCCGTACACATTTAAGTACACCACTTTCTCTCACTACTGTTTCTCCGTCCCCTTCTTTTATTTCTCGTTATTGTAAACCGTTTCAAAAATTTTCACACTCTCGTCTGGTCAGTTATAATTTTTTAGAGTTAAACTGAATTTTAGAACCGGTTAATCTCAAAATTTTGACTAATTTAATTTTTTATTATTTAAAATATATAAATATAAATTTTTAAATAAATTTTATTAAATTTATTAATATTTCAAACATATTTTATTATAATAATTAATTTAATATTAAAATAAAAATATATTAAATAATATAAAAAATTCAAAATATAATACTAAAATATATATAAAACATTAAATCAATTTAATAAAATTTAATTAAAAATATTAAATTTACGTATTTTAAAAAATAAAATAATAAATTATTCTAAAATTTTAAAATAAATTAATTCTAAAATTCACTTGAACCAAAATAATATTTACTCCTAATTTTACACACTTGTGGTAAAACTTTCGTTTGTACATTTTGTGCAAGGAAAAAAAAAAGGAAACTTTTTTAGTTAAGTTTATGAATGATTCTTTTTTATGTTGGATACAATATTATCTGTTTCTGTCCAGGTACAAATCTTAACAGAGAAAGATTTTTGTACAGGGAGAGAGAGTAACAGAGAAACAGAGAAAGGTATCTATCTGTGAAATCAAACTTCCTAGATTCCATTGAAAAAAACTAAATTCTCTCACAGGGCAATAGTATAGAACCCCTGCGAGGAAAATTTGACGAACAGCGAACCCTTTATACAATTTTCACCCCTAGAAATTCCTCATGGGGACAAAAGGTTAGAGTCTCATGATGAACATCTAAAAGCCCAAATGGGGCTAGCTGTTAAAAAGCAGAAGAAGAAAAAAAAAAGAATGGGACAAAAAGACGCAGATCGTGAGAAACACAATGCATAGACGGTGAAGAGAGATTGACGATGGGTGTTAAAAAAGAGAAGCAGAAGAAGCTTCGTCTTGGCCAGCCACCTTGGATCTCTGTTCTTGATTGTTGAAGCAATTGATCTCTGATCATCGTAGCGTTGATGTTAGAGAGCGGAAAACAACTTCTTGGCAGGGGATAGTGAGTCCCATATCGTGATCGAAGCCAAACTCTTCCTCGGCCTGTCGAAGGAGGGACTGAAACTGAGGGTGAGTCAAAAAGGAGATGGGGACAATGTATCTACTTCTGTTTTCTCCGACGTAGACGGCGAAATGGCCTTTGGGAACATCGAGGGGAAGAGCATCATGGTTGTGGTCGCAGTCGTTCTTCTTTCCCAAGCTGGAACATCTCTTGAGGATTTGTTTGAGGACTGTGGTTTGAGAGGTTTTGTTTGATTTTCTGATGGCCATGTTTTGAGGGAGAGAGAGAGAGAATTAGAAGTTGATGATGAAGAAGAAAGAAGGTGAATGGGGTGTATTTATGAAGAGAAAGAGAGGGCACGGGTGTTTTGGGGTATGTGTTTTTGTGGAAGGACATGGTGGGAACCAAACCACTGTCCTTCACTGTTCTATGTTGGTCCTCCCAATGCCAACGTTGACATGGACCCTATCTATACCTCCACTTTCATCTCTTACATCATTTCAACTTTTATTTCTTTATTAACTTATATTTTTTAAATACTTTTAATATATGGGCATATTGAATTATAATTTAAATATATAATGGAGGAATATTTTAAATACATAATATTTCTATATGGCTTTAAAACTGGGAACCATTGATGAAGAAAAAATAAAGACTGGGATGTCATTCGAACCCAAGACCCAAACACATACTTATGCTGCCTCTTGCAGTTTTTCACCACAAATAAACCCAAACATTTTCCTCGCAAAATTTGATGTCATACAAGAATTCTTGTTTGAGGTACATTCTGAAACACAAAATTACAACGGTTTGTTTGTTAAACCCCAAACGTATTTTGATACAAAAACACCGTGTCAAGAGTCCTCCGACTATTGTAAAACAGTGTCCACAAAATGTACTTGCCAGATCAAGTTTATCTTTAGGAAGGCCCAAATTGACTTAAAGACCTTCAGAAATCAACTATACAGAGACGTAGTCATGTGTCCTTCTCTATTATTAGAAGCAGGATGTCTCCAGACACTTATCATCCCCCTACCGAAAAATTCAACTCTCTTACCCAAGAAATAAATTCTGTAGTAAATGAGATACAGGCATAATATATGACTAGCATCTGCCTACAAATTACCTCTTCTCCAAAGAGCGCCACAAACCCTGACAACATGGCAACCCATGTGATAAAACTATACACAGAGTCAAATCCCGAGGCTCATGTCCACCTACAACACGGAACCTTGACAGGATTATCTTTAAACAAAGAAAAACTTTACCAGTACCAGCTCTGGAAGGCATATGTTGAAGGATCAAATTGGAATTTCTCTAGGAAGGATAACTCAGAATACATCCTTTTGAAAGAAACCATAAACACCAAGATGTATTGGAAAAAGTTTATGGGAAATAAATTCCATCCTTTCCCTATTGAAGCCAGTCCAATACTGGTAAAAAGATTCGAAAAAGAAAGGATATACAGAGAAATCTACGAAGAAACAGGAAGCCATGGGCAAGGAACTCCTGGATCTTCTTTTCCTTCAGACAATGAAGACTCTGATCAAATCCTTGAAGAAGACCATGAAGACCTAACATCCACTATGGTCTCCAGAAAAGGACAATAAAGAAAGTTTTACCTGTGACACAGTAATTTTACTCTTATCTGAGTAATAGACTGAAGGGTAAAACAATACAGTTATCACATGACCGACACTACAGGTAACCGGTCATTTGTAACCGGTTAAACAGGTTACAAGTCTAAAATTTTTCTATAAAAGAGTCTGTAAGACCCTTATGTTGGGCAAGAAACTCGGAACTCCTCTCTCTCTCTTAATCTCTCTTACTCTTTCCTCTGCCTTCTCTCTAGTTCTCTCTCCCTTCTCTCAAACTTTCCTCCCTGTACTACTGTATATTCAACCATAAATAAACGAGGAATTTCAGATCTCTCCCCCCTCCCTCTGGAATCAAAGTAAGTTTTATGGAGTAGTTTCTTTCTAGGCATCTACGGATGCCTTGAGTAATATTTATTAAAAGATGCGATAATCATTTAAAGGCTTGAAAACATTTTATGTACATAATTTAATCTTTCTGTTTACCCTTTCTGTTTATATTTTGTTCTGCTGAGACTAAAGTTTATGAGAGAATATCTAACCGGCTTTGCCAGATTTATATTCTCATAAATTTTATCTTTTTTTTTATCCATCCTATTGATCTTTTTTCCTTAATCTCCATCCTTGGTATCAGAGCTGGGCTAACCTTGGATACCTTTTGAATATCTGTGTAATTGAAGTGGTTTGTATTCGCTAGGATACCCTTTGTAGATCGGGCATGTTATGGCCAGTAGAGCCGACAGAACTATAAGTCCCTGATGATCTTCCTTTGTGGGTTGAGGAATACTTTGCATATTGCGACACTCTTTACACTTATATTTTCTTGTATATGATTTTAATCTGACAGAAACAATCAAATACTGCGCGTATTCTGGGTTATATTGCTTGTAGTGGGCATATAACTACGGAGTATATATTAAGAGGAGTGCTAACAGCACTTGGGTATAACAACCCCTTTGCTCGCAGTTGAGGTATAAGAAGTCAGATCTAAAAAAAAAAAAAAAAAAAAAAAGAGTTTTTGAGCCTTATGATTATTTATATTCTTTTATAAGTATTACTCTACAGTGTATTCCGTAGATTCCTGTCTCTTATCTCCTACCACTGCTTTTCCGCTTTCCTGCCTCTTATCTTCTACTACTGTCTTTCCGCTTTATCTATACTGACTTTCTGCTTTACCTACACTCCTTCTTTTTTTTTTTTTTTATTTCTGTTTAAAATTTTTTTATGGATAATATACAGCCACTACCCTAAGATAATTTACTTTTATAAACAGTCTCAACTATACACCTATCTATCATAAATAATAATCAACAAGTTAAGATACATAAGATTAAAGGAAATAAAATATTTCTCTTTTAATTAGGGATGTACCTATACATTCTTATTCTCGTGTAGATATAGATCACTGCTGCTATAAAGCTCAATTACTGATGCTTTTCTAAAATTAAAATTTAGCTTTAAGAAAATAATAAATTGAAAGAAAATGTTCTCATAAATCTTGAAAAAACATTTTGTTGGTTTTTTTAGATAATGATATTTTTACAATTAAATTTTGACAATTCCTTTTATAATTTGAAGTGATATTTTTTAATTAATTTAGAATATTAAAAAATGAAAAAAATGTAAAATTAAAAAAAATTGTTAAAATTTAGTTCTTAATTTTTTTTTCTTTCTTAAAAGTCATATACTAAAAAGTATTTTCATTTATAATTATTATATTTAAGTATTTCTGATTTATATCGGATAAATCTACGGGATTTTGATTTTGTAGTTTGTGATCGGATGTAACTGGTTCTTCGAAACTTTTTATTTCTAGTTTTGTTTTCGAGAGACATATATCAAGCAAATTTCTCATATTCTCCATTCTCCTCGAGTCACGTTTCGCTTTAAGTAAAAACTAAAGTATTTATTCACATGTAAAATCTCGTCCTTACAACATTATATCATTTTGGGCGTATAAAACATAAAGTGTTTTTTTTTTCTTGCACGATCAAGCAAAATTATGGGTTGTAAATGTACTTGTGTTTTTTTTTCCCCAAAAATATACATATTCAGGAGAACAGGAAGTACCGTTACTTTTAAGAATATATGTTATCTCCGTACTTGTTAACTTATATTTGATTATTATTGTTTAAAAAATAAGCTTGCTGGAGTAACAGTGAAATATATATATTAAAAAGATAGAGAACGTCATTAACTTATATAAAATTAATCGATGATTAATAAATATACAATATAATACACACACTACGCGAAAAGAAAATAATATATACGTATTTCTGTGGCTTATATCGCACACCTAACCCCACCGACCCTTACCCCTTTGGGTATTTATATACGATCAGTGGCTATTCTTTAATTACAACAAGCAAATAAATTTTATTTTATTTGTACGCATCTATCCCCACAAGCACGCAAAAATCAAGACATGCCACCATCATACATTCATAAAATTTCCTAACAAATTATACCAAGGAAAGAGGTGAAGACAAACACGCAATTAAAATAATAATGTAGCAAAGACAAATAAAGAAAATAGGTATAAATTATTTATTTTTTAAGATCAACATGTCACAAACTATAATAATTTATTTGGTTTAAGCGTTGCAGGGGAATTAGTATCACCTGACGACGGACCTACAAGTACTCTCCGGTACAACCTGGTGATGGTATTGATTTGGATTTTGCGATTGTTGGTTTTGTTTTGTGATGCTGCGACCTCATGAATGACACGTGAAATCAACTTCAATCCGACATTACACTCGATGCAAAACAAAACCAACTTTGCAGAAACCCATGTGTGTTCCTAAATTCTCCTACTTTCGACGGTTTCAACTCGGTACCATACTAAATACATCGTTACTTTATCCTCAAATCGAATACTAATCTCACCTTGTTCATCTTTTGCATTCCCGTTTCGAACACTGCATTCATGAGTGCAGCTGGCTTCCCACTTGTTTTTCCTGCAAAATATTAATCATGTCCCACTTTCATGAACATGTCAGTATCATGTAGAACTCAACATGTTCAGTGTCATACCAACAGTTAATCTGCATCAACATACGGATAAACCTCAACCGTAATAGACCGTGACAGTTCAAGATCAACACATGCACACGATGTTGTTTTTATTAAATTTTCTCTCAAAATTTACATTTTTTTTTCTCACTATCAACTTCAAAGCAAACCTGATAAAGCTATTACTATGTATCTTCCGAGAAAATGCTTCACCACCTTTCAGTTGCACGAATAATTGGATAAGAATTTGAGTATTTGGATGGTAATTGCACATGTCTATATTGTGATTATTTAAGAAAAAAAGCAGGAGAAAACAAGCTAAGCTGTCATGTAAGTTTTGAACATGAACATGGATTTGGAGAGGTCATGCTCAACGTGGTTGGTTCTTTTTTTCTTCGGAAGAAGAAAGGGATAAGATCAAAGTATAAGAAAAGTGGTAATTAAAGCTATTTTTTTGTTGTCAATTTCTCAACCTACATATCACTACTTCGATGTTTGCTACTACAATTATAAGTGTCTCAATACTGCAAGCTTTCCCATGTGGTCCTGCCTAAACATCAACACTATATACAAAAATTGTTACCAGACACAAATCTATATCAGATATATACCACATTATAGTGTTCTAACCCTGCCTTCGTTTTTGTTTTGCTTCTTTTTTACCACGTTTCCTACGCTGAAAAAGTGATATTCGAAAGCTAAGTGACTCGTATACGGCAGTGTCCTGAAATTTCTGTGATCTGTCCTCCAGCCTTTGTTTTTCTCAGTGCCAAACAATGATAATATTAAGATCACACAAAACACTTTTACAGGACAAATTCCAACCACCTTTACAATTTTGCTTGTTCAGAAAATCAAAAACTAGTACACAATATACCCAACTTAAAATATCTGGATTGCATAAATTATTTGCTCACATTTTCACAAAGATGAAAGATGATTAACTGTACTAAAAATTCTCTTATTATATTCTCTTATTATATGTGAACTTTTTTGTAAATTTGTTAAAGAAATTTGTAAGAATTTTTTTTTTGCTATTTTTTGTATGAATCTTAATTGGTAGGTAATCTCTTCCTGAGTAATTATTTCTTATAAAATTATAAAATTCGTAAGTATTTTTTACAAAATTTTTTACAAAAAATATTTTATACAAAAAAATTGACAATAATTTTCTACAATTTTTTTTTCATAATAAAATTTGTTAGTATTTTCTGAAAAAAAAAATTCAAAAAAAGATTGATAAAAGAAATGAGTTTTTTTAGTAGTGTTAAAGTGAGATTTTAAGGAATGCACTAGTTCATTCAATGAGTGAAAGTTCTTTTTTTCTTTTTTGCAACAAGAAACTAGTTTAGTGAATGTTATCTATCTTGTGAATGTAGATTTTATATTAAATTTTTTGGTGTTATTATTTGTTGAACATTAAAAATACATTATATAAATATTTTAAAATTCTTTTTAATATATTTTAAAACTTTAAAATTAGTAATCATCAATATATTTTAAAGATATAATAGAAAAATAATACAGAAAAAATTAATAGACATTCCAAATTGATTCCTTACACATACTCGATGATCCGTGAATGAGATTAATTAGAGAAAAATGGGAATGATTGAAAAGCTGATAAATTTGCAGCAAAAGCTAAGGAGATTAATTGAGCATAAGGGATATTGTTTTAAGTTGATAGGGACTTTACCTTTCATGTGGCACATGAAAGCCATGTTACTCTTGCCCCTAAAGTTCTCTTGTCCTTAAAGTTCTCTTCTCAAAACAACATACTGAGGTAATTGTAGGGTCTCGTGGTATGGTTTCAACAGCTTTTAATAACTACTATATATCCGAGATCACATGTTAAAATAAAAAGTTCAAAATTTCAACTTTTTTAAGTTATGAAGATTAATCCATACGATACCGTTTCGAAGTTACAAGTAAAATGTTAGTTTCTCTTCTAGAATATCAATTATTCCTTACGGATTTTTCTGCGAAAATTATCTGCAAGAAATAATTTTACGCAAGCCCTTGGAAGCTTCTACCAAATTGTACCATGTACATACATTTTGAGTAATTTTATTTGAATTTTTATTAAATTTGTTTTTTCATTGAGTATTCTAAACTTTGGTATTTTCAACTGACACTACATGTAGATCTGTTAGGTTTTTAAGGAGGGGGTTCACCTGGAGAACAAACACTAATGAAACATGAGTCCAACCACATAAGGCATTGACACTACTCTCAACCTAAAACTTTAAGACAATGGGTTTATGAGTCTTTATCATTATATAGTGCTCTACTTTCTAATTTCTATTCAATGTGAGACTTAGACTCACACTTGGATTCCTAACAATCTCCCCTTCAAGGGTGAGTCCCTTCAACGTACACCCCCTTCCAGCAAGCCTTAAGACAATGAATTTATGGATCTTTATTCTCATATAGTGTTCTACTTTCTCATATCTAACCAATAACTTAGACTCATACTTAGATTCCTAACAATATCAATATACACAATTTGTTTGTTAGTTATTTGATTTTATCAATGAATTATCCACAATTAAAAATTTATCGGTAAAGTAAATGTCGATAAATTTTATTAATAAATTTTGTAATTTATCAATAATTATCAATTCGTTGATACATATTTGTCATTAATTACGAAAATTCTTATATGCAAAAATTCTTATATTATGAGTTTCTGAAATTAAACTTTTTTTTATTACTTGAGTGATGTGAGTGTTATATTGCAATGTGAAAATAGGGTGAAGTTTTATAGTGAATATAAACGATATTAATTAACATAAAATGACATATGATTTTTGTTAGTTTAATTAAAACATAATAGATGATGTTACCTACATTAATGATGGTGAGGACAATAGTCCCTTAGTTGGTGGAAGATGATGTTATGAAAGTCATTGTGATGATAGACATTATCGAAAGGCATGACAATATCAATATTCAATACATTTATACATTTTTAGTTAAAATAATATAAATTAATTACTTATAATTTTACATGAATCACAATATCATTTCATATTAATAAAAAAAAAAACAATTAAGGAAGATAACTGAATAAAATAATAGTGAAATCATCTGATAAAAAAAAAATTAAAAGTAGCAACTCAATTAAAAAATATAAAATTTTGAAATACTCCATAAACAACCAAAATTTAATAAAAACTCAACTAAAAATATCATAAATTTATGAGAGAGTTAAAATTAATGAAGCCCAACTTATTAACTTTTTAAGAGGAAGAAATTCATTGTTTTTATTTTACAGCTCCAGAACTCCTATGTTTACAACCTACAAAAACGATATTTTTATAATTTTATAACATTGAGAAAAGTGTTCGTATAAATTTTTTTTGTCAGACTTAAATTTACTTTTAGTGTTTAAAATTTGAGATAAGTATATTTGTAACGTGTCCAATGATTTTTTTTTATTCTTATGCACATGTAGTAAATATTGATACACATATTGGTTTTTAATCTTTAAATGTACACTAAAAGGGAAATAACGATCTGTAAAATAATAACATGAAGGGAAATAATCTTTATTTTGATAATATAATTCTTTATATTATAAAGGTATAGAAATTAAATTAATAAAATAATAATATAAAAGTATGGGAACAAATTTTATGCTCAAATAATAATATTTTTGAACTTCTTAATATATTTGGCAGACATTGGATTGAAAAAGACAGTTGGAGAGTTTGGATAAAAGAAAGATGTGTTATAAGAATAAAATTGATTTGGATAAGTAGGTTTGTGTTGTGTGTGATGGAAAATATGAATTATTTTATAAAGTACAGATTGATATGATATGGTAGAGATGGAAAGTGGTTTCATTTGGTAAGCAACTTTGGAACCACATAAACTAACAAGGCTATGTATGTACATCCATGGGGACCACCTTAAAAGCACATTAGATAAACACATTCCTGCCTTTAGAAGATAGACTTCAGATTATTTATGTAAGGATATATATATATATATATATATATATATATATATATATATATATATATATATATATTAATTATCATAAAAATAATTTAATGATATAAAAATAAGTTCAAATTCATGAGTCAACTTGACTTATAAGAATTCAAACTAAGTTGGATAAGAGAAAAATTATTTTTTTAAATGTGAGAGGAAGAAAATACGAGTTAAATAGATTTAAATCGAATGGAAGGTGGATCGATTCGCAACTATCAATAATTTTTTATTATTTTTCTATATTTTTTATTATAATTATTTATTATTAGTAATTATGTAGATCGAATATTTTTATTTTTTAAAAAAGTTAAATATTATTCGATATTATTTAAATAATTTAAATATTTAATTAAATAATTTGTTAAATTATATTGATTAATGTTTTTATTTTGAACTAATAATGTTTGATGGAATAGATAAATATTTTAATTGTACTATTACGAGAATATGAGTTGAGTCGATGTATTTTTAATTATACTACAATAAATATATAAAATAAATTAAAAAAATAAAACATCATGAATTAATCCACTAATCTACTTAATCGTACTAAGTTGAATCCATATAGTTGAAATTGATTCACATCGGTCTCCCCAAACTTATGTCTAACATTATTAGTGATGGGGACAATCATCGGAAGAGGTTAAAAAAATTTGTTAGGAGGATGAAAATAAGATCAGTTTAAATTATTTAAGATTTATCAATTATAATTAAAAATACTTACATGGTTATGAAAATTTATTAAAGAAATTAAAATAAGTTATGGAATTCTAATTAAAACAAATTTAAATAACTTATCACATTCTAATTGAAATATATTTTATAGTGATGGTGTAGATTTTAAACTCTTAATTTAGACCATGAAGTATTAGTTTAATTTTTTTTTAATTTTTGTTTAGAAATAGTGAAACCCTTCCTGGGCTCAAGGCCCAATCGTTTTTCCTTCTCTTTTTTCCCTCTTTTCGTTTGTTTTTTGTTTTCAGAAACAAAAATAAACTTGTATGCTTTCTCTATTCTTAGTTGTCACATATGTACACATATAACAGACTGCACTTTTGAATCATTTCGGACCGAAAATAAATTTGCATAAGAAATCATCAAAGAGAATATCATGAATGATCTTAGATCCGAATCCTGTGTTTTGCTCTCTGCTAGTTTACATGGTGCAGCATCTAGAGAGAATCCATTGAACTAGTCAGTGACCTGAACCCAACTGCATCCAACATCTTTCGTTAGCCCTCTTGTTTTGATCAATAACCTCAAGTTTCCAATTTCTTCCCACATTCCAAACCTGGCATATAGATTTGACAGCATAATGCATATCCCAACATTTTGAGGATCTAACTCTAGAGCCCTCTGAGCTGCCAACTTTCCCAGCTCTAAATCCCCTCGATCCACACAAGCACTGATTAGAGCTCCCCACATTGAAACAGTACAATTTCCCATTCCCTTATTGAGTGTGTCATTCAACAATTCCCATGCCCTCTGCAATTCACCACCCCTACAAAGTAAATCAACCAGGCAGCTGCAATGTTCTGGACCAGGATCTAACTTGAACTCATTGGTCATTGATTCAAAATACTTGACACCAGCATGAACTTGACCAGTGCGACCACAAGCAGATATCACTGTCAAGAATGCTATTCCATCAGGCCGAATTCCTTCCATCCCCATCTCATCATACAAATCAATCACTTCCTTGTAATGGCCATTCCTACCGTACACTCCCAGCATTGAAGTCCATAACACAATGTCCCTGCTTCTTCCTTCTTTCCTAATCTCCATCCCAACCAACTCGAACACTTGCCGAGCCTTCTTTGCTGATCCACACTTTCCATACATCTCGATCAACGCGCTCTGAAGAAACACATCACTCTCTACATCAGGTGTCGTACGGAGCAAGTAACCATGCACTTGCCTACCCATTTCAACAGCAGACAATCCGGTGCATGCACGCAATGCTGCTGATAGAGTAAAGTGATCATGCTTCAATTTCAACTCGTGCATCTTCCTAACAAGTTCAAGTTCCCGAGCCCAAAGCCCAGCTTCGCCATAACCTGACAAAAGTGCATTGGCACACACAGTGTTCTTCTCGGGAATTTCATCGAACACAAGGGCCGCATCTTGTACATTTGACAATTTGGAGTACAGATCGATGAGAGCACTACCCACAAATACGCTAGAAGACCAACCTGATCTTAGCACCTGGGTATGTATCTGTTTCCCAAAATTAAGATCTTTGACTTTGGACGAAGCGGTTAACGTGCTACACAAAGCGTAGGTATCTAACGGGACTCCGTTGGTGTGCATGAAAGAGAAGGAGGCGACAGCGAGAAAGGGGAAACCTTTGCGACAGAAATAAGATATTATGGCGTTGAAGTGTAATGGGTTGGTGGAATTCATGCATTTGAAGAAGTTTTTGAGCAAGTGAAGGTTATTGTGAGGGAGGCATGCTGCGTATGTGGCAATGAGTTGGGTGTGGAGATGATGGGAGAGGAAGATCATGCCTGTTCTGAGTAGCTGAGCGTGGAGTTTCTTAATGGCCGAGACATCGCCACTTACACCAGATTGGTGCAAAAACTCGAATATGTTGGACTTAGACATGTAATATGAAAATGAAAATGGAATCAAGAAGAGTCGATCCTGTTAATGTTGATGCTGGCTACATTCACAAGATTCAGGGTGCATAAATGCTATTGCTCAATCATAAGACAGAAAATGGACAAAAAGTAAGCAAGATGGAGAAACTAGATATCATGCAAAAGTTATTACAAAATTAGGACGAAGTATTCAACTATTGAAGTATAGCACACCACATACATAACAAAAATCTATAAATCCTGAAGTAGGGTACAATACAATAAGCATCACTGTTCCTTCGTCCCGCGAGACCTCTTCCTTTACAAAAGTTAAAATAATTACAAAATCATTAGAGGATACACATGTAAATAGACATAAATTTTAAAATTAATCTATCACAAAATCTTAGATTAATTTAATCGTTCGAAATATATAAATTATTTTTTTTAATTAAATTTTATTAAATTTATTTAATATTTTAAGTATGTTTTATAATAATATTTTACTTAATATTAAAGTACAAATTGTCAGATAATATAAACAATTTAAATATAATTTTAAAATATCTATCATAATTACGAGTAAAAGCTTGGCTTCAAATTCCCAAAAAGAACGAAGCGGAAAGCAAAAATGGAATGTAGTAATGTTTTCATCCGTTTATAGAGTTATTTGCTATGATACAAGGTAACCTGAAAACCCAATTACACAGTAAACCTTTCTGCAAGGGGAACTTTTTCTTAACCCCACTTCGAAAGGAAAAAAAACTATGCAACAAAAAGCATCTTCAGATTTACTTTATCTGCATCATGTCATAGTTGAAAGGAAAAAAAAAAACTATGCCACAAAAACCATCTTCAGATCTACTTTAGCTGCATCATTTCATAGCCTATGTAAGCCAGAGGTGATGTTATCAAAAATATCTTGTGTGCATGGAATGGTAAGGCCACCCATTGGATGATTGAATCCAAATTCTTCCTCTGCTATACTTAACAGTTCTTGAAACGAGGGTTGATTCAACACTGACACTGGTATCACAAATCTCTTCTTTTCACCCTCTCCTACGTACACAGCAAAGTACCCTTTAGGCACATCGAGTGATGTTGCAGCTGCCAGATTAGATCTGCGAAGGATGTGTTTGGCACCGAAGGAAGTTGGAAAACGAATAGCCATCATTGTTAGTGTTGTTTAGAGCTTGCAAGAGAATTGAGTTGGTGGAAAATGCTTAGTACATTGTGTGCATTTATAGATGAAAGCATAGGGTGGAAAGAGTGGGTTTTTATTAGTGTGGGACATATGCATCCAAAAGATCACGCGGCTTGTACTCAATATAATCGGCATGAAACGCGTTCCTGACCCTCTCTTCTTATTTATTGCACAAACTCACCACTTCTCAGAAAACACCTACACTTGCCTCCCCAAATTGATTTAACATACATAGAATACTTTATGATCACTTTTGAGAATGACTTCAGAAACATTATAGAATTCACTATTTCATCTTTTTGTTTTGGTCGGCGAGTAATAAAATAATTCATCACTGTTTATCTTATCAGTTACACTGATAATGAATTTTTACCGGTTGATATTATTAGATTTACAGATAAAGTTTTATTAGGAAAATGTAACATCAATGAAATCTAAATCCAATCACATAAGATATTGAAATCACTCTCAATCCAAAATCTTAAGACAATAGGTTCATGAGTCTTTATTCTTATATAATATTCTATTTTCTCATTTTCAACCAACATGAAACTTACAATCACGTTTGAATTAAGACTCCAACGTTCAGAAATAATTTATCTTCAAACACGGGTGCGTCTACTGTTTGTTGAAAAGACGATGCAAGTGCAATTGCTACCATTCTTTTGTACGTTTGAAATGTAACTGGTTGGATTGGATCCACGTTTCACCTCAAATAGACAAAAATCATCTGATTATTAGCTGTGCAATAGCATATACTGATTTGTACCAAGTCATAAACTCATAATGCAAGTTCAAGATTAGAGTGTAAACACCATTGATCTAATCATAATTAATGCGACTCTACTTTTTTTGATAAGATATGTATGTAACTGGGACAGTGACTTGATTAGATTTTCATTTGGGTATAGTATCAACCACCACTTTGTACGATGGAAATTTAATTGCCTAAATCAACGTTTCTGTCATCTGAATATTCGACTGTACTGCTCCAATCAGAATGTAAGTCCAGGGATTGGAATTCTATGGTCAATTATTTCCTAGTCAACTTTCCAAGGCTAATTAAATTCAAATTAAATTCATACTGCTTTTAGACTTTGATTTATTGGAGGCAATTGACCGATGTACATGGCTTCAGTTGAAAGAGAATCCTTACATTCCTATAACTTACATCACTTATATTCTTTCTTTCTTCTGACTAAACCCTAAGATACTACTTGTTAATGTGCCAAACAACATACATAGAAACTTCTCAGTACCTTAAATCCATTGACGTTTGTCTGTTTGGGTCAAATATAGCTACAACTTGCAATATGCTCTTAATGGAGATGTTTGTTAAATTGTTAATTAGTTGTTAATCACCCCTCTAAGAAGTACTATAAACACATACAGCTCAAATTCCCTCTCAAATCTTTTAATATATCAGTATAATGCGAATCTTTTATTCTCTAAACTCGAAGACGTGTTGCATATCAAACTTGTGTGATTCGTATCTCTTTTGGAAGTTATGATAGAAAACATTTTGGGTCTTCCACCATTAATTTTTGAGCTGTTAACTGTGCTCCGTTATCAGAAGAGGAAGCTTCTCGGATCCTACTTAGTCGATTTGTGTGGTGTGGACATCATGCTATATTGTGATAGTACTGTCTAGTGCTTTTTCAAGGAAGGCTTCTTGCCTATTATATATTATATTATATTATTATTATTTCACCAATAATTAAATTAAGAGGTATTTGTCATATCATTTTAATTCAATTGACTACTTAGTTGTCCACTCAATTATTGAATGATTCCTGTACGATTCCTAACTTAAAAAAACCATGTGCCCCAGTGCTTTTGTAGGAAATTTTGAGAATTTAACAATGATTTTGACATAAGGATATCAAAGTTTCTTTCAGTTCTAGATTAGTACGTAGATATATACAGTGAAACACACCATTGAAGAACCAAAAGAAAAGGAGATAAAAAAAAAAACTGTAAACAACAGGGAATATAGTGAAGTTTGTAATCTCATTGTTTTTGTACTGATGTTCTTTGCCAATGATACAATTAATGTTTCATATTAGAAACCTTTCAGCAGGGGTAAACTTTTGTGACACCACATGTTGAAAGGCAAAAAAGGCAAAAAAACATGAAGAAAAAAACTGTGATATGATAAAATGCAGATCATAGCCTATGTAAGGTGGAGGTGATGTTAAGGAAAAATTCTTGTGTGCAGGGAATGATGAGGCCACCCAGTTGATGACTGAAGCCAAATTCTTCCTCTGCTATACTCAGAAGCTCTTGAAATGAAGGGTGGTTCAAATATGAAACCGGTATCACGAATCTCTTCTTTTCACCCTCTCCTACGTACACAGCAAAGTGGCCTTTGGGCACATCGAGTGATGTTGCAGCTGCATGATTTGCGAAAAGACTCGATCGCCGAAGAATGTGTCTGGCACTCAGAACACTGGGCAAACGAATAGCCATGTGTGGAATATAATGGTATTGGTTAGAAGTTGGAAGAGGTTAATTGAGGTGTGTGGAGAAAGTGTGGGATATTGTGTGTGTATTTATAGATGAAAGCGTGAGGAAGATTAATTGGTGTGGGACATATATGCATTGAAAAGAACGCGCAGTGTGTACTCAAACTTATTGGCCAAAACGTGTTCGTGAACTTCGCTGCTTCTATGACCAAGTGATCATGTCTTAGTGAACACATGTACATGACTCCCACAAATTTATTATTTCAACAAACGTCACATAAATGCAAGCTTCTACCTCTTTGTACGGTGGAGATGCAATTGGTTAGAATAGATCCACATTTCTCTTCAAATTTCGTCTTATATTTTTGGACTCATCGATCTATAATCTTTTGATTCAAGTCCACTGGTTGATAAAATCACAATTTGATATACTTTTTCTTGACGATCGTGTGAGTATTATTATGAACAGCTCTTTTGTACGATGGAAGTGTAATTTGTTAGATTCACGATATTTGGCCTCAGAAATCATCTGCAAGTATTTGCCGTGCAAAACATGTACTGAATATACATATACTCATCTGATCGGAATGCAATTTCCGTGATCAATTATTTCCTAGTCGCATCAAAACTGAACTACTTTCAAATTGAATTCAGACTCGATTTGTTCAACACATAATATCATTTATTCCCACCTTAATCCTTTGGTAGAATAAACTAATGAGTTAAATTTTATTTCTAGATATTTCATTTGCTATTTTACTTTTATGTAGATTACCATATATATTGCGTTAATTAGACAAAAATACTTTACATAATATAAAAAATAAGGGTGTGAAAGTGAGTCAATCCAACTCAGATTGGTTGGTTCATTACGGGTTGAACTATAAATAGGTCAGCTCAATCTAACTCACTTTTTTGGTGAGACATAAATTTTGCAATCCGATTTGAGTTGGTTGGTTCACTTACGAAATATCTTTTATTACAATTTATTTTATATATTTATTATATTATAATAAGAGTGAATTAATTCAATTTATTTTTTATAATAGTGGAATCAAAGTGTTCACTTAATTCTCAAAGTATTATTGTAAAGATAAGTTAAAGATTAAAGTATCAAGGTATATAACTTCGTAAACAAATAAATCAAACATTCAAACGATTCAAATATTATAGAACAACCTTCTAGTATTTAAAAATATGGGATTATGAACCTATATAGTTATAAATAGTAAATAATTATAACAAAAAAAAATTAAAAAATTGTTGGTGGGTAAGTGGGTCAACCCACTTTCAACCTGGCTCAAACCCGTCTAATCCGTGAGTTAAGTGAGTCGTATTCTGTTCAATTGGCTTTCGAAAAAAAGTAAAATTTTCTCAATTCAACCCACTCCCGTGGTAAGCTGGTTTGGCTTATGGGTTAGAATCCATTTTGACATCTCTAATAAAAAGGGTATAAAATGTTTTATTATCTTAGAATGTATTTAACCGAGTCTCATCAAATTTCTTTTAGAAGGAGTGATAGAGTTGCCTAGTGGGGAGAAGGAAGAGAAGAGATGAAAATGTCGTGGGTTTGATCCTTCATGCTAACAATTTAGAGAAATAAAATTAATTTGGTGAGATTTAAAAGAGATGGTGGGAGAGGTTCTGACTTCAATTCTTCCTCTAACAAAAACTAAACATATTATAATTGCTGATAAAAATCAAATTCCATTAGAATCATATTTTCTTTAGAAGTTATAATTCATTGCTTATTCATATTGGCTGCACTAACGATTAAAGAAGCGCATTAAAAAATTTTGAACTGTTAGTTTTTTTAGTGATATCAACATTTGTAAGGAAACGATTTAGCTTTAACCCTTATGCCCCATCTAATTTTTTTTGCCTGTTGGCGAAGGATTGAAATAGTCTGTCACAGTCTATTCAAACCTTCAGCCACGTGATGGCGCAAACTGTACAAGAATATATTTGAATGTGTTGTATAATTGTTATTTTGAGATAAAAAAAGAAGGAAAACGGTCTATTTCACAAATCAATTAAGAGAGAGTTTCGTATATGCTTAATTAGTGCAATTTGTTTTCGTAACAAAAATGATTTCTCTTAAATCAAAAGGTATTTTCCACATTTTAATTCGACGGACTAGTTTAGTTTGCCACTCAATCAATGAGTTGCCCTTTACAATTTCTAAACATTAAAAATATATAACATGCCTATAATGTGTTTTATGAAGATGTGAGGGTTAGTTTGTTACTCTACTGCATTTTTTTTCTGCCAATTACAACAATTTCACAATTTATACCCGTGAAGAGTAATTTTATCCTCATTATCGATTTTGCTAAAAATATGTTTAAATATATATTTACTTTTTATAATTTTTTGGTTTTGATAATTAATAGATATAAGTTTTTTTTTTAAGTTATTGTAAGATCTATTTTTGATTTAATATGTTTATTATGTTTCATGGAATCTTTGAAACCTAAATATTATAATCTACGGGATTTGTTCTCTGCAGTTATAGATTCAGAGAAAAAAAAAGAGGAATCATTAACCCATGGTCCACTTAAAAATAGTTGAAAGTTTAACATGGTAACTGAGAATTTTAAATCTAACTTAACCCTAAAAAAATCGACTTGTAAAATAAAATTTATACCTCACTTATATATTATAAAATTGGCTTATTACTAGTCGGGGTGCGACTTCCAACGTAAACACAAGGAATAACATCAATCTCGACAGTAAGCCAGTTGTTCCAATCTTCAAAAATATCATTATAATTTTGAGATGTTCATTGTATTGTAAGAGTTCACTCATTGTTGCTTGATATTTCGTGAATACTTATGATATTTAATATGCTGACAGTGTATCTGTTGGGGAATTTTGAGTATGCTTCATGTCACTTTGGTAAATAAAGTATGTGTTGAACTACCCTAAATACTCTCATTTTATATATATTCATTATCGTTGATAAAAAGAAAATATTTAAGAAATAAATCATAGGAACTAAAACAAAATTCATATAGGACAAGGAAATACGTAAACGGAAAGAATTTAGATCGATATAAAGTTGATACATGAAGAACAAAATGGTTGAAATAGTAATTAAGAAAGAACAACCAAAGTGGAACATATATAGTAATATCTCAAAATTCAACAGCATCATAGTAAACTTTTCTGCACGAGTATAAAGCCCATGTGAAAAGGAAAAACCATAAAACAAGAACTGTCTTGAAATTTAGTGTTCGTGCATGTCATGGCCTACGAAAAGCAGAGGTGATGTTAAGGAAAATGTCTTCTGTGCATGGAATGGTAAGGCCACCCATTGGATGATTGAATCCAAATTCTTCCTCTACGATGCTCAACAGTTGCTGAAATGAGGGTTGATTCAACACTGACACTGGAATCACAAATCTCTTCTTTTTACCCTCTCCTACGTACACAGCAAAGTGCCCTTTAGGCACATCGAGTGATGTTGCAGCTGCAATAGATCGACGAAGAATGTATTTTGCACTCAGAACACAAGGCAAACGAATAGCCATTACAGTATTATAGTGTTTGTTAGAAGTTCAAAGTGTTTTTCACAATTGGGTTGGGTGAAAAATGTTTAGGATATTCTTGTGTATTTATAGACGAAGGTGCGAGGAAGAATCAGCTCTGAAGGTGGAGAATAACGTGGGACACATGTATTCAAAACATCATGCAGTGTGTTCTCAAACCTGGGGGCAAAAAGGTGTTCATGACCTTCACTGCTCATTTATTGAAGGCGATGCTTTTTATGCTTTATTTGAATGGACTCATGAAAAATAAGTGTTTTAAACAGAAGAAAATAATAAAAATTTATATTATTTATATTACCTAAAAGAAAATAACACATGAAGGAAATATCTTTGTAAAATCTTGTTATTGCAAAATATGTTATCTGAAATTGTAAAAATACCACCGCGCCATTATATGTTTCAGTTCCTGGACAACCAAAACATATAAGATGAGGTAAAAATCAAGATCTGACTAGTGTTTATTTTTGTCATTATTAATACATCATTTTTGATTTGGATATTACAACAAATATGATTGTTGAGTTGTTACAACAAGATATTCATAATAAATTATGGAATTTTAAGATCATTCTTTTTTTCACAGTTATAAAGAGGTGGTCTTGTATTCTTCAAAAAGAAGACGATTCAATTCATATCTCTTTTTCTTTACGGTTTCTTTTCATCTCTTCTCCTTTATATCTTTCCTTTATTATCCTAAATTATTCATACTCTTTTAAATATTTATCTTACCAATTTCTATCATGTTCAAGATATATCCGAAACTTTTTTGTTATACCCTAAAATATTTGTACATGCACTATAGGATCGTTTGAATACGCCTAAAAAATTTACATATCTGTGTTCCCATATTATTTTGACTACAAATATGTGAAAAATTTGTAGTAATTGGTAGAGAAATTTAGGTGGATAAGAAAATGCATTGGTTAGATTAGATCCACATTTGATTTCCCTGAAATATGATGTAATTGGTACATTAACAACATACACTGATCTGTACTCCTTTAATGAAAGTACACTGATTGGAGGGTGAAAGCCATTGATTTGATATTTGTTGACAAGATGGTATAAAAAGGCCATAGATCATAGATGAAATTTGATTAGATTGTACGATGAAAATGCGATTGGTTAGATCCATATTTCGCCCGCAAAAACCATCTGCATATTTATCTGCCGTGCAACACTTGTACTCATTATACTCATCTAATCACAATTCACCTCCACTAATTCCTATTCCGATTCCCTCATCAATTATTTTCTTGTCACCATCCAAACCTTACCTACATTATTCAAATTTAATTCACATGGCTGTGTTGCTCTTCAATTTATTTGAAACACTAGATTCATTTGTAAAATATTCATCAAATTATGCACACAAGTATTTACTATAAAATCCAGAATACAGACTTCAAGTTTACACGCAAATCGAACCAAAAGAAAATGGAGAAAAGAAGTGTTAGGTTTATAGAGATAAATTATTGAGGATATCAAACATCGATGAGACTTCCAACTAATCAGACCTGAGATTTAGAATTTAGAACAATAAGATCTGAGTCTAATTACATAAGGCATTGATACCACTCTTAATCTAAAATTTTAAGGTAATAAATTTATGGATGTTTATTCTTATATAATGCTTTATTTTTTTATTTTTAATCAATATAAGACTTAAATTCAATCTTAAATTCCTAAAAAAAAAAGTAACACATGTCTTTCATTGTTGTTTTTTTGTCGATGGAATTTAATCTGAAACACCAGTTGCATAGTAAAACCTTTCTACCATTCTAAATGGGTCAACTTTTCTTAAGACAATGTTGAAAAGAAAAAACCATGAGACAAAAACAGTCATATCATAGTCAGATTTACGTTGGTGACATGTCATAACCTATGTAAAGTTCTTGAAATGAAGACTGGTATCACAAACCTCTTCTTTTCACCCTCTCTCTCCACTGATTTTGCAGCTGCATGATTTGCAAAAAGATTAGATTAAAATCATTATTTCAGCACGATATTCGTTCAAGTTTTTCTATATTTTGTAGGAAAGATTTTAGGCAACACAGACATAGTTAATCAATTCCTAGGTGACATCACACCATTCAAACTTTATTCATTTTTTGAAAAAATTAATGATTTATGTGTAAAACTTAATAAGAACAAATGTGATGATGTATCTTTCAATAATTTATATTTTGTTGGGTGAAAATACAAGAGGTTAGATTACATCCACGTATATCTTCAATTATAATTATTGGCCGTTCAAGACATATGTACTGGTTGTACTTTTTTCAAGAACTGATATAATATTGGTATATCAGATCTTCATACTTAAACTCTGAACTTGGAAATCTATATCGACAATACAATTAGGTTTAAAATTCATTATTTTATAAGTTTTAACTCTGTGAAATTGTGTACAAAGCTAATCCTATTATAGAAATTCATTTTATTATTTTTTTCTGAAGTTTATCCGGAAGTGTACCTTGGCATAACCACGTTACAGCTGTTTGACGTGAAAACAGATAAGATCATCGTACAATACTTTTAAAACTCAAGTGAAGACACTTGGCAAATGAATAATAGCCGTTAATTATAGTATTGGTTAGAAGTTGAAAGAAGTCATTGTTTTCCACAATTGAGTGGGTGAAAGAGGTTGAATGCGTGAGTCTGCATGTGGAAATGGTTTATGAGTGTTGGATTATATTTTTTCTCACATACGAGAGTTATAGTCATACATGGGATATGATTATAATCATAAATATTGTAATTATATATATATATATATATATATATATATATATATATTACATTTGTATTATATATAAAGTATTTAATATTATTTTTATCTTTAAAATTTTAAAACAGTGGTGTTATAAATCTTTATTTTGGTTGAGAATAGTTTTGTGAGTTAAAAAGTCTCACATTAGATAGAATAAACAAACTTAAACATTATATAAGAATAAAGATCCATAACATCATTTTTTTAAAGTTTTGAAGTAAAAGTGGTGTTAAAAGTCTTATATATGTAAGACTAATGTCATATAATCATATAGAACCATAATCTCTTAATATCTATAACCATATCATATGAAACATAACCTAACAATTCTTATACAGTGTTTAACTTTGTCTATTATATCCAATGTAAAATTTTTAACACACACTTAAACTATTTATAATAATCGGTATGGGCATTCAAAATATCGGTGGCTTACCAAATTAATTTAACATCGGTAGTAAAGTACGCTCTATCAATCAATTCATTATTCAACTTTTGTGCTGATTTATGATTTTTTTTTTGTGAAAAATATCATCTAATATTTTGCCGTGCAAAACATACTCTTCCATTCATATTCCATTCATAATGCAATTCCATTTATGGGAAAGTAAAGCCCATGGATCTAATCATAGTGGAGTGTACCATTTGTTGACAAGATTGTGTAAATGATTAGAGTTCCATGTGGGTAGAATATCAACACACTTTTTTGTGCCATGAAAATTCAACTGTTTGGATCATATTTCCCCTAAAAAACAATCTAGAAATTTGTCTTACAAAGCATGTACGAATTATACGGATCTTATCAGAATGCAAGAACATGGGAATTCCGTGATGAATTATCCTCTGGTCACCGTCAAAGTTTAGCTAGATTCAAATTATTATCACACTACTGTTTATAGATATAAGTTGCAACATGTTTGCACAGCTTTTAATGTTTATCAAACTTTTCTTGCGATAAAGTTCACATTCCAATTCAGATACTTATATAGTATAACTTCATTGAAAGTGGATATTTTCTTCCCATCTTAATGTATATATTTTAGATAAGGTCTAAATCTAAGATCATAGAAGTTTAAAATGTTCTAAATACTGCATTTCATTTTGTGTCAAATAGAATTTGAAATATGCTCTCTAGTTGTTTCAGTTCATTAACTACCCTTAAAAAAAATGAGAAATGTTTGTTTAAATAAATTATAGGGTTAGTCATTTTGCCACTTAATTGCTGAGAAACTTTATTGTAAGAAAGGGTGTATTCACTTAAATCGATGAGTTTGAGTGGATTTGATAATAAATTGTGTGTTGATTTTGTCAAGAGATTTAAATGTGATAGAAAGTAGATTTATAAGTAAAGTTTGTCACTAAAATTTTTTATAAAGTATTTCTTACAAAATTTATCACCAAAATGAAACTTGAATCCAACCATATAAGACATTAACACCATTCTGAACCCAAGACCATAAGATAATAAGTTTATGGATCTTTATTCTTATATAGATTCTTAACAACTTTTATAGATGAGTAATAGTAATCCTTCGATGGATTTTCTTACCACTTTTATTAAAATATTAATGAAGAAATATTTTCTTATAATTTCTTTCTTGGAAAATTTAAAAGTAATAATATTTTCTTAAGCTTGTAAGAGACTCCACTAACCACACCAACTGAATTTATCAAAGCAATGAGAATGATAATTAACGGTGTAAGAGGATTGAAAGACTTTCAATTTTTCATTTGAATTTTTATTTTATTTTTTATTTTTATTTCGTAAATTGGCCAACCCTTATCAATTGGACTCTTTGTTGTTTCAGGCTTTACATTGGTCCAATACAAATTCAGAAGAGCAGCTAGCATTACAAATTTGAAACAAGTGAAGTGAAAGTAACAACAAAAATAAAATAGATAAGATAAATGTGGTGGTATAGAAACATTGAGTTTTATTTGGGGAAACCTATGGTTGATTCCAGAAACTTGGGTTGGGTTGGCAAAGGATAAGATTGATCATGTCTCCTATTTTTTTGAACAGTAAGTAACTGTACATATTTCTGGAAAAAATTTGACTATACATAAAATGTGTAGTCACACTCTTTGCAGTAGCAATTGTTTCAATATTAGCTGGCTGGCTATGCTTAAATATTCTATCATCACTCTATTCCAAATCAGTCACAAACTACATCAATTTCTTGTGATTTTAGAATTCTTTCAATGGGTGATTGTTTGCTCTCTGAGTTTTTAGTATAATATTTTAAAAGAGCACAAAAGATAACATTTGCCATGTGTCACAAACAGAATTAATTAAACGCAAAATAAATAAAAGACAAAACAATTAAACTTTTGCATAAAGAAGGAAAAAAGAAAACTATTTTTAGAAAACTCGTTTGTAAAACAAATTCCTAATTTCTCATACGTCAACTTATACATCTTGATTTTTAAATAAATTAAATGAGGTTTTTTATATAAAATTAAATGCAGTTTTTTTCTTTAATGTTATTTCTATTGTTGTACTTTCTCTTAATTTGTTGTTGTAGTTTGTGCATCAGTGCATTTTGTGTTCTCGAACTCACCTTTTACGTTTTGATTATGTCTTAACAAGTGATTATAATAAAATATTATTAATTTAATATATAAAATATAATTATTTATTAAAAATAAAGTAAAATGTATCAGAAAATAACTCTTGATAAATAGAGAAAAAGAGAAGAAGTAGAGATAAAACATTTCATAAAAAAATTTGTAAAAATAATGGTTAATTTTTAAAAATTTAATAAATAATTATATTTTGAAAGGTAAAATTGGTATTTTGAGATGTGAATACAAAAGAAGAAATCGTCTTTATATATTGTTATAAATTTATTAAAAATAAAGTAAAATGTATCAGCAAAAATTCAAAATAAAATAAATTGTATCAACAAAGATAAGAGGATAACTGTTGATAGATAGAAAAAAAGAAAAGAAGTAGAGATAAACTATTTTATAAAAAAGCTTGTAAAAATAATGATTAATTTTTAAAAATTCAATAAATAATTATTTTAAAAAGTAAAATTAATATTTTGAAACGTTAACATATCTGTTTATATATTATTATAGACGAACGTCCTTGTGACATGGCTTAAAATTGACTAATCCCCGAAACTGTACAATAATACGTGTCTACAATGTGGATATAAATGGTTTTTTAAGGCTTTCCTGTAACCAAAAACATTATACTGAAAACTATATTGTAGTGAGTGAACTTCTTAACTACTATACTGAAAATTAATTCTAATCATTAATAAAGAATAAGTAAAAATATTATCTAATCTTTTTCTCATGATATATTTGCCCTAATGTTCATAGTTATGAAACTATAGGTTGAAAAACAATTTAAATAAAGTAACTCAAGTAATTAAAACAAACGAAACCATACAATAAGTGATATCTCAAATGATTAAGATAATTTAAAGAAGTGTCACTCAAATTTAGAAAAGCAAAATCAGAGTTCTGCATAAGTTAAAGAAAAGTACACTTAAATTCTAGTTGAGTCTTCTGGGTGATTTCAATATATTCAATAGATTACTAATATAGCTATGTGACACAGTTAAACTCACATGCTTTATACTTTATTTAGAATTACTTCATAGACATAGGTTCATAAGGTTCATATTCAGTAATTAAACTGAAAAGAAAAACCTAATGCACAAGTTGTATCAATTAGTCTATTTGGTGATAATAAGGATATTTTGTTGCATGAATTATAGCTGGTTCAAGCGAGAAGCTACGTTGAAGAACACAGTCTCCTCGCAGGGAATAGTGAGACCACCCATGGGGTGACAGTAACCAAACTCCTCTTCAGCTTGTCGGAGCAATTCTTGAAATAAAGGCTCGTTCAAGAACAGCACTGGTATCAAGAACCTCTTCATTTTCTCTCCAACATACACAGCAAGATACCCTTTTGGGACTTCTGCATCCTTGCAAGAGGATGTTTGGCTTCCACTAAATGATGATCGTCTTATACCAGGTAAGCGAAAACCCATTGTTTTTCTGAACTCACTGATACGCAGAATGATATCAAGTGCTTATTTCTTATGGCATTAAAATGATCTGTGATGTTTGTGAATCAAATGAAGGGTATATATAGGTGTAGGAAACCCTATATTTACTGAGTTGGTTGGTTGATGAATTATGATAAACGGGGTTCAGTGGGAGACAGTGTTCATCATAGATGACATGGTGTTGGGATGAAATTTCATAACAGATGACATGAGATATCAGAAAATATGTCCCACATTTTAGAAAGTAGGCATAGGAAAGAGACATGTAATAGTTCTTCACATGTTTCAAAAGTATGCTCCAGAAGACATAAAATATTTTGTACACTTGTAATATGAATGGCTAGTACTTCAGATAATACTTATTCTAAATATACACCACACGATATTCCATATATAAACTGTTAAATAAATAAATGTTGAGATTGTAAATCAAGGAGAATGACATTTCCAACGAATAATAGTTATTTAATTTTCCATTTGACTTTGTTGTTACCGACACATTATATGGTTTTGTGTTGAAATGAAATGCTATAATTATGGAAACTTGTGTACACGTAATATGAAGTGTGATTCCTGTTGTCGTGATCCACACTTCGAAGTAGTTAATGTTTGAATATTGACTCTGGCTGCCAGGAGCATGAAATGGAAGACAAGTGATGAAGGATGATTCAAAATCAGCAGCTTCTGCTTTCTCACAACTAGCTATACTTTGACGACAAGTCCATGTGAATTGCATGGGAAGTCCTTGTGATTTTAGTTTTAACTCTTCATCATCACCCTAAGAAGACTTTGTTTTCTTTTTTTCATATATTGAGTGTAAGCTATTGTGTCTACACTGAATGTGTGATTAATGTACTTTCTTCTTGCAGTATTTAGTCAGAAATTTGTATGAATTTTAACAGGAAGGAACACATATCTCCAAAATAAGTAGGGTTGAGCTTGTACATCTATTTGTGTTCATTTAAGTAGACAAAACTTAACAGATAACTCTGAGCAACATTGTTTAACAATATTTTCATTCAGATTACATTTATTACTTAATGAAAAAAAAGACTGCTATACAAAGTCTCAACCCTGTTATAATAATTACAGTTCTGGTTGCAATGTGAATAGATATATATAACACAGATATTATTTTTAATTCAAAACCTTAATACAATTCAATAATTCAAATTATATATTGTTTATGTTCTTCATTCTGATATGAGTGGAACTTCCTACTATCTTTGAATTCCTATCACTCTCCTTACTCAGTTTGCTCAAATAAAGACGGTGATAAATTTTCATCCAATTTTAAGTCCCTGGCAACAAATATCGTCACACCTTGATTTTTTCACATAATATGTTCACATTGATAGTTGAGTTCCGTCCTGAGTTTCTGGAAAGCTTTTTGTATGTCTGTATGCCTTAAAACAAATGAACTTTCATGATGGTGGAAAGTATTATCATGCATTCTTGATCCACAGTGTCTCTAAAATTGTTTTATTGTGATTGTCGACATGAGATATTAATAAAGGCCACTCCTTTTGAAATGTATTGCCTATGAAAGTGTCCTGAAATTGGGTGTTTCACATGTTTCAAACAACTACAAACATATCAAATATTCTGTTAAAACTTTTGTAAAGCGACTGATATCTGCTAGAACTTGGAAGTTTCACATGGTCTACACCCTAAGCTATAGGTAGAAGTTGTTGTTGACTAAGAGAATTTATAAAATGTATATGAAAGCCACTGGTTGATTACATGGACTTGGGGCAGAGAATAGAATTCATGAATCATTATGTATGATCTACTATTCGTGTACCGTATGACTTTGAATCAGTCATTCAAACAAAGGTTTACCGTAGCCTACATAGAAGTTTCGTTTGAATAATGTTCTGAAATACAATATTTTTGTTTTCTATCTTACATTATTTGTCACTGGTCCAGAGAAATTTAAAGCAGAAAACTAGTCCTAATTGGACAAAGTATGGTAAACCTGACTCTGTATTAGTTGATTTGTTCACTATCTTTTTGACTAGTTAATTCCATGTTCATATCATGTCTCTAAATGAAAGGGAATTTGCTTATTTGTCAGTCACACACTTTGCTAGTAGTAAATGGTGTTTGTCATTTGAATACAAGGGTATTTATGATGATTCAAGGAATGCTAGCTGGCTGATGGAAAATGAACTCATGGGTCACTGTTTTCATATTCTAAGACTACTCTATTCAATTCAACAGATATAGAATGTGCTTTCTCACTACTATTTTGATGCGACAAACCGTGTGAAGTGAACAGGAAGTCCCTGTGAGTCTTTTTTTCAGCTCTTTCAAAGCTTCACAAATAACATTAATTGGTGACTAGCACATTATTCTATGGTTGGATCAATTATTAGCATACCCCTTTCTCCATTTTGACTTCAATCTGTTCAGGTAAAGACGGGTTAAAAATTTTCACGTAAGTTTTATTCCCTGGTAGCTTTCTAACACTGTATATGCAACACATTGTAACTTAGTAAGGTTTTGTGCTTGTGAAAGAGAAAAACATTTAGGAAACATATGTTCTTGAATTTTTCAATCTAATAAACAATTTTTGTAACAATTTCCAAAGAAAGAGAATGAAACAAATTCTTTACAAGTCTTAAAAGAATCCTGCTATACACAATCTCACTACTAATGTGTCAGTACTCTATACTTTGAGCTTCAGAGTCCATTCAAGCGAGAGGTAACATGCAAAAAGACATCTTCTGTGCAAGGAATTGTAAGACCACCCATTGGATGATTGTATCCAAATTCTTCCTCTGCTTGACAAGCAAATCTTGAAATGAAGGTTGGTTCAAGTATGTCATGGGGATCACAAACCGTTTCATTCTCTCTCCTACATACACTGCAACATAGCCCTTTGCAATGTTTATAGCTTTTGGAGATGATTGGCTACTACCAGTAAATGAAGCCCTTCTAATTGCAGGGAAACGGAAACCCATTTCAAATGTCTCAAAGAGCAAGTTAAAAATCACAAATACCAGAAGAAAGTAGCTGAGTTTTGCGGTGAGTTTGCAAATGAGTTGAGTTGGTTATGAAGGAAGACAATATATTTATACATTTTAGTTTTTCTTGAAATCTGTTTCCTAGAGAAATGATATGGTCCATGAGATGAGAGATCACATGGTGTTGTCTCAGATGCCTCTATGAATTATAAACAAGTTCATTAAGAGTGAAAACCACAACTTCAAAACCAGTGGCTTATAGATACTCACAACCAACGTTAAATAAAATGAGATATGCTCAGGTTCAATTCTACTGTTTTTGTAGACATGCAGCAGACATGCCACGTGTTTTCTTCATACAGACTCAATTCTATATATTGCTGATAAAACCTCTCTGGGTGACGCGTTCTACGGTAGTTGATAGCAGTGGATCATAATTATTAGGATCCAGCACGGAATCTTTATCCAGAGTTCAATCACTGTTTGTTTTGACATGCAAATTTTATGTATATAAAATCAAAGCAGAATAGTACGTGATTGGAACCATGGAACCACAAGGCGTAAATATACACTACTGTCCTTAATATAACCAGTCTTTTCATGAAAGTCTGGCAACAACTGTCCTTTCATCTTCCATTCATTTTAATCTCAATAATATGTAACTTGTACTGATAATGGTTGTTTCATTATTATTATCCTTTTTCATGAAAGAATGATTAGCTAATAGCAATTTATTAAGTATATCACTTGTTGCCGCAGAAGCATCACTATGATGCTATTGATTGAGACACTGCGAGAAGCAATGACCCCTAGGAAGTGAGTCTGAACTTTAGGTGCAGAGAGAATGGGAAGAACCACAAATTTAAGAGGATATTTGTTTTATGGTGCAGAGTAAACAACGGACCAAAAATGATAGAAAAGTGTTCCCAGTGGTTAAGGCTGTTTCAGATAAGTTAGGGTTCTCAGTTTTGCTCATGGACAATATGACACTGCGTGCAATTATAACCAATATATTCGGTGTGGTATGTTCAGTATCTTCAAAAGAATCATGCTCTCAAATTATAAGCCAGCTTATACGCGTATAAGCTTTAAATTGAATATACAATAAGTACTTAAAATATTTAAATTGAATGATATCTAAGAGAAGCAAAAATATGATAACCATCTCTTTTCATTACTTTCTGGTTAAAATCTTTCCACTCTTAGTGGAAGGGGTAAAAAAAACAAAAATGAAAAATCCTCCTGTACAATTTTTTTCTCATCTACTCTAATAAGTCTCCTTTAGCATGAACTATAGCCCATTGAAGCTAGAAGTGACATTGAGGAACACATCCTCCTTACAAGGAATCGTGAGACCACCCGTTGGATGAGAATATCCAAATTCTTCTTCTGATTGACTCAGTAAATCCTGAAAAGTAGGTTGGTTCAAGTATGATATTGGAATCACAAACCTCCTTTTGTCATCTCCAACATAGACTGCAAGAAAACCTTTTGGTGGGATTTCAGCACCCTTGGATGCTCGTTTGATACCAGGTAAACGGAAACCCATGATGTTTTTTTAATTGAAACTCCGAAGTAAGAATGATGACAGAAAACTTGTAGAGGAAAGTATCTCGTAAACTTTGATTCTTGGGAGAGAGATTGGGTTGTGTTGTTGTGATGAAGTGGTTAGTATACATATATATATATATATATAAATGATCGAAGTTAGGTTTGGTGGATACTATTTGGTGATATTATGAAGCTGTGTATATGGGCCATTTGATGTGTTAAAGTGGGATACAAACAAACAAGGGTTCAAAAGATATCACATGGTATTGTCTTGGAGGCCTTAGTCAAGGATAGTGATTGCTTGTCAGATCGATCAATTCAAGTGGGTCGAATATTCTTGAGGATGTGCTGACATGAGGACCACTTCAAAATGAACATGTCGGAGAACCTGTCACTTGTGTAGTATCTGGTATTTTCTGCATTTTAACTGTTTGGATCATGCCTCCGAAAGAGTGTCTATTAAGTCACATTATGCAGATGTCAAAGACAGGAGAAAATGTTAAATTCAATTCAAGTGTTGTACAAGGAAGCAAGATGATTATATAAAAATGTAGGTGTCAAAATGAAAGAAAATTAAGAGAATATTGTTTCAAAATTTAACTTTAAATCAGGGATATAGAAATCCTACTGTGGCTCCAGAATTAGCTAGTCTTCATGTCTTATATATTTTCATGCATAATGTAAGTTGAACACCAAAGACTAATAGTAGCAACGTGAAATAAGATGAGATATGCTCTGGTTAAATTTAGTGCATAATTCAATACCTACATCTTTTTCTATACAACAGACATGTCTACGCGTTTTCTTTATATTGACAACGCGACTCAATCCTAGCATATATTGCTGACACCATCATATGTCGACAAATTAAAAGGTAGTTGATAACAATGGATCACAATATTTGGTGCCATCAACCTTTATCAAGAACTCGATCACTGGTCACTGTGACCTAAAGATTTTATTTGTAAAATCAGAGGTAATTAGTACATAATCTGTCGACAATTTGAATTGTCGGTTATTTATATTTAAGCTGCATGATTTTAGTTTTTTCAAGAAGTTTAGTACCAACTGCCTTATAAGAATCCAAGTGTGAGTCTAAGTCCTACATCGAGTAGAAATAAGAAAGTAGAGCACTATATAAGAATAAAGACCCATAAATTATTGTCTTAAGGTTTTGAGTTGAGAATGGTCTCAATACTTTATATGGTTAGGTTCAGGTCTTATTGATAATGAGTGTTTTAGGCAAAATATTAAAGAAGAACGATCTTTAACAATTTTTTTTTTCTTTAGGAGATTTGATGTTTTTTTAGTTCAGAACTTCAATTTTGAAGTCCAGATGAATGATGACAATCAATTAATGATTTTCCAGTAAATTACTTTGGTAGAGGTTTATCAGTCACTTCTTGTTGTTGCCCCAAAAACAACTAACAAACCATGTGATGATTCTGATTGATTGGGACAGTGCATATAACAATAATGACACTTGAATTTTAGGTGCCGAAAGAATGGTAAGAGCCACGAAATTAAAAAGATATCCCTTCTCTGGTGCTTAGAAAACCAGGAATAAGATGAACCACATATTATATAAGAATCTGGCAAAAGGCTAAGGCTGTTTCAGGATTGATATAAGTTTTCCAAGTTTTGCGCATGAACCACATATTACAGAAAATTAATGCTCTTAAATCATATGCTTATACAGATTAACTTAGAATTCAAGAATTAAATGAGATTATAACAAAAACTAATGTTGTATTAATCTCTTTTAGTAACTATACCATTGACACCTCCACTATCCACTATGTTGAATGGTAAAGGAAAAAAAACAGTATGTAAAAAAGATCTAGTCTTGAAGAAAAACTGTAGTACGCAATATATCTAAAATTGGCGCAAGGTTTCGCATGTATTAAAAGATTCATTTACAAGTTGTACAAAATTGCCTGAACTATGTTAGGATTAGGATCTTTAGTATTGTGAACTATAATCTGTTCAAGCGAGAAGCTATATCCACGAACATATCTTCCTTGCATGGAATCGTGAGACCACCCATAGGATGATAGTAACCGAATTCCTCTTCTGCTTGGCTCAGCAATTCTTGAAATAAAGGCTCGTTCAAGAAGGACACTGGAATCAAGAACCTCTTCATTTTTTCTCCAACATACACTGCAAGATACCCTCTTGGAACTTCCAACACCTTGCAAGAAGATTGTTTGCTTGCACTAAATGATGATCGTCTAATACCAGGTAAGCGAAAACCCATTGTTCTCAAAGTAGTAGAAGGAAGCAGTCACTTTAGTTCTAATGCTTGAGTATGAGTATGATTTATGTTGCTTATGAAACCAGTGAAGGGTATATATAGAGGGTGTAAACTTTTCCCTGGCTTATTGGATGGTAAATGTGCTATTCAATGGGCTTTGGTGGGAGACAAGTTCCTTAAATATCACATTGTATTGTCCTGAAGGATTTCAATGGAGGATTACATAATGACACACAATTACACGACCCACCATTTAGAATATAGACCTACCAAAGGATCCTGTAATGACCTACTGCTTCACTTGTTTCAGACAGCTCTAAAACATATCAAATCTTTTGTTCTTGCATAGGGAAACTGATAGCTGTTGGTACTTGAAATTCCACCTATTAAAGATGAAATCTACTTTGAAGCTGTTACATGATTGTGACAACGTTTCTAATGACATTATCAGTTGCTACAATATATCTTAACATTAATATAGAATATGTTATATTAACATTAAACTCATGGTACAAATTTTAAAATTAAAAGAAATTAAATATAGTTTAGTCAGTTAATGGGACGCTAAATTTTAAATTTTAAAAATTTGGATGTATTTATTATTGAAGTTATTAATTTCAAGTAGTTAACTATATAGAAGAAGAAAAGTTCATAAATTATCTCTTTCTACAATTTCATAAATTCAACAAAAAGAAAATTTTGCGATTATTTTTGCTGGCTCTCATGAATGTATCACTTGATTATAATCCTCTTGGTTGAAAATGGAAAGGCTTGTTCCTTGGCTGTCTTGAAAAGACTGCAATTATGCAAAACTAATGATAATGTAACGAAGTCAATGATTCAATATTTAAAATCAGCGATAGTGTACTATTCTGCTATGATCTTGCAGGTATAAAATCTACAGGTCATAACGATTAATTATCAAGCTCTTGATGTTGTTCTGAGTATATTGTCCTAAGATTTTCTTTGCATATGGCAGAATAATTAGTTGAACTCTAATTCATGAGCGGTACCAAACTAGCTTTGAGGGTTTGAGAGTTTTCCTAGTAAATATTTAAGGAATAAGTTAATGTAGAACACGAAGGTTTATGTGTATTGTGTAACTTCTGCTAATGATAGTAAGCTAACATGAGGTAAATAATATTTTTAAATTAATCATACAGTTAATAAGGGTTCAAATAAGTAGGTGAAAAGAGACATTGATTGATAGACAGACATGAGTAGGAAATAAGGAAATAAGGAAATAATAGAACCGTGGATGAGAAATCAATTGCTGCTATATATATTCAATTTATTTGGATCAGGATTTTTCTTGTTTTCCTTTATCAATGTTGTGAACTGTAAATTACTTTACAGAGGATGACCAGTATGGTTTGTCCCAGAAGCAACAAACAGGTCATGTGATGATGCTGATTGATTGGGACAATGCAAACCCTTAGAAATTGAGGCTGATTTTACGGTGTATGTAGAACAGGTAGAACCACTAGATTAGGAAGATATTTTATCTATTGTATCAGGTGAACCAAATATTTTAGAAGAATCTAGCAAATGGCAGGTTCAGGAAAGATATATGTCCATGTTCCAAGTTTTGCTCATGAACATATATATATATATATATATATATATATATATATATATATATATATATATATATATATATAGGTAATACAATAGTTCTGCAATTATAACAGTTTATATTAGATATAAACAATACCTCAAATAACAGAATTCAAAAAGGATATAACAAAAGTTAAAATGTTGAATAAATCTCTTTTCATTACTCTCTGGTTAACATCTTTCCACTCCTAGTGGAAAAGGTAAGGAACAAAAATGAAAAATTCAAAGAAATTTTCTCCTGTACAATTTTTTTCTTTTTCTAATCTACTCTGGTAAGTCTTCTCTAGCATGAGTTATAGCCGATTCAAGCGAGAAGTGACATTGAGGAACACATCCTCCTTACAAGGAATTGTGAGGCCACCCGTTGGATGAGAATATCCAAATTCTTCTTCTGATTGACTCAGTAAATCCTGAAAAGTAGGTTGGTTCAAGTATGATACAGGAATCAGAAACCGCCTCATATTATCTCCGACATAGACTGCAAGAAAACCTTTTGGTGGGATTTCAGTGCCCTTAGATGCTCGTCTAATACCAGGTAAACGGAAACCCATTGTGTTGTTTCAGATGAAAGACACAGAAAACTGATGTAGAAGAAGGAATGCACAAACTTTGATACTTTCGAGAGAATTGAGTTGTGTTGCTTGTGAATAAGTGGCTAATAATATATATAGATGAACTCAGGTTTTGTGGATACTATTTGGCGCAAAAGTTAGAAGTGGACGAGCCTTTTGATGTGTTCATGTAGGAGACAAACAGACACGGGTCATAAGAGATCACATGATGTTGTTTTAGAGACTACAGAGAAACTCAGACGTGTGCTCTACATTTGTTGGAGATGTGCCAACATGATGACCACTTCAAAAATGAAAGGGACGTTACATGTTGGAGAATCTGTCAATTATGTAGCCATGGTAAATTGTAATTTGTGATTTTGATAACATTTCAATAAGTAAAACATGTGATACCATACCCTTCCACGAATGGTATAGACTGTGCTAGGTGCTCGTTGTCTAGGGTTTCCTTTCAGTGCATGCTTTATTGAAATAACTTTGATGACATACAAGTCCATATGAAGAGCACAAATCCTTTTGAATAGTCTCTTTCAAACATTAAAAAGTGACTAAAGATGTTGTTATAATATGTGATCAGTCATTGATTTATCATATTCATTTCTTTTCAGCTTGGCTAAGCAATTCTTGAAATAAAGGCTAGTTCAAGAATGACACGGGGATCAAGAATCTCTTCATTTTCTTTCCAACTGCAAGATACCCTTTTGGGACTTCCACTACTTTGTAAGAAGACAATGAGGATCTATGTTACATATTCAGGTTTTGCGCCGCAAGAGAAAGCTTAAGAAGCTGCATTAGTAAATACCATGCATATTTGAATATACAGTTTTTTATTACTTTCTTATTTGGGTAGAGATGAAACTGAAAATACCCAAAATTTGTTTGTTTCTGACAATACAATAAAAATAGTATAACCAAAATAAAAGTTGAGCTGAAAGAAAGCAATCTCATAATTTATGTGAAGAAAAAGCCTCTGATAATCTTGTATTCATGGAATTCTGTTACAGTATATCTTTCCTGAAGAACAAAATGGAAAGATGAAAAAGTATGTATGTATATACATGGTTAAATTTTGTCATTTCTACACAAACAATTAGTTGATTCTGTCTATCGCCTGTGCAAGCGAGAAGTGACTTGAAGGAAGACATCTTCTCTGCAAGGAAGTGTGAGGCCACCCATTGGATGATCAAATCCAAATTCTTGTTCAGCTTGACTCAGCAACTCTTGAAAAGAAGGTTGGTTCAAGTACGATATGGGAACCACAAAACGCTTCTTCTGGTTTTCTCCTACATACACTGCTACACTTCCCTTTGGGATGTTCACACGCCTTTGAAACCCACGGAAGCCGAAACCCATTATGCCTGATCCTTATTTGGTGTGAAAACAGTGATTTCGAAGGAACTGAATCGAAAGTGTTTGATGCTTAGAGAACGCTTGGACTTGAATTGCTTGGGACTAACCATGAGCCTATGCATATATATATATGGCTAAGGAGGAAACTTTGCCATAGATTTGGTACAGAAATTATTCATGAATGGGGTCTAGTAGGAGACATTAGCATAAAGGATCACATGATTCTGTCTCAAACATCTTTGTCAAATATCTATAAACATCTCAGATTAATGGTCTCGTGAAATACATGAAGGGGCAATGGCCAAATGGGTCTAATGAGGGACATTGGCATGAAAAATCAGATGATTCTTTCTTAAACGTCTCTATCAAACATCAACGTACAGCCAACACATTTCCATTTGAAACCTAATGCCAGTCTGAAAATTTTAATATCATGACTTATTTTTTTCGCGACATGTCTACGACATCTTAATGTTTGATTTGTCTCCATACCAGAATCCTTCATATAAGGTTTAGAAATTGTGGCAAAAGTGGGCTCCAATATAATTTTATATAAAATAAATATTGTATAGAAATCTGCTCGGATTGGAATATATACAATTGTTAAGGTTTGATTAATTGTTGGCTGCAGTTATCTTCTGGAAACATCAGACAAGGAGTTATGGATGCTATTTATATAATCCTAAACCACCTAACAAATCCTCCTAACACCTCCAGAATAAAGTGAAACACAAAAATCTCAAAGTGGTACTTGAATTTTACTTTATGATTGTGACCTGGAACTTATTGCGCTTCATTAATTTCATCTTCATCTACGTTGTTAAATCCTATTGTCGTTTATAATATTGAGAGTGTTTTGTTTCTCTGTTTCGTGGGCAAAGAGAGTGTTATGTGGTTTATCTGAGACATTACGTGCAAAACACTGATTAAAATGACCGGAGAGTGTGATGATTTCAATAATGTATTGCAAACATAACTTATCCTATTAACAGACAGGGTTTTGTTTAATATTAGAATTTAAAAGAAAAAAGTTTGCTTCTGCTTTCTGCAAAAGGAATATGAAGAAGAAAGCAACAGTACAATGATATCCCATGAAACAGATACATCATTTTCTAGGATATGATTATACAAGAAAAACTCTAGTTTGTCCACCTAACAACATGGAATAGTTGGCAGAGCAGAGAAAATCTAGAAAGAAACCAAACTAAAATTATGTAGAGAAAAACAAAAGGAAATATAGGCTTGGTGAACATTTAACATAAATGAAACGAAATTATAAACAAATCTATGCAAGTTTAGGGTTTTTCAAATTTTACTTAGAAAAATGACAAGTTTAGAAAAATTGAATTCTATATCAATTCATTTTTTTTTACCATAATACATTGATTAAATTAATGTGATAATTTAATTAAATTAATATAATTATTTATTAAATTTATATATAAATCAGTATATCAATTTTAATATAAATACTACATAATCATTAAAAAATCTTATAAAATTTTCACAAACATCACTCATCTTCTCGTAAAGAATCAATCCAATAATAACTTTACCATAAAAAAATGACAATTTTAATTTTGAACCCAAACAAACAAATTACAGATAACCAGAAGCTAGAATCAGAATTAAGCATGATAGTCCAGACTAAAGATGGTAAATATAATCCCAATCTCTTATTCATAAAGTTTCCATATTTTAATGCCAAATTATAAAAAAAAATTCGCATCTCAATATTTGATGTTAATATTCTTATAAGGCTGTAGTAAAGAAGTAAAGTGTTATTTTATTCTTTCACTGGTTCTTAATTTTTGAACTACGATACTTTCCCCCGCACCCAAATAAAACAAACTATTTACCACTTTATTATACAATATTAAATATTAATAGTTTAATTTAAAAAATAAAAAATATATTACAATATTAATATAGTTAATTCTTATCGTTGTTCATTTTAAACTCTTAAAAGTAATATTCATTTCCAGTCTATTGTTTAAATGTTGTTTACTCTAGTTTTAAAAGCCTGAGTAACGTCTCTTTTTGGCGGGAAGAAACGTCTCATTTTGGCGGGAAGCAACGTTCCGCTTGCAATAAGAGAAAGTTTTTCCGCTAGATAAAAGCTTGAGTCCATAGTAATTTTTCATTTCACTGTCACAACTCACTAATCATCAAGCACCATGGAGAAACGCAATCTCCGAAGCTCCAAGGTCCAATCGCCAAAGCCCGTTCAATTCAGTTCCAAGACGCCGGACAAACTGTCGCAACGGATCCGCAACCGCGGCGTCGCGCAAGGGTTGGCAGACATAAAAAAAGTCTGCAAGGGTTTACAGGATCGGAAGCGACGCGGTGAAACGAAATCGTTACCGCCGCAAAGCAAGACTGTGAGAAGGCAGATCTTACAGTGTTCTTCTCCGAGTAAATCCAAGAGTACTGACGATCATCCTTCCAAGCTTCCGGAAAAGTAATTTACATTTTAATTTTTTTAATTTTTGGATGGTTTAAAAAATATATACTGATCATAGTTGTGAGTTTCATGGTTTGTTTGCAGATATGAAATTTTGGATCATTTCTTCGATCGCTTGGACACTTTAATTTCAATGTTCTCTCTGAAAGGGAAGACGCCATCTTTTACGGAAATCAGTTCTAGAATTGAATCTTTAACAGACAGGTACGGATCGCTTAGGTTCTTTTACTTGTAATCAATAGCAATGTTTCATCTTTTATTTGTACATGAAATGCTCGTTTATGCTTTTTGGTTTTACACTCCGTGGTCAGATCTCAATCACACCCATACACTAAAAAAATATTACATGTGAAAATATTGATTTCTTTTGTAATCACTTAGTATTCTCTTACTGAGTGTATTAACCTAATTTGAGTATTCTAAAATCAATAACAAATCCTATCTCACAGTCAGCAAGAAGGTCATACTTTAAATGTTTTGATCTAGGTCTCATCCTGCACTATCTATACTGGAGTAGTGTCCAATAACAGAATTGTGTATTTTTTTTAATTTTTGTTTAGGAGGTTTACTCACGGCCATCTAGCACAGTTGAAATTTATCTTGCCTGAAGCTATTGTTCTGAAGAAGTTTCTAGTGCATGATGAACGGACCAGTTGTATGAAGCCAGATATTCACATTTCTTTAGCCCCTGAGGCGGTAGAGTCTGATTCGAAGATGCCCCCTCAACGTGGGAGAGTGTCATTGAAAAAGTTGTTTCACGCACGGCTTAGAGAATTTTGGGAATCGCATCCTGAGGTGGGTCACATTAGTTCCATCTAGAATAACTCTTTAATAAGATTTACTGTCAAGCATTTCGTATTACTGATTCAATTTTGCCTTGATTTTTATTCCTCCGAGCATTACTCTCTGGCTGTCTAGTTTTGTTCATGATTGTGATTGTTATTATGCAAAATTACTATAGGTGTTCAATCCTATGATATGCGAATGGAGTAGTCGTGTGCTCCGTTGGGAAAATCACGGTTCATAAATTAGGATAATTTTTAATGAATCCAGTCTAATTTTTGCAATGAGCAATTGCTATCTCAATCAGAATAATTACTTTTGAACAAATCAAGATTATTTTTTTAATAATGGGCAATTACTACCTCAATCAGAATATTTACTTTGTAATATCTCAATCAGAATTTTCTATGCATTTTATTTGGTCTGAAATATACTTCTATGTGTAGGGTGATGAAATTCCAGAAGGAACTTTGCCAGAGCCATTCAATCGCCCAAAGAAAGTCAATATTTTAGACACGTTGGAAACTCGTCTCCCAACAAAATTATCACTCTGCATGCGCTATAATGACATTGTCAATAATGTAGAGTCTGATAGTATAGATGAAAATAAGTCTGCTGCACCTGTAGAAACATCAATTGAATTGCCTAATGAGCATCTAGCAGCAGCTTCTCACATTGCTCCATCCTTTAGAGCAAGATTTTCTTTGAAATTTAAACAAAATTTAGCAGATACTGTACAGCAAAATTCTCAAGTAGATTCAGTACAACCCTCCCCAGCTAAGTTGGCTTCACAAGCAGCTAGAACTGAAAATTGTTCATGTGCCTCCCTGGAATCATCCAGTGAAAATTGTGCAACATGTGCCTCTCTGGAATCATCATGTGCTCCCGCTCCCAGTTCTTCTCCATGCAAAACCGTCGACAACACAGAAAGCGAAGATGGGTCTCTCGATAATATTGATGCCATGTCAACCCCAGCAAGAAAAAACGTCGAGTACATAGAAAACAAAGATGGTTCTTTCAAGAGGATTGATGCCATGTCAACTCCAGCTAAACTTGTTTCTACTCCAATTAGATTGATGAGTGCCACACCTGCCTTGCGTTCAACCAAAAGAAATCTTATGAGCCCAGATGACCACCCAACCAGTTCTTTGAACAAGTTAGCTAGGCGTCCACCTCGCTCAAGGTCATTGGTATTTGACACCCCGGTGAAGAATGAGGATGTTGTGAATGAAGACAATGCCGGTGGATTACCAATAGATGATGATATTTTTGACATCCTCCCAGGAAAACTTATCCAATCGGTATGCCTTTTCTTTAACAATGTGCTACTTTCATTTATTTATTTATTTATTTGGTAATAATGGATCCTATGGTTTTAAATTTCTCATTTGGAAGTGGACTGAATAAACATTGTTGTACTCGTTAGTATTGAACCTTTGCTCCTCCATTTTTTCTTGTTGTACCATGAACTAGAATTAAAGTATGCTTCACCATTGAGTAAGTATGAATCTTGTGTATAATCAGCCTCACTTTTATTAGTTTGCCCATTTAATGTGCATTTCAATACAATAATATTGGGTCTAGTATCTGTTTAGGTTTACTTTGACCCTTTGCATTAATGTGATCAACATTTACTGTTCCTCTTTCAGATTAGAGAAAAGGAAAGAATGACAACGGAGGAAAGAGATCCAGCTATCACTCAAGCCAAGAAACGGAAAAAAAATATAGCTAACCTTCCAAAGCTCTTTGACATGATTCGTCTCTTGCTTCGACAGCGGAATTGTATCACTAAAATGGAGCTTGTAAGCAAGATAATTTCAAGCCACAGCGATATTGTTGACAGAAGTAAGGCACTATTTTATTATGTAGAAATGATTTACTATTTTATAGTTTTTCTTTACACTAACTAAAGCTTTTCTGGTTCGTATTTATAGGTGAAGTTGAAGAACAGTTAGATTTGTTACAAGAACTAGCACCGGAATGGATTTCTGAGAAGCAGGTCTCTAGTGGTGATTTGCTCTTATTGTAAGTTCCTTTGACTTAGGCGCTTTCTTTTAAATCTACTATTTTTAAGTGTGTACCTTGCCTTTTCCTTTGTTTTTGACATTTTGGCATGTGTTTTTGGTAGCATAAACAAAATGTTGAACCCTGAAACCATTCGAGCATCTCTTGAAGAAGCGGCATAGTTGAGCAACAAGACAATTTAATTGATGTACCCGTTACAGGTGTGTAGATACATTATTTTTCGAGAGAAGCTTTACATGTCTAATATATATTTATTTTGTAGATGAGGTTGTGCTTTTGTAAATGGTGAGTGATTCGACGGAAACATTTAATTGTATTTATTTTTTGAGAGAAGCTACCTTAGCCTTTAGATGTCTAATATGTCTTTTTTTTGGTAGACGAGATTGAGCTTTTGTAAATGGTGAGATTCATGAAAACATTTAATTGCATTAATGCATCATAATTAAGGTGTTATAAAACTTCTTTCATACTCACGGCTGTGTATATTCTAAATATCTTTTCATAATATAATAATGACAAATCAAATATGAAAATAAATGTACAATATTATCAAGTGTTTAATCTGGAAAATACATATTTATTAATAATAATGGTATAAATTTTATATAGTAAGAAATAACAATTTTTGACCGTCTAAAATATAAAGGAATAAATAACTACATTGATATTTTTTCTTTTCTTTTAAATTTAATAATTTTCTTTTAATATTTTTGTGATTGGAGGCAATTTGCTAGACATAGAATGAATTGAACTATTGAGAGAATAAAAAATTATAGATAAAAAATAAGAGTTCTTAAAATAAAATGAAACTAGTAAGTAAACAAAAAATAGAAAATAAGCTTTTTGAATTATCTAGTGAATAAATTAAGGCTTTAGATGATTCAACTTTCTAAATTGATATAGAGTTCTTCATATAAGAAAATTAATTAATTAATAAAAATATGAAAAATTTTATGAATGATTCAATATTTGTCTCGAAACAATTTATTTTAATAGAATTAATATTTATGTGTTTTGGGAATACAAGAGAAATCAATATCGATTTATTTTAAAGAATTAAAAGAGAAAATAAAAAAATTGTATTGTGAAATAAAGTTTCTCTTAAAAAACGACATGAAAGAAAAGATGAATATATATAACAAATTAAAGACTATTTTGAACAAAAACATCAATAAAAATAATTTATTTCATCTTTATGAATTATTTCATTACTATTACTATTTAATTGTATTTAAAACAACATTAGTTGCAAAGTAACTGCAATTTAATTATTATTTACCTAGATCATTTTATTATTTGTGAAATTTAATTATATATACACTGTCAATATCATAAACATATTACTAACCAAATTAATTCTAAGAAAACATTAATTTCATTTAGTATTTAATATAATTACTATTGTTTCTATTATTATCATCAGATAAGATTTTACTTGTCATATTTAATTTCCATATGCATTTATTAAGATTTTATTCAGTATGAACTTTTAAATAACGCCTAAAGTTGATAAAAGTTCAATTTATGAGATATCTTTTTATTTTTTATTTCTTACATCTCCATAATTTTTAAAATAATTATTTTACGTTTTGTAAAGGTAATTATTGAGCTATCTATCTATTTTGAAAAACGTTCATAACATGATTTTTAGAATATAATTTCAATAACAAACTTTCCGGAACATAAAAAATACATGTTAGAGTGAACATTTTGGAATAAATTTTCAAAACAAGTTTTTTTAACATATAAGATATTTGAAATAAGATTTTCTCTCTAAATCTCCAGAAGAAAGTGAAACACAAAAACCCCAAGTGGTACTTGAACTCTACCTTCTGATTGTGATCTGGAACTTATTGGGTTCCATTAATTTAATCTATAGACTATATATTAATCTTTACGTTGTTAAATCCTATTGTCTTTTTTGTAAAAATTGACATGTAAATTTAATGAAAGTTGATATTTTTTTATTAACAAAGCTGAAAATTCTCATGAAAAATCAATCCAACAATAACTTTACCATAAAGTAATGACAAATTTAATTTTGAACCTAAACAATTAAATTCCAGAAAACCAAAAGCTAGAATCAGAATTAATAAGCATAGCAGGCCAGACTAAAGATGGTAAATATAATCTCCATTTCTTATTCCTAAAAATTTCCATATCCAGTGCCAAATTACAAGGCAGTAGTAAAAAAGTAAAGTGTTATTTTATTCTTTCACTTAATTTTTGAACTACGATACTTTCGCCACCATCCAAATAAAACAACTATTTACCCCTTTATTTTATTATGTAATAGTAAATATTAATAGTTTAATTTAAAAAATAGAAAAAGATATTAAAATATTAATGCAGTAAATTCTTATTATAGTTGTACATTTGACTATCTTAAAAATTAAAATAATTTTCCAGTTTATTGTTTAAATGTTTCCTTTGTCCTAAAAGCTTGAGTATTAGGAGCAAGCGACAACGGCTCAAGAAGCAAAGAAACGAAAATAAAATTATAGCTAACCTCCCTAATCTCTTTGACATGATTCGCCTCTTGCTTCAACAACAGAATTGTATTACTAAAATGGAGCTTGTAAGGAAGATAGTCTCAAGCCACAGTGATATTGTTGACAGAAGTAAGGCAATGTTTTATGTTGAAAGGATTACTATTGTTAATTTTTTTTTTCAATTAACTAAAAGCTTTTTTGGTTCGTATTTGTAGATGAAGTTGAGGAGCAGTTGGATTTGTTATAAGAACTAGCACCAGAATGGATTCTTGAGAAGCATGTCTCTAGTGGGGATTCACTCTTATTGTAAGTTGCTTCTTTTTAGCACCTTTTTTTTAAATTTACTTTTTTATCCATGTGTCTTGCCTTTTCTTTTGTTTTTGACTTTATCTCATGTGTTTTTAGTAGCATAAACAAAATGTGACCTGAAACCATTATTAAGGGTGGCAAACAGGCTAGCCCGGTCCGTTTTGGCCCGGTCTATGTGGCCCGTCAAAAAACGGGTCGGGCTGGGCTAGCCCGTCAAACAGAAATGGGTCAAAAGTCACAATTCGTCCCGTATAGGACAGGTTAACGGGCTGGCCCATCTAGTTTTTTTAATTTTTTTTTAATTTTTTTAATTAGTTTTCAAATTTTTTAATTTGTTTTATTTTTTAAATTTGTTTATATATACATATAAATTATTATTAAAGTCATATTTAATCAAATAAAATATTATTTTAACTTTTAATTGATTAGTTAATGTTTTTAATTAGATAAGTTAAAATAATTATTAAATTTACATATTAAATTATTTAATTATAACTAATAATTCAAATTTAATTTGTAGGTGTTAATGATTTAAATTACAATACTATTATATATTTATACATTTAAAATATGTAATCTAAAAAATTAATCTTTTTAATTACTTTTATTTTATTTTATTTTTTTAAAACGGGTCAACGGGCCAGGACGGACTGGCCCGTACTTTGACCCGTCAAGTTGACGAACTGGACGGGACGAGCCAGAACGGGTTGACGGGCTGGCCCGTTGGGTCCAGCCCGTTTTGCCACCCCTAACCATTATAGTTGAGCCAGAAGACAAATTAGCCCAATGTAAAGTTCACATGTGATTAAATATAGTAGTATTTATTTTGAGTAGCTTGTTTGGAGCTTTAAATGTTTGATATATTCTTTGAGTAATATTTTAACATCAAACTTGTTTACTCTTTGATATTACTTTTTATTACATTTTATTCTTTTTCTCATTTACAAATACCAAATTTTTATGACTATTTTACTGTGTATCACATGAATATAATATATGTCAAATATCATTACTATGTTATTTTTATTAGATCAAGTTGTACCTTTGTGATCTATGAGATGGATGGAAACAATTAATTGTAGATCACATAATACATCATAATTTAAGGTGTCAGGTAGTTCCCATCTTTTATGTTGATATGTATATTCATTAAAAAAATTTATAAAATAATAATCACAAAAAAAAACAATATTATCAAGTATTTATTTAAAAAATATATATTTATAATTAATAATTTTATAAATTTTGTAAATAGTGGTCTAAAATAACTATATAAAAGAATAAATATATCTACATTGACTTCCACAATTTTAATATTTATTCGTTTTTAAATGTTAATAAATGTTAGAGAAGGTATTTTTGTGATTAGAGAATTTGCTAAATGTAGAAGGAATTGAATTACCGAGAGAATAAAAAGTTATATATAAAAAATAAGTGTTCTTTAAATAAAATAAACAAGTAATTAAAAATAATTTTTTGAATTATCTAAATAATAAAAGGTTTAAAAGATTGAACATTCAAATTGATAGATAGACTTCTTCATATAATAAAGCTAAAAAATTAATAAAAATATGAAAAATTCTATAAATGATTCAATATTTGTCTCAAACAATTTATTTTATAAAATTAATATTTATGTATATAATTTAGTCTTTTTGCTATATATTAGTACGGGTATAGACAGTAATCATGGGGATGCAAATAAAAAGCCCAAGATTTGTGAGAGCTACGCCCTAACTGTGGAATAATTGAATTATGATAAAGTAACTTATCTACAACGCCGAATTGTTAGATAGAATTTAATTTAGATCAATGAAAGTAATCTATACTTTAATTTATAGTTTGTATGCAAAATGATGAGATTAGAAGGGAATTATTCAAATAATTCAGTTTGAGAACAAATATTCACAACACACACTCAAGAAAGATGTGAGAATAATAATATGATTAATAAGTCATAGACTCTTATAATTCAGAATTCTATAACTTTTATATGGTGTGAATTAAAATAAGACTATTAATTCTAAAGTTGTTTTTTATTTCTGTTATATAGATCATTGTTTTCTATATTTAATTTAAAAAAATAAAATTAAAAAAAAATCAAAATTACGTTAATCTCTCAATACCATATAACCATATCACAAAATTTGAAGAACAACGAGATTGAGTCTCATAAACATGTTTACATCAAGTTAAAATTTCAATATTTGATTCATATTCAAATTTTAAAGCCTTTGTTTTTATATTCCATTAATCTATTTGAATCATGTCAATCTAACTCCGTTATTTAACAAAGAAGATGGTTATTTATCGAAAAAAAAAATTAGAACTAGTTAATGATAGGGAAAAAAAACAGTTGATAACTTTAAAATTTTGAAATAAACAAGAAAGAGAAATTGAAAAGTGAGATAAAATGATTTTAAAAAATATTTGATTTTTTTATTTAAATTAATAACTAAAATAATTTTTATTATTAATTGATTTTTAAATTAGTCACTAAAATTTAAATACCTAGATTTTGACTACTTAAAAAAAGTTGGTTTCTAAATACATCTCTAATTAAAAAATTAGTTACTAAATTAATTTCTAAACATTTTTTTTGTCATAAAATCTATTATTTGATAATTTTCTTATAATATAATATATATATATATATATATATATATGTGCATTATCTTATGATCTTTTAAAAAATTTAAAAATTAAAATTTCTAATTATTATTAAAATAAAAAATATAATTAAATATAAAGAATAAAATAATTTATTGATAAAGATAAAATTAAAAACAAAATGTATATACCAAAAACTAGTTACCAAATAATTTCTAAAACAATTATTTTTATTAATAGTTATATATATTTTAACTAACTTGTTGAAGTATACTTTTTAAATTTCAACTTGAGATATGTGTAGGGACCACATAACAAATAACTAAGTTGTGCTTTGGTACATTAAATGTTTAAACTTTTATCGTTTTATAATGTGATTAATTAAAAACCAAAAAGAAGTTTTTATATTATTTAATCCTTATTTCTAAAATTAGTACATACGCAGACAATAAGAATATTTTTAGAACAAAATATTTAACTTTACTAAAAAAGACAATAATTATGTTTGGATGGCTATGACACATTGGACAAAATTTGCACTGCTCGAGGATTAAAATACAAGAAACTGCAAACATGCACTGTTGCAAATAAGATTTCAATATTCAGCTGCTAACTGCATTCTATATAGGTATATATAACACTAAGCATAATTGAATACACTATCATAGTTCCATTTTTCTATTACTATCGGATAAGATTCTACTCCAAAATCTGATTAATCATCATCTACAATATATAGATATAGAAGAAGATGATAACTACAAAGGAAAGCTGCAACACTGAACAAGCAGCATATGAATGGCAGAAAAATGAATTTGGTAGAGTTCTGAGAAATCGTAGTCAATACTTATACATATATAATAAAACTGTGTACAATGAAATACATCTTATGACGTATTTGTGTTAGTACGTATGAAAAAAACTGTGAAAATGGCGAGAAAAGACAGAGAGAGAGGAAATTAATATATGTTTCAGGAACGTAATTGAGAGGTGAGAGAGATGAATGCCTCTTCTTTGCAAGGGATAGTGAGACCTCCCATTGGATGATTGTAGCCAAATTCTTCCTGAGCTCGGTTGAGCAAATCAAGAAACGAAGGATGGTTCAAGTAAGATATTGGAACCACGAACCTCTTCTTTTGAGCCTCTCCCACATACACCGCTACGTGACCCTTCGGAACGTTCGAGTTGTTTCTATTATGCAGATGCTGCTGCCACTTCAATATCTTGTTCGCATGAACAGCCATAAATATCGGAAGACGAATACCCATAACTAACTGTGATTGTGGTTGAAGTGAAGATGATGCAACGATTGAGTTTGGAACTGAGAGACTTCAGTAGTTGTGTGTATATATATTGTTGCAGCAGAGAGAGAGAGAGTGGGAAGCCATACATTTCCAGAAAGGATGTTCAGAGGCACAAGAGAAAGAAGGACCCACTTCATGAAATTCAACAAAACGCTCACATGCGAGAACAGAAAACTGCGAAGCACACTTCAAAATTCAATCTTGAATCACCCACTGTCTTCAAAACAGCGTGCCGTACACTGAAAACAAAAATTCACATGTGATGTGATGTGATGTGAGTCCTCCAAAACTTAGGAACACTCGCTCGCCGTAATTTGTATTAAATGCGCAACATAATCACACATCCGTACTACCACATATCTACGAGCTCTTTCTTACTGCATTTTGTTCAGCGTTATAAAAAGATATCATAATAATATAGTAGAATTGGCCACCATATCAAATGGTCAACAAGCACATGATATCGTACTTTTTAACTATATATTTCGCATAAATGAATTCATTTGAATTATAAAAAAAAATATTCATTTGAGTTAACTATTGGTAAAATTTATGTGTATTCTTCATCCAAAAAACCAACATTATATTGATATTAAAGTTTATATACATAAAGTTGACTAGATTTAGAAACTGAGAAGCAGCTTTGATATCATATCTAATTGGAACTTGATTTTTGGGCAAACAGAAAGTGGGAGTGTGAATAAAATATAATCACAATCTGGCAATGATGAAGAAGTGGAAAATATAATTTAAAAGTTGTCCTTTTTCATTAAAGATGATAAGAGAATCAGTATCGAGAAGCACAAACGTATGAATATGCAGAGTGCATGCATGTGGGTAGAAGAAGGGGCGTGGGTCTCTCAATTATGCAGAGAATGGAGATGAATGATCATAATAATGTTATTGACTGCAAATGAGTTAACAACTTCCAATTATGTCAATGTTAGAACTCATAAATACCTTCCATTATCAAATTCCTTTTAGATATCAGAAACATAACCTTAGGGCAACACTATTCACTTCATAGTATTTCACATTGCATTATAATATACAATATTATAAAAATACTTTATTACTAATGTAATAAATATAATCTAAATCTTGTTTTGCTTTAACGCATAGGGTTATGTTATATATTTTTTCATTTTAACATAATTTTTTAAAATTTTCATGTGAATCTAATAATAATTCCTACTTTTTCATTTAGTTAATACAAAACTTTTAAAACTAAATCTTAAAGCAAGTACCAACCAATTTTTTAAAATGAACTAAATGATCTAAACTTAAAAGATAAATTACTAAAACTAAATTTAGAACGATAAATAACTAAAATAAGATAAAGCAAAATAAAGTATATTTTTTATTTGTTTTCTTAAAATGTAAGCTTATGAATGGTTCAAAAGAGAGATATAAAGGACCAACATTTTTGGTGCCAACATTGGTTTAAACAATTAATGTTTTGATTGCGTTAATGTTGGATATGTATTTGATGGGATCATAGTTTCTTTGATTAGGTTTGTTGATAGATTCGGGAATCCTTCTATCTCAAGCTAAAATTTTTTGTCTTGTAGTTTCTATTTATAGTTCGTATATACGTTGTATTTCTTTGTGAAGTATCTCGTATCTTAAAACAGAAGCAAGAGGTATTTATACTGACCAGTTGCTTGTTCAAGAAGTGAATACGTAGAGTCAAACCTATGGTCAATCAAGACAATTGGTAATGTATACTTTAGGACACACTTTCCAATGTCGAACTATATTTTTCATTATTTTAAAATTACATATTTCTCTTTTAAAATATTTATGTTCAAATAAATAAACATAAAAGACCAACTTGCCTACCTAGCTGCCGCTTTCAATTATTTGAACGAACATAGATTTCCAAAGTTGGATTTAAGAAAGACAGGAAATCAGTTTTTTATTGAAAAATAAAATAAAATGCGATAAAATTCTAATATGTAAAATTAAAAAATATTATTTGAAATACCTTAATCATACAAATTTTATTATGAATTATTTATACTAAAACATTATATTAATCACATTATCTAAATTAGAGTTCTTATTAATTTAGTTATAATTTGATTTGACTCAATCTAATCTAATTAGACCTGAGAAACAAAATATATATGTCACTAAAACTAACCATAACTGTTTAGATAAGGAGATGTAGAATTCACAAAGTTCAGTTACCATCACATAGTTCAATTACTTTATTTGTTCGTTATATATATCTTTCTCACATTTATATATCGAGGAATTAATTATAAATAAATATAGTTTTTTTTTTTCTTCCATCACAATCCACCCCAAATTGTTAACATCATTCTACAAGGAAGTGAAGAAGATGAAGATGAGAAATCACAGTGAAAAGGAAATGAAGTGCAACACCGACGCTTATCTGAAACTAATCTGAATTGGGCCATTGGCCCAAAGTCAAGATCTATATATTGGGATTAGTGGTCTCCGACATGTTTCTACTTTCTCCCTCTTTAATTTCATATACCTAAAAATATCACTCCATCACAGATATTTTATTATATCATAATCTACTTTGAAATTTCTTATATCATACAAAAACTTTCATGGATAAGAAAGTGTGTGACTTTTTTTTCTTGTTTACTTACTCACTTAAGAACTAGAATGTAAAAAACCTGGAATTTTTTTACTAGACAATTTTTAGCAGTTAGATGTTGGGTTAGTGTGAGAGAGCATGGGTCTAATTTATACATAAACAACTCTTAATTCAAAATTTTAAAATAATAAGTTTATGAATAGTAACTTCAAATTATTACTACACATGTTTGGAAAAAAATTGTTTCATTAAATATCTTCACATAGTTAGTGTAGTTAGTACCATACTAAGTTTTTTCAAGTTCAAATGTCAGAGTAAACAAATGAATCATTTAAAAATCATTCAAAACTCTTTCATATTCTTCAAAAATATGAATTTAAAGAAATTATTTTACAACCATTCTACTTGGATTTTGAACTTCCTGGACTTATATGAACATCGATATATTCAAAATATGAAATAAACTGTTATTAACAAATTAATTAATAATGGCTTAGGAGATAAAATGTGTCAAGTTGACTAATTTTTTATCACATATCTAATATATTATTTAGTTACATCAACATTATAACACCTAATACGATTATGACATTAATCAAAGGATTAAACTATACAGGCCTATATTAAATTTGAAAGACTACTTCAACCCACTCTTTTAGTATTCATATTTACTTTTGTACTCATTATTTTCTCATTCACTTACTAATTTGAGTGTTATTCACAAATAAACATTATGAACTGATGTACTTATTTCTCGTTATTGTCAACAAATTGTTCATTAACTAGAAAATTGAAAATTTTACCTCACTAATATTTCAGTTTAAACACAGTCAGTGTTAAAAACTGTTGTCATTAGAATATAACTTCTAAAATAAATACTATAAAAATTATTAAATTTATTAGCCGTTTAAAGTGGTTAAATTGTCCATGCGTGAATTTTTTTTTTCACACAATAATTTATTGGACTGAAGTTAGGCACACAGAGAAAATGAAGAAAGAATATATAAAATCACATCAACTAAGAACTAAAAGTACAAAGAATTTCACTACGAGAGAGAGAGAGAGAGAAGAAAAAGGGACAAAGCAGGTCTGCTTGGTGGTGGATGAAATAACTTTCCAATTGCTAAAACAAACAGGACCAACATTTTTTGAGCACATGTTGTGTTTGCTCTTTTTCTCTTACATGTTTATATGTGATATATGATGAAGATTTACATGTATATACTTTGGTCTGGGGAGCCACGTGTGGGGTTCACACTTCACACCATTGCTGACTGATACAATAATGACCTTCTTCCTTTCCTTGCTCCTGCTCTTCCACTGCGTTCAAACTCATTAATAAACCAGTCACAGGCCAAAGGGTGTTACGGTATTAGTGTTTTTGTGTTGGTGTTGGTGTTAGTGTTAGTGTTAGTGTTACTTCTCTTTTAGAGGTGAAGGGTAGAATGGCGAGTAAGCGGAAAAATGGTGCGAAGGGAGAGATTGTGGATGGTTCCAAGATTATGGAGTTGGTGGGAAATGAACAGGTTTTCAGCAACTTTGTGGACAATAAGTTTGAGGAGTTGGATAAGGACAGAGATGGGAAACTCTCCATGAAGGAGCTTGAACCTGCTGTTGCTGACATCGGTGCTGGCCTTGGTTTGCCTGCTCAAGGCACTAGTCCTGATTCAGATCACATCTATTATGAGGTCTTGTTTTCTTTCTTTTTCTTGCCCAATAATCCCTACTTTTTTTTTTCCCTTTTTGGGTTTTTGTCTTGTTTAGAAAATATCTTGGATTGGAATCTTGGCAATATTGTTGTGTTGTGTTGGGTGGGGGTTAAACTTAAACATGAAAGAAAATATGCATACATGTCTTTATTTGAAAGAAATTACTCATGAATGAAACAATTCTTTGTCAATTGTTTATGATTCCCACTTGGAAAACAGGTTATAACACTCGAATCGGTTGCTTCAAAGTGTCTAACTTGCTACCAAGATTGATGTTGTATGGGGCTGCTTGGCTTTTTTTTTTCACTTTTTTGCATTGGCTTACGCTTTGGCAGTATTCCGAGTGCAGTTTATTTTAACTCTGTCCATGACAATACTATCATGATGATGACTAAGAAAAAATAGCTAATTTATCACCAATAATAAAATACTCACTACCGTCATCTAATTTGTTTGAGTTCCCATGTCTTGTGGATGTGGTTTTCCCTTTGTTAATTTTTTTTTCTCTGTGGCTGTGGCTCCTTTTCAGAGAAATATACCTGTTTAGTGCTTCTGATATTGATGAAGAAACAGTCTGTGTCTGAACTAGGGATAAAAAAAGTCTTCAGTGACATTTCTCAAAATTATTGTTAATGTGGTGCTTGCTTTCTAGAATAAGTTCTCAAAATTGACTTCTAGCTGGCCCCAGAAGTTTCATAATCCATGAACCATGTTACCTTGGTAGGTCCAGTGGAAATCTGCCTTATCTGCTGCAATTACTTGCCTTACTCTATTTTTGCTTTTAATTTTCTCCATGAAAGCGGAATCTGGTGACGTATGTAGAGGAAGAAACAGTGTTAAGCTGGCAATTTAGCAGCTAATATATGTTAAACCAGACTTGATCTAGACCCTCCTATTGAAGAACTGGGAATTGTTATTTTATACTAGACTTTAGAGAATCAAAAAGTTAAATCTGTTATTGTAGTTTTGATTTGGATTAGCAAAAAGTTAATCTGTTATTATAGTTAATGATGAACTCCTGGGACCCAACCCAAAATGCTAGTGCCAGCTCCAATGCTCCACATGTGCACAAAAAAAGGTGTTCCTTTAATAGCATGCTTTGGGAAAAAGCAAATTCCTTACCTAATTTACTCTGCTAAATATGGGCAATAAAAAATTTAGAGTACAAGACAACTTAGCCCCAAGAAAGAAAAAGAAGCAATATGTTTCTAAATTTATGACGTGATATCATTCAATGTGGATTTACCGGTGGGCTTTTTCTGTTGCTGATTTTCCTTCATTTCTATTTGTTATGAAATATGATGAAGTACTATTATCATGCTAGCACTATATACTGCCCAGCAAAATTTACCCAGTGGGCTGTAATTGTTCCCAGAAATTGATTCACTTTTGTGGTACATAGGTAAACCAATATGTGTATCTGCATTAATTATCTTGATCTGAAGAAGAGTTTGATCTGTCATTATATTTTCAATAAAAGTACTCAAGCTCCTTTCACAATTTCTGCATGTACTACCCAAATTTCCATGCTTTAATTTGAACAAATAATGGAACAAGACTATATGAGTGGAAAATTCTATTGACCTTGTGTATAGGTCTTGAATGAGTTCACCCATGGCAAGCAAGAAAAAGTAAGCAAGATGGAGTTCAAAGAGGTCCTCTCAGACATTCTTTTGGGCATGGCTGCTGGACTAAAGCGAGACCCTATTGTTATACTTCGCATGGAAGGGGAAGATCTACTTGAGTTTGTGAATGGTCCAAGTTATGAAGCAGAAATGGCATCCATTTTCTCTCAGATTGAGTCCCCAAGTGGATCACTTCGTGAACATGTAATTGAAGCTTTTGGGAGACTCACTGTTGATCAAGGAGTTCCTCCCACGTCAGATTCTTGGGTAGATGCTGCAACTACTCTGTCCTTGAATGGTGTTTCTTGTACACAATTAAGTGCTTGTTTTTGAAACTAGAACTTTGTGTATCAAAACTTGATTATTTACAGATATGTCTCAGCATTTTTTTTCTTTTACTTATCCTCCTGACTAGCAATTTTTCATGAAGGTTTTCAACAACGTTGTGGATCCAGCACTGTCTCAAGCTGGGCCTGCTTTGGACAAACCTGCTGCTCAGGAGACATTTTTGGAAGAATTTAAGAAAGTGGCATTCAGTGTGGTTGATATTCTTAAAGAGAAACCTGTCATTGTCGCCCACAGTGAAAACACATTTGATGGACGCGGCGTTAAGAGACTTTTATCCAACAAGTTTGAACTAGAACGGGTTTATTTTTATTGTGATTCATTTCAATATCTTTCTTTCTTTGAATTTACTCATCCATACATGAAATTCATCGATCTGTCGCATGATGCAGACTTTGAACTTGGCTTTAGAGAATCTGCCAAAAGATCGCAATGGAAAAATATCAAAGGACTATCTGCGGGTGGCACTAGATCTGGTGTCTCCATCTGCTGGTTTGCCTCCAGTTGGTGCAATTGAAGAGGTATATTACTAAATGCATGCAGACAAAGACATCCTCTTTCCTACTTAGGTTCATCTATTTGGAAATTGCTTTCACTCTATTGAATTCTGTATGCTGCTAGATAGTTAGTTTTGTTAAAGAACTAAACTAGGCTGAAAAAATATAGGACAGATTAAGACATTTTCTATTGAAATGTTGGCATGAGTCACTTCAATGCTAGTGTTTATAAAAGAGATTGACACATTTGTTTATAAATTGATGCTGCTGTATTATAGGCTCAAAAGTTTTAGTTGGCATGAATCAGTGCTACAACTAGTTTTTATTTTTCCTCTTGGTCCATGCCATCATATCATGGCATACAATGATATCTTCTTATAAATGTTGACTTCATTTTCTTGAGCCAGAGATTAAAAAGCCGCGTGTTTGATTTGACAGATGGATAAAGTTATCGTTGAAGCCTTTAAGATGGTGAATGCCGATGACACAAACACGGTTACAGAAGAAGAATTCAAGAAAAGTTTAACTGAAATATTGGGGGGTATCATGTTGCAGTTAGAGGGCAATCCCATATCTGTTTCTTCAAACTCAGTTGTGCATGAGCCTTTAGGCTCATCTTCTACACTCTTGCAGCCATCTTCTAGTGAGACAGCATAGTTGTCTCAAGTTTATCACCGGTCAAAAAACTAAGTTCAATCATTTTTCTTATTGATGCAAATTGTTACTGGCATAGTCTCTTTTCAAGAGTCACTTTGTATGCTGTGGGATTATTTATGGATCTGAAAATGATAGAATTCCATTGAAAAAAAAAAAACTCAATTATCCTTTGCCGGGCGTGTTTATCACTTCAGTTGTAATGTAGATAGATGTCTTGTAGGCCATTGATGGTGACATAAACAGCGACTTAATATAATAATATGACATGTATTTTTCAAATCAGTCTCTGAAAATACATACCAGTAGTTGGAAGATTATTGGATGAATAGAACTAAGGAATAGTTATAAATAAAAAATAATATGGATTATGTTTCGCATGCACCATCTTTTATTGGACCTTTTGTTGTTTTTACATATATCAACAATCGCAGGCAAATGGTTGTGGAAATTTGGGATGTGCCGGCAAGAAGATGCCTTAAGTATGCAAGGAGTAAATATATCTTTGACTTCATTTATCACTTGATACCTTTAGTCAATAAAAATAGAGTCTAACTTGTGAAAAGGTAATTATTTATAAAGCAAGATTGAAAAATTAGATGGTTGAAAGAAAGTGGTAGCGAATTATTGAAGATCGGCTGAAGAACATAGCTGTTGGGTAATGATGCAGCATTACATAGCTGTTGGGACATAGTTGGATAATGGATAATGTATGTGCGTAAAAATCTATGGTTTCATGGCACTATTTAAGCTAGTATTTTTATCAGTTAAGATAAATAGACGAATCACAATCCTTTCAGATATTAAATATGTCCTTTCACACATTCGGTTGCTAATGGACAAAGACAGGAAGCCATGCCTCGCAACACAACAAGGCAATTCCATGAAGACCGATATATTGTGTTTTGAAATGTAAAATATTACATCACAAACAAATATTGCAAACTTTTTAAAGGAAAAGTAAACTTAGGTTGGTGTTTTTCTAAACAATTGGGATTTGAAAAATGGAATTTTGATATTTATTTATTTGTGGTTAACTGTGAATAAACGACCATTTAACCACTTCAATTTACGAAGATTTTGATTATTTAAATAAGAATTTAAAGATTTTAGAGAAAAAAATCCAGAGTGCTACATTTGAAAATTGAGGGATATAATAATAGAAGACTTAACGTTAGGACTTAGATAGCGTTTGGACTTCACAGACTCTCAAGAGGCTGCAACAACCAAGACAAGGGACATACAAAAATTCGTGATCTATCTACTTCTCACACATGGAATGAAAATTTTCATTGGAAGTTTGTATCCACTTTCAGGTGGAAGGAAGTTAGAGACAAAAGAAAACGGAAAAGAAGAGATTTTGTGAGATTAAATTAGATTTAAATTCTGTTATCTTAATATACATTGTTTAATTCCAAGATCAGGTTTACTTGATTTCTCCCATGATGTGGTACTAAAGGAGGACAGGTAGCATAACCTAGGAAGGAACAAACAATACATAAAGCTGTCTCATGAGAGATGAAAGGTGTAATTTTCTCAAAACATTATTGTGTAGCTTAGCATATATGTATCTGCGTGGAATATATGAATGGTGTCTATAATGTTGTTCAAATTCAAGATTTGTCTAGTCGTATAAAGTAGGTGATATTTCCAATGACATCTTGTTTGATATTTAGTGCTGTATAATAGGAAGCAACACATAACGGGTTTCTCTAGATTGATAAACAACTTATTAAATAAAGCCACCCAAACCTACCTATTTTCAACGCTAACAAAATGGTGCTCCTTGTTCCTACGCTCAAGTTGATCATCTTTTTTGCTCTCTTCGTTTTTTCAGGCAATGCACTTCTCCTTTATCTGCTGCTTCTCTTCTGTTTTCATTACATAATCCTATGCTCTTGTCTTTCTAACTGCCTTATCTTCTTCTCTTTGTTGTTCCTTTCTTCTCTTTTGCTCATTTAGCTCTCAATATTCTCTGCAGATTGCTTTGACCCTTTGGATCCAACCGGGAACATTTCCGTAACTTTTGACATTTACCAACGTACAGATGATGGATATCTGGTAAGTACAATTACACACTTAAACTGCAAATTGATTTTTGAACCACATACTTAGTACTTCACAGTTATGATGATGCACAACAAAGCGCAGCAAAAATTCCCCTGGAACTATACACCATATATCTGGTGGTTTGCAAATTACACTAAATAGAAGCATTTGAAGTTTATTCTTCTGACACCAACTAGTTGATTAAGTTCTACCGTTTTGTTGCATACAATATAAAACAAACAATGAAGCACACAACTAGAATGTTGTTTTGTTGTTGAAATCTGAACTAGAATCGAGCTTGGAATGTAATGTTTTGTGCAGGCAAGGGTGAGACTTGAGAACTACCATCAGTATCGGCATGTGGAGAAACCAGGGTGGAAGCTAGGATGGAGATGGGCAAAGAGTGAAGTGATATGGTCAATGAGTGGTGCCATAGCAACCGACAGAGGGAATTGCTCATCTTACAGCGGTTCTCAGATGCCACATTCGTGCAGGAACGATCCCATCATAGTTGATCTCTCTCCGGAGGTCTCAGAAAACAGGTCAGAGCATTGTTGCCGTGGTGGCCTCCTCTCTGCCTGGTCTATTGATCCTTTCGGTGCATTCTCTTCATTTGAACTTGAAGTGCGCAACGTGGGAGATAACCCACTTGGACAACCACCTAACAATCTTACATTGATGGCCCCAGGTCCTGGTTACACTTGTAGCCCCCTTCTTGACACTCATCCCTCGGTCTCCTCAGATTTTGGGGGACTAAGACAAGTTCCTGTTCTCAGTAAGTTAATCTTCTCATGCCATGTAATGTAACATTCTCCTGCAACAAGTGGTTTTTCTTTTGAACTTAGATCACAGTCAATGATTAGTTTACTAAATTTTGCACTTCAGGAACTTGGAAATCAACATGTGCGTATTCAAGTTTCTTAGCAAACACATTACCGGTATGCTGTGTTTCCCTCTCATCATTTTACAACCCCGTCGTCACATCTTGCCGAAATTGCAGTTGCGGATGCAGAGAAGCATATAAAAGTACAGCTTCTTGCATAAGGTGTGTATTTCAATTGCTCACTCACATTTGTGTGAATGCCTTTGTAACTTTCATTCCCTCTCCCTATTCATTTGGGTGCTTATCTTACCAGGCCTGGTTCCTTGTCACGGTCCAATGAGGACAACACGATTGAAACCGTTGAATGCACCGACCACATGTGCCCCGTTCGAGTCCACTGGCATTTCAAGAACAACTATATGAACCAGTGGAGAGTGAAGCTTACCATTTCTAACTACAATTACAACAAAAACTACTCCAACTGGAACTTGCTGGTCCAACATCCTGGTTTCACTCAAAAAACATCAACCTACAGTTTCAACAGCACTAAACTTCCCACCCTCGGAATCCAAGGTACTGTCTTCATGATCATACACTTCATTTAACCATAGCTATATTAATCAAAAACTCAAAATACTCTTACTGTGCAGTTCTAATTAAGAAATAAATCTGTGGCAGATGGAGTTTCGCTGTTTTGGGGAATAGATTTTTACAACAATGAGCTATTGCATTCTGAAAAGGCCAAAGTGGGTGTTGTGACAACAGAAATACTGTTGGATAAAGATCCAAATTCTTTCACAGTAAGTAATGGATGGGCATTTCCCAGAAGAATATATTTCAACGGTGACAACTGCGAAATGCCTTTACCTGACACGTTTCCTATGCTGCCAAATCGTAGCTCTACTCTAGCACCTCCTTATTATGGTTTTACTCTCTTATTCATCCTTTTGTTTCTTCCCCTGTTAGTCTCTTGGGTTTGAACATACCTCATTTTTTAAGAATGTTTTGTGTTTTCTTTATATACATATTGGAAAATTGTAATTCTATATATTATAAATTATAGATTTCTAAAACGCCATAATCTTATTAGAAAAAACTTGTATTAGTATACAGGAACAAATATACTCTAACAGTATGCTATATAATAAATTAATGACAAAAACTATAGTAAATTCCATCTTTTATTTTTCTTTTTTTATAATATGTTGATATTTTACATTCTATTTATCGGAATAAAAATGAAGTATAATACGAATAAAGATGTTGGTGGTACAGATTGAAATTTTGGAATTTAAGTTTAGTTTAACTTTAATTAATCAATTTCTAAAGTAATGATTTTAGTCACTTCTATATTATAATCTGATCTTATTTTTTATATATAAGTTCATTAACACGTTTAATTTTGATTTTAATGGAAAATTGTAGTTGTCAGTTTTGCTCTTTCTCTTCCTCCCACTTATCGATTAACTCATCTTTTTCTTTAATTTTCTCCAATTTATCGTCATTTTACATGAAATTATAAAAGAAATTAACAAATTCACGAATAAGTAGAGACGACAAATAATTTACATTAATTTAGTACAAATATATGTATATATATATATATATAGATAATACTTATATTTTAAATAAGGTATGAAAATAGTACGAATATATATATATATATATATATATATATATATATATATATATATATCATCTCATACTTTTCCGAATCTTCATACTCATTTTTTTTTTAATTTATTAAAACACATATAACTTATTAGGTAATATAAAAAATTGATATTTACTTTTATTTGATTTTTAATTTCGTAACTTGTAATATGTAATATATATATATATATATATATATATATATATATATATATATTAAAATGGGAAAAAAAGAAAATAATATCATTTTGACATTAGATACTTAATAGTATCATGCTTTTTTATAGTGAATTTTAATTTTTATAAAATAATAATAATAATAATTAATATTTTAAAAAATAGATAGACGGGTATATTTTTTAACATTAGAAATGAGAGTGAAATAAAATTTCATATCAACTTAATATAAAAATAAAATTTTACATTGAAAATTAAATGAAATAATCAAATTTACATCAAAACCCAAAATAGAAATATCGGTAATAAAATAGTAAAAATCAGGTATAATTAGTCGTATAATACTCATACTTTTAATTTTTTATTTTTTGGAAAAAAAATAAAAATGCCACGTGTCAAGTCCCTGTGTGTGACACGTGGCGTTGTCAGTGCCACGTGGTATTGCAATGTCACGTGTTAGTGTCATTATCAGATGTCATTGTGTTGATCTCGATTTAGTCCCCATATATGTCTTTTTGTTTCAATTTAGTATCTAAATAAGTGTATTTGATTCAATTTTGTCCCAATTTTTTTTAATAATTAAAATATTTTTGTAATCCATTTTTTATAAGATTAAAAATAATTAAGTATAAATATTTTTACAAAATTAAGTACTAATATTTATATTTTTCTTCTTAATTTCAGACCAAATTTATTATTTATATAAATGTTATACGAATATTTTTTATTAAAAACGACTTTTTAACATATTACTTTATTAATTACTTTTTTATTAAGTACTCATGTTTTGTTAATTTTTTTTTAATAGAACAATATTGTCTCTTACTAATTTTAAACCAAAATTTCTATTGGTTTGAATGTTATACTAATTTTTTTTATTATTAAAAATGACTTAATAAAATAACTTTTACCACTAAATTTTAATATAAATATCAAATACTTAATTTTTGTTAAACTTTTATACTTAATTACTTTTAATTTTATAAAAAAAATGGATTTTAATTATGAAAAAAAATTGAGACAAAATTGACTCAGATACACATACTTAGGTACTAAATTGAAACAAAAGACATACATGGAGACTAGATCGAAATCAACACAATGGCATCTGATAGTGATATTGACATGTGGCACTGACAATGTCACGTGGTACTAACAATGCCATGTGGTACTAACAATGCCACGTGTCACACACAGGGACTTTACACGTGGCATTTTTTATTTTTTTTCAAAAAATTAAAAAAAATTAAATAAAAAATAAAAAATTTTTTAAAAAAATAAAAAAAACTACAGACTGACACGTGACACGTTGACTAACGGCATTCGTCAATCCTGTGTGAAAGAGACCTACTAACCCCACATCGGGTACTATACGACTAATTATACCTAAAAACTATCTAAACCAATAATATTTTAAGCACTTAATGAAAACATTTTTGATAAAAATTTGATTAAAATACTCAATTTAAGAGAATTAAACTTTATATATATATATATAATATCAACCATATTTATCATTTCATTTTCATGGACATATTAAAAATTAAAAAGAGATATTTTATTGTTGAAAAAAGAAAACAGTGTCATAGCGCGATAAAAGAACCAAGAATCTGCAGCAAAACAATCAGAGAAGAAGCCATGGCGGGTCAACCCAAACCTGATATCCGACCCATATTAAACATCGTCATCGTCGTTGGTAACTTACACGCCCCTGTACGTTATGCTTTGCAGTGCTTTTGTGTGATGGTGTTAATGTTAGTGTTGTATTGAATGGAATGAACAATAGCTATGGAGACGGAAGCACTTCCCATCGTCAATAGATTCCGGCTCACTCAGCATCCTCGCTCCTTGTCTGTATCCTCTCTCTCAGTTTACTCTGAAATAACTAATTAATATATATATATATATATATATATATATATATATATATATATATATATTATAAAAAGATCCTTAAAGATTGTACAAGAAACACTCCAAAATATTTTTTTACAAATCAGTGTTTGTTAGTAATCTGCTTCTATTAAATAAATTGTCAATTTTAAGGATTATTTTATTAGTTTTATTAATTTTAAAACTAACTTGATTAACGATTAGAATTTCAAGGAAAATTCACTCTTTTGCGATCTCTTTCTCTGCTTAGTTTGTCATACAAGTTATCTTTTTTTTTTTTTTAATTTATTTTGGTCAACCTTCAGCTTAAAAGAAATAGAGCATTGATGCTATGCTGCTTACAAATCTTGGAATTTCCTTGGTGTAGTTTTTGAACTAGTTATCTATTTGGTTTCTATTGAGGAGATTGAAGCAAAGTGGACCTTTGCTTTTCACATATTTACAATAGATTGAAGTTTCTATACACAATGGTGCAGGTTTCCAGGAAGGGTTCCTTGGGTCCGTTATCATGGGACATACAAGGATCTTAGTATAAACTTGATTTGGCCTGGAAAAGATCCAGCTTCAGGTAAGATGTTTTCTCTTTTTCCTTCGATTCTTCGTGCACCACTTCTAACCACCCAATTATCGGTTGCTTTTACAATTATCACTAGTTAATTTCATATCCGATTCTGTTGGAGATTCTACTTGGATCGTTGATATAATTATATTATCACTCTTTTAATTTTATGATTTTGTAACCAAGTTATGTTTAAATATAAATTCTAACATTTTATAAGAATCTATGTTAACTGCTGTTTGAATTTATCTCATCATCAGCTATTGGACCATTATTAAGTATAGTGAGTCCTACGAACTTCTCATTCCAGGCACGAAATCATCTCTTAGGGAGCCCCTAGTTTTATTAGTTCTGTAAGATTTAATAAGGTTTAAACTCAAATTATAAGAGGTTCAGGTTCTTCTAAGTGTGGGCAAAATTTGTGATGGGCCACCGTTGTTAATTAGGTTAATGATGTATTGATTGTTTGGAAGAAAAGTGATAAGCTGGGAAGAATGAACGAGTTTATGTTCCAATCAAAAACCACTATGACCAAACAATAGAAAAAGAATAACAGGGTTTTTGCTGAGTTTTGTCTAGATTAGACTTTCTTTGTTTCCTCATTGTGTTACATGGGTGGTAGTTTGGATGTCTCTTAGAACAACTATAACATGACCCCACCTACATAAAGAGAGAAAGTGGCAATTTGTTTTGCCTGCTACTTTGATTTGACGAGTCTTGATCCATTTCTTTCAGGGGTTGATAGTATAGGCACAATACCATCTGCTCTTGTAACATATGCTGCTATTCAAGCATTACAACCCGACTTGATCATCAATGCAGGCACTACCGGTGGCTTCAAGGTTGGCACTGTCTTCTCCCACAGCATAATAGTGTTAGACTTGCCGGATTACTAGTTTTGAACTCTCAAATGTCTGTTATACTTTTCGCATCTCTTCCTGGGTTAGTTTGTTTTGATCCTCTATATTTGAAATTATTGACGTATTCATTTTTGCAATAGTTTATGGTAACATGTGGTACAATGTTTTGAATCTGACCCTGTATTCTATGTTAAATACTGCTTCTTATATTTTTCTAATTTTTTTGTGATGAATGAACTTATAACATAAGTGTTTTATGGTAAAAATCAATTGATCTAATGCATTATTTGTAAATGGTCATTGATTTGATGTCTCATAATTTTATGTATAAATTGTTCTGGTATGAAGAAATTGATTACTAAAATGTATTACTGTGTGAATGGACAATATGACTGTGGCATGTTGATGACAAACTTATTTTCTACCAGCATGTGCAGTTGTTGTACTTCCTCCCCCACTGGTGTACATGACTCAAATACTAACTCTCAGTGAATCAAAATCTTATGATGATTATACAAGTTGTTAAAAATATTATGATGCAGCTATATGCATGTGTGTGTACATGAACATATTTTTCTAAATAGTGTTTATTGTTGAATGTTTTCAGGCCAAAGGAGCTAGTATTGGGGATATTTTTATTATATCAGATTGTGCTTTTCATGACAGAAGAATACCAATACCTGTAAGTGTAATTCCTCTTGATAGTTCTCGATTGTTGTTTTTTACACTCTTCTCTATTTGGAAGTGCAGTTGGCTGTGTCAAGTTTTTATTTAAGAAAGCAATTGATGGAATAATCTATAGTGATGTTAGTGTTTTGGTACTACGTATGTGTTGGGGGAGAAGGTGTGAAGCGTTAAGAAAATACATCCTTTCTCTGTTTTGGCTTTTGTTCTATCTATGTGGGATGCATGTCTCTCTTTTAACATGTATCTCTTCTTTCCTTCCAATAATATTATTTAACTAGGAAAAAGAATAATAGTTGAATGATTTCAGCATGATATACCTCTTATTCTTTATTTTCTCCATTGATCAAATAGAAAAAATATGAGTAAGTGTTAAAGATCCTACATCGACTAGAAATAAAGTCAATTTATAGTGTCTAAGTAGAGACATTTATCACCTTACAAGCTAATTTGATGAGATTTAGTTAGACATAAGCACACTTTTTAATATAGTATTAGAGCTTATCCTAACGAGGTTTCTAGGACCTATTGTGTTACTCGCTATCGACCACTCACAAATATCTCATCTAATGTACAAGATGTACGTACCTTGACATGAAGGATGTGTGTAGGAGACAACTTTTAACAAGTTTGTTTTTTAAGGATGATTTGGGCTTAAACTCACTTCTTAATATTAAGTATAGTGGTTGACCTATCTATACCATTTGTGCAATTGCTATATACTAAAAGTATGTCAAGTTAGATTTTAATCAAGAGGATTACATACTATTTTTCTCTTAGAGTTTTCAATTAGTCGATTAGGAATCTTATTGACAATTATTTGGCTAGAGACTTAGAGTGATTTATTTCAGTATTTCTTGGTCGATAATAATGGATTTTAAATTTTAAAACTTCTGTTGAGATATTCCATTTGTGAGTTGAATGCTAAATAGATGTATGTTTTCAGGTTTATCTTTTAAGCCTTTTTGGGGGTGAGGGGTGAACAAGAACAAAGTTGCTCCGTGCTCACAATGTAGTGAGTAAGAAGTTTTTCTGTAAACATTAATATATATAGACATGAAATGTCTTTTGCAGGGATTTGATCTGTATGGAGTTGGTTTACGTAAAGCCTTTAATACACCAAACCTTATAAAGGAGCTGAATCTAAAGGTGAGTAATATTTGATAAAATGTATACGCTTCTGCTGAAAACAAAACTCTTCATAACAGTTAATCTTGCCGATCAAAACAAAAAATTAACAGTAATCTTATTCAAAATTCATATTGCCAACTAAATCATGTGCCATCTGTTAACCAGATTACCTGGATTGAAAGAGATGCAAATGCCATCTTGCAAAGTTTGTGCATTCGAGCACAAAAGTTATCTTCCTGTTTTTATGACTGTCTTGACTTGACACTTTGGAGTTCATTTTGGATTAGATTCTTACTGTTAATAATATCCGTATGATTAGACGTTCAAGGATTAATTTTGAAGCCAACATATTATAATCTGCCCAAGAGAAATGTTAGGAATGCAATCTTCTATACATTATTTTGAACACACTTTTTTTGTTGACTAAAGTTAATTGGAAATCACATAAATCACAAGTTTCAACCCCTAAAAGAGTGTGTTAGAAGATGTATATTAATGAGTGAGTTGCTAACACTCGTCATGTGCAAAAAAATGTCTAATCTATTTTATTTTTTATTTGCCTCGTTGGACAACCATCTCTGCTGATAAATTGGAGATTTACATGTTTAATTCATTTTCAGTCAGTCTAATATGCAATCAGTGAATGATGAAAGCAAACCATTTTATGCCAATGCAAAAAGAAATTGTCTAGCTTCTGCCAAGTTGGTGACCTTTACTTTGTTCAGGTCATTAATACATTTATCTCTTGCTGTTTATATACTTTATGTTTATATTTCTTCTTTTGAGGCAAGGTGGTGCAGTCTTGGCATAGTTTGAACCCATACCCAATTTAGAGGGAATTGAATTGAACCGGTTTTTCCTGTATTACCATTAGTGTTAGATGAGGTTACAAATGCATTGCTGCCTTTGCATTAATATCTTGCAAGTGAATAAACAGCTTTAACCTAGATAATAATAGTAGTCTTCACACCAGATAAATATCATACTCTGGAACATGGTTATGTTACAGTTGAAGATCAAATACATGAACATGTGCCTTGATTTGCTACACTGTGTATTTGTTGCCCAATTCTATAGTTGTTTTTACGTTACTTATGTAAGACTTGAACTTTAAACGACATTTGCTCATTATTTTCAGGTGGGTAGATTGTCTACTGGTGACTCTTTAGACATGACACTGCAGGATGAATCATTAATCATGGCAAATGATGCAACAGTTATAGATATGGAGGTAAACTGATTGGCACATTCCACTCATATTGGGAATTGCATGAATCCACATATTCACAAATAACATGTTGTGTCATCAAATAAATCCCCATTTAAATATCAGAGGACTGAATAACTAACTAGTAATTGTTCTGATCGTTCAATTGTGAAATATATAGGCTTAACTCCCAGTTTCAACATTTTCTTCCAGGGAGCAGCTATTGCTTATGTTGCTGACCTTCTGAAAGTTCCAGCAATTTTTGTAAAAGCTGTAACTAATATCGTTGATGGCGACAAACCGATTGTAGAAGAGTTTCTGGAGAATTTGGCTGCTGTAGCTGATGTGCTTGACCCGGCTGTTGAACAAGTTGTTAATTTTATTAATGGAAAATCGGTATCTGAACTTTGACAAGGAAATTTCATCTTCCAAGTTGTTTTGTATTCAATTATGGTGGGCTCAGGCTAGAACACTGTCATTATTGATTAGGAATTTGTTTGTGAGATTTAAGCAAAATTAAACTCAGTATAAACTGAAGATATTGCATCCCTTCCTCTCTTCCCTCTTTTGTACTATTCTGACGTTGATGGCTGTGCAAGTTATCTGCTAACATTTGTGACATTCACTGTAAACATGTACACAAACCAAGTTTGGACAAAATAAAAAACTATGTATAGAATAATTGTTTTTTGGCAGTTTATTGAGAATAATCATTGTTTCACGACAAATGTAAATTTATATTTAATGGACCTCTGATCAAACCCAACAAAAACTATACTTCCAATTATTGATTTTACTTTTAAATTCTTCTTAATTTATTTTTTTCAAATATTCATTTAAAAACTAAGGATAAGTTCACGTAGTTAGAAAAGTATATTCAAATGAAATATATTCCTGTACCAAAAGAAAATCAAAATATATTCAAAATTAAATAACTTATTTACTATTTAGGTTTAAGTTGCAGAATGTGATTATATTTATCCAAAATCAGGGAATGTCGTACTTATTTTTGCGTAGAGAAGTGTTTATTTGTTTTTATTCCCTGTATTTATCTTTTGCTTTTATTTGGTATTATCGATCTAGGTTAGTGTTATTTATAATATAAATTACATACTTATTGCAGATAGATATCACATAGTAATTATATTAACTTAACAACTATTTTGGAAATCACAAAAGGTTATGTTTTAATTAGCTAACAATATAAACTATTTTACAACCAATGGTGTGGATATATTACATTTTATTATAATTTAGTAATTATATTTTTACTCCTTTTACAAATTTTAAAATATAATTTTAGTTCTCCAAAAATTTCATCTTATTTTTTTCTCATTAATTTTGGAATACTAATGTTTGTTCTTCTAAGTGTGTATTTAAGAGTTTATAATCATTATTTAATTATTGTTATTAGACATTAACTATAAAGACGTTAGTTGAGAAATAAATAAATTAGACAAGTGATTAATAAGTTGAATTTTTCGACACTACCCAGATTAAAAAGAAAAAAAAAAACTTGAGGAACAAAAGTACAACAAAATGAAAAAAATTTACTGGCCAAAATAAAGTCATATTATTTCATATATATATATATATATATATATATATATATATATATATATATATATATATATATATATATATATATATATATATTATTTCTCGTGGGGAACAGAGATAGAAGCGAAAAATAGTACGAATCTGCAACAAATAGTCATGGCTGCGCTTGGGGACCAATCAGATGCTCCTCCTCCTCCTGACCAGCAAACCATGGCTGCCCAGAACAAACCCATTTCTAACATCGTCATCATCGTTGGTACCCTAAGATGTTATGTTATCTTCAATTTTCTATTCTATTTAATTGTTCTAATATTAATGTTAATGTTGTACGGAATGAATAACAGCTATGCAGACGGAAGCACTTCCCATAGTCAACAGATTCCAGCTCACCGAGGAACCTAATTCTCCGTCTGTATCTCTCTTCCTCTCTTTTCTTTTCTTAGGTTTTAAGACTACTTACTGTAATTAGTTAATCACCTTCTTTATTTCTTTTACTTTGGCCTAATCTTGGGTGAAATGAAATATTGTATCATATTATGTTGTTTTCTAATTATTTTTTAATTCCTGCAGCATCTTAGAATTGCTTGGACTAGATTTAGTTTTTTTCTTTTTCAATCAATTATTGATTTATTTGTTACTGCGAGGTTGAAATATAGTGGACCTTTACATTTCACATATTTACATTGATTGAAGTGTCTGTCTTTGCACAATGCTGCAGGTTTCCACAAGGAGTTCCTTGGGTCCGTTATCGTGGGACATACAAAGATCTCAATATAAGCTTGATCTGGCCTGGAAAAGATCCTGTTTTAGGTAAGGATGTTGGTTCTTGTCAATTTGATTGATTGGAAGAAATGTGATGGGATGGGAATAATGAATTTGCTGCTATGAAGCTTTTCCTAATCAAAACCTCTAGGAAGAAATATAAAAACATGATCTCTGCCCCTTTAATGAAGTCTGGACTATGTTTCCTGATTGTGTTACATCAGAAGTAGTTTGAATGTTAGTCGGTATAACTGTAACATGCCCCCATTTCATGTCTTCAAGGAACATAAGGAAAGCAGCAATTTTGGTTTGACTGCTAGTTTTCATTTGACAGGGTTCTGATCTATTTCTTTCAGGGGTTGATAGCGTAGGCACAATATCATCTGCTCTTGTAACATATGCCGCTGTACAAGCATTACAACCAGACTTGATCATCAATGCAGGAACTGCTGGTGGCTTCAAGGTAAGCACTGTCTTCCCTTGAGCAATAGTCTTATGGTAACTGATTTTCTAGTTTTGTATCCCAAAAAATGTCTGTGCCTTGTGCTATTTGTTGATCTCTTCGGTGTTTAGCTACTTTTGATCCTCCTTCCTGTGAAATTGTAGTCATATTCATTTTCAATATATGAATTAATTATCTGTTGCAATGTTTTTCATTTTTTACATACCCTCTTGGTGTAGTTGATACAACTGTTTTTTTATTACAGGAAATCATTGTCACTGTATAGTACACGCATTTCAAAGAAAAAAATTTCATGCTGTAATCTTATGTTAAATAACTTTTTGTCTTCTAAAAGATGTTTTTATAACTTACAATAAGTGATCAAACAAAGTTAAACGAAAAACATAATTTACAATCAATGATAGCCATTGATTGTGCTTTATAATTTTATATAGATTTTTTTTTTTTGTAATCAAAAAATCGATTAAACTAAAATGCATGACTATTTAAAGTGGATTGACCGACCATATGACTGTAATCTATTGATGACAAGATTATGTTTACCTGCCTGTGCAATTGTTTGACTTTCCACAATTGATGTACAAATAACAAATAGTAACTCTTCATATTAAATTCAAATCTTATAATGACAGAGTATGTAGTCAAAAATATAATTTTGCAGTCACAGACAAATGAATTTGTATATGCATGAACATATTTATCTAAGTGGTGTTCATTACTGGATGCTTTCAGGCCAAAGGAGCTAGTATTGGTGATGTGTTCATTGTATCAGACTGTGCCTTTCATGACAGAAGAATACCCATACCCGTAAGTGTTTTGTTATGCCTCTTGGTAGCCCTTGATTGCTTTGTCTTTGCCCCCTTCTCTACTTGAAGTATGTTTGACCATGGCAAGTTGATATTTAAGACTGTAATGCATATAATATCTATTGTTTGTTGTGGTGGTGTTTTTTTTTTACTGTGTACTGGAGGAAAAATGGGGAAAGAGAATAAGAAGAGTATCATTTTTGTAGTTTGAACTTATTTCTATCTTCTTAGGATTTGGTTCATTTTACATGTGTTCTTCTTTAATTCTATTAATGCTCTATCTACAATAAAATTTTAACAACGTCAGTGTTATATAACTCATCTTGCTCTAGTTCTTAGTTAACCATCCAAGAAAAGTTTGAGAAAGAGTAATGTGATTGATCTATCAGTATCATTAATTTTGACTTATTAACTTAGTGGGTTAAATGCTATGTTTTCTTTTATAATTTTCTGTTGGCGCAGTTAAGAATCTTGCGTATAAACTATTGGCAGAGAGTTACCATAACATATTTTAATATTTTTCATTGATACTGGTGAATTAATTTTTAATTCATTGATAATTTGTTTCATGCTTGCAATGTAGTGCAGTAGAAGTTTGATATGTTTGATATCTTTTGCAGGTTTTTGATCTGTACGGGGTTGGTTTACGAAAAGCCTTTGAAGCAGCCAACCTTGTAAAGGAGCTTAATCTAAAGGTGAGTGTTATTTGGTAATATGATTTGCTCTTGAAAATAAAACACTTTATTTAAAATTCACATTCGCAAGAAATACCTTGATATCACAAAATGTTGTCATCCAAAATTCTGAGTTAGGTTCCATTTGTTAACCAGATTACCTAGATTGAAGAACTGCCCGCTCATTTTTGTGAAGTTTGTACCTTTGATCACACAAATTGTGTTGTTTTTCTAGGATTGTCTTGGCTTGATGCTTTGACTAGGAGTTCAGTTGAGATTAGTCACTCCTGCTGACATCTTGGTTGCATATGATGTATGTTTAGACTAGTTTATGAATCGGTATGTCTTGTAGGATAAACATTTCTGCTGATAACATGGAGATTTACATGTGTAATTTATTTTTTCTACTAGACAATGTCAAGCTATGAATTATAATTTATAAATCGTAGATGAATGGAAAAAATATAAACCCTTTTTTTTATGATAATCTAAAGTTTCCAGGTTGTTGACCATTACTTTTGTCTAATCATTAATGTATTTATCTCTCTGATATTGCTTATTACCTTTATGTGTTCTTTAGAGGCCGGGCAATACACTTTTGTCTTGTATATTGGTGTATGAGGAGGTTACAAATGTATTGCTGATTTGCGTTGAAAATCTTGCAAATGAATAAATAGCTTTAACTTCAATTATAATAATAGTAGATCACTTTCACACGAGATAAAACATCCTAGACAGAAGCAAGTTGATGTTCCATTTTACAGTTCAAACAGATGAAAAATGTACTTTGGTTTGTTTCATTGTGTTATTGTGGCCAGTTCTTTTGCTTAGATTAATTGTGCAGAACTTGAACCCAATTAATATATGTGCATATTTCAGGTGGCTAAATTGTCAACTGGTGACTCTTTAGATATGTCACAGCAGGATGAATCATCCATCATTGCAAATGATGCCACAGTTAAAGATATGGAGGTAATCTGATATATTTGGTTACTTTAGACTGTGGGATTTTCTGTTAATCTATGGGGAATGGCATGAATCTACATTTTCACAAATCACACCTTATTGCATAAAATAAACCCCCGTTTAAATTGCAGAGAACTGAATGATAACTAATAGTAGTTCTAATTTTTCCTTGTTGAATATTGGCTTTAACTCCCCGTTTCAACTTTTTCTCCAGGGAGCTGCTATTGCATATGTTGCTGACCTTCTAAAAGTTCCTGCAATTTTTGTGAAAGCTGTGACTGATATCATTGATGGTGACAAACCAACTGCAGAAGAATTCCTGCAAAATTTAGCAGCTGTAACTGCTAAACTTGACTTGGCAGTTGAACAAGTTATCAATTTTATTAATGGAAAGTGCATATCTGAACTTTGACAACCCAATTTCAGATTGAGTTTTGTCATAAGCAATGTTGCACCGTGGGCTCCAACTGTACACTACCATCATTGATTGGGAATTTGTGAGAATTAAGAAAAAAAATACAAACTTATAAACTGAAGAAATTGCCGCCCCACCTCTCATGTGGTCTCTTTTGTAGTTCTGGTCTTGCAAGCTGTGCAAGTTATCTGGCAAAGATTGTGGCAATCATTGTTAACATGTACGATGCTATATATTTCTAAGTGAACCACTTAAAGGAATATGTTTGATTATTGTCTCAAATTTTCCATGATGATGGAATGATTGAGTAACGATTTTAATAATGAAGTGTGTCCTATTTCATGGTTGCCCTCATATGTTTGGGATATGAATTTGCCTTATGGCCTATGAATATTCGTTGTTCAGGCCTGAGGCAATCCAAATAGCCTTATTTCTTATACAAACAAACATGTAAGCTCAAGCACATGCCTTCCTTAGTAATGTGCACAACAAAAAACCTTATCTTTGTACTTCGTGGCTCTTGAAATGCAGTGAAATTGGTCTTTAGTTAATGTTTGGGCTTGTCTTTGCAGTACATATAAAATAAAGTATATGATTAAATCTGGGAGATACTTAAAGGTGCTCCCTTAAGTATCTGTGTCTGACTTAGTTTTAGATAAATATCTGATCTCGTGTTAAGGAATCGATTATAGTTTAAAAATTAATTGAGACAAAATAAATTTTAGTAGCCTTTTAATTAAAAATAAAATTAAAGTTTTACTACAATCGTACTTTAAAAAAAAAAGAAGGAAATATTTAAACATAAATTACTCTACGAACTCATTTTTAAATTAAAATCAATTTTTTAAAAGCTTACTAAGACACTTTACATGTTTAGTTTAACTTATTTAATCTTGTTTTATTTAAATTATTTTAGTGCAAGTAAGTGGTTGTTTCCCCATTTTAAGCGTTACCAAATTTATATTTATATTAAAATTATATTGAATGCAGTGGTATAACCATAAGATATTTGGACCATTTTTGTATAACATGAATTTTCATAAAAATAAAAGTTTTGTTTTTAAGTTCCAAAAGGTTGAAAGTATTTATAAAAGGTTATCAAAGTGTGTGTTTTATAAAACTATTGTATCAGAACAAAATTTATAAACCTCTTAAACATAATACCTCATAGTATTTAACTATAACTATAGCTATTTAGTCCAGCCTTAACAAAGACGTTTTTCCCTAACTCTAATACCACCTTTAAGAAATTATTTTGAGATTTTGCACTATTTTTTTATCGAGTCCCTCAATGTCACGTACTAAGGTATCGTAAGATTTCATTCAATTTTTGCTTTAATAGTATATATAACTTTAAGATTTTAGGTAACTTAGTGTAGGTCCAACAAATTATTTTTTTATTTACAATTGATTATTTAAAGAAATTTTAATTATCGAAAAAATCAAATATCGAATTAAGAATATTAATAATTGGTTTTTAATTAATAAATTTTATACGACACTAAAAACACACCTAAAAGAATATTAAGAATCCAAATTAAGTTATTGGTTAAAAAATATATTAAATTTTATTTTTTAATTCATGCTTTTCATGTAATATCGTACTAATGAAATCATATAATTTTTAGTGTGACATATTGATAGGTGTTGCTCTTTTTTCTTCTCTTATTATGTTCTTCCATTCGCACTTCCCTCAGTATTTTTTTTATTAATTTTTATAGTTATTAAAATAATTATCATCAATTAAATAAAAGTTTACAGAGATTTTAATTTAATTCTTTTGCATTTTTAAAAAATATTCATGTGAAATACAGAGGATAACCAAACTGATACAATACATAAAACTCCCAGATGTTAATTTTGGACACGGAATACAAACACCTTTAAAAAATACCATTATCTAAATGTTATGGAAAAAAAAAATAATCCCTTCAAAGTTCAAAGAACTTTATGACCACTCCCACCACCCTCATTGGCTCAAGTCAAACAGTTAACAAAGCTTAAAATGCAGAAATGTTCTGTCAACAACTGAATTTCTTCAAGACCTAAGCAAATAGACACATCGTGTGTATTATAGCATTTCCAACTACAAATAACGTCTCTTCAGCATAAATATCTAGTTTTCCATTAATATCTAACTTTACAAAGAACCAGATTCTTCCAAGGAGCCAAACTCTTCCAAACAACAAATATAGCTTGCTTTATGTTCATGTAAATGCAAATATGCAGTGAAGTGAATCGTGTGAATCACACCACTCCAGAAGGTAGACGGAGAACAAGCTGTCCCCCGAAAACACTGCAATAAATTATGTATCGTAAGGAACAGAATCACGCTAAAAGAGGTCAAAATAGAAAAAAGAGACCTATATGATGCACTCAACCAACCTTTGAACATAATAGTAACAGAAATCTGCTAAGATAAATGTCTGAACAATTTCTGAAATAAGCACCATTGACGGCCACAATCCATACCCCAAGGCAACTAACAAATGTCCACGACTATCCAACACCTGTTACAAACAAGAAATGGTAATTTGGTAGGACACTACCAATTTGCAAATCCACAAAGCTGCCACTAAAGTACTTTGCTAAGAACAGCAAATTAATAATCTGCTAGCAAAGAAATTTGATTGAATTTAAAAGATAGAACATACAAACAAACCATAAAATGAAATCAGATACAGGCAGACTACATGGTCCTACAAAACTCAATACATTTAGAAGAAAGCTGTTATTATGCCAATCCAGAAATGTCCATCTTAGTGATAACAGACACCAGGACAAGCAAGCAAACAAGTGACAACTGAATTTGAAAATGGCTCATAGAGCTGACTAATGCATTCACAAATTTTAATGAACTAATCATCATACCTGAAGAACCCAATGAGCACAACTCAAGAATCTCGCCACGCCCAGGGCAAATACATAGTGTGCCGTGAATGGCTCAACAATCTGAAAGCATAAAGGGAAATAATGAAGAAGGAAATAGTATAATTGTATAACGTAATGACATGTATGATGCATGTTGTTACATACTTTGGTGTTCTGCATGACTCTAAGTTGGGGCAGTACCGACACAGCTTCAAGATATACACAGAATGCCCAGAAAATCCTGTTCAATAAATGATGTGAAGTTGATGGATGAATAAACAAGGCTAACACAGCACAGGGTACCGCCTGCATTGAATTTCAAAAATAGAACAGGTAATGCACAAGTATATAACCTTTTAAGTTGAGTAAAAGAAAAACAATGTAGAATAAGAAGCTTATAATTTTGAAGTGATTACCACATGGTATATAGCAAAATTGTCTTTCTCGTGCATGTAACTAGATCTCAATTTAAAACGAATCATGTATATAACCCACACTGTTGTAGCAAAAGTAGCCAAATCAAGAAGGGTGTGTATATCATATTCCATGACAAAACTGCAGTACAGCCTAACAGCTAAAAACAGAGCCGTCAATTCCTGGGATTTGAGTGATAATCCTGCACATCACAAAGAATATAACAAAAAAAAAAAAAAAAACTGAATAGTGTTTCTTCTTTTCAAGCAACAATGCAAGAAAATAAAATCAGTCAAACAATGCCATTAATGATCCAATGGGAACGTTCTGAACCAAACAAAAACTCGATGCCATAGGTAGGTAGGTCACATTGAGTTAAACATTAATGCATAGCGCAGAGCAATTGGAAATTTTGAAAAGGAAATTGCAGACATATTAAATAAAAATATAAAGAAATTAGATTTAATAATTTTAGCTTGAAAGATTACGGGACTAATCGTTGACAGAAAAGGAAAGGAAATTAAAGAAAGTGGAAAGAAGGGATAAGTAACCGGCACAAGTTTTTTCTTTGATGAGCTTGTAGATGAGAACAGAGATTCCAAGAGAATGAACAGCCTCGGCGGCGACGAAAAGATTGTCGTGGTCGTGAACGATGATGCGAAGAAGGACGAGAGCCGTCATGCCTAGCAAGACGGCGATTAAAGCCTTCGCCTTTGGTGGTTGCCGCCGCATCCATGTGATGATTGCGTGGATCGTTTTCTTCCCACCCCTCATGATCCCTTCTTTTTCTCTTTCGCTCTCGCTTTCTCTCGTTCCTCCGATTCAATTAATTTGTTCAGTTGTTTATTATTTGAATTGAATTGCGTTCCTTCCTAATTGAAATGGTTGCATGCGTTTCCCTCCCCAAATTCTGAATTAGGGCACAACTCAATCGACTCCAACGTCAGCTTCGACTTTGAGTCGCTGCAATTCCCCACCCAAACTGCCAGGGAAAAAAACCCGTTTTGCGCACTTTTCGCGATCACAGATATAACACTGTTGCTATTATTTATCTTAATTATTTTAGAATATCAAATTTGGAATTCAACGTTCGTGGTACGTTCTTAATGAATACTACCACACGTTCCCTTAAGCTATACAAGTTAAAATAAGACCATGATGACAAATTTGAAGTATTATCTTTTATAAAGTTTCTTGTCTATGATTGAAAAAAAAAATCCTTCTTAGTGTTGTGTTTGATTTTATTTGAATTGTATTAAAAGTTCTTAATGATATATGAAAATTAAATAGATTTAAGTTAGTCAGATTTTATTTAATTTAAAACTTGAATTACAGTTAACTTTATTTTTCATATTCTTACACAAATTACATAATTTTATCATCAAATATATATATATATATATATATATATATATATATATATATATATATATATATATATATATGAATTTGGTTCGTCGATGTTAGAATTAAAATTTGAAACAAACTACTTGAAACAAAATCCAAAAAAATTAGTTTTAATAAATTTTTAAATAATTTTTTTGGATTAATTAAATTTTAAATCTCTTAATTTATAATTTATATATAGCATATGTCTAACATGTATCTCTTTATCTAATTTTAATTACTTTTATTTGGACAGTTGAGTTGTTGAATTGAGTTTTTTTTAATGTGTGTAATTATATCTGGATTTCGTAACAAATAAATACACGAGTTTCAAATTAAAAAATTTGACATGACTCAATTATATTATAAAAATATCCATTGCATGATAATTTTACTACAAAAAAAGTTGTTTAACGTTTTATTGTATGAATAGTATAAATAAATATTTCATATCTCGTGTAATACTACGGGTAACTTAACGTTTCATAAAAAAAATAAAAAAAAAGTATTTGTCTTTCTTCTCACTAATTAGTAAGACAAATTTATGACCATTGTTTTGAGTTGTTATAATTTTGGAAAGTATTTTTTTTTAATGTAGTGAATTAATATAATTGAATTGGGTAACAGTTTTATGTTAAATGTAGCTCAATTCAGGTAAAAAAAATAAATAAATATGGGGCGAAACATTAATTATCTACTAATTTTTTCATACAAAAGATAATTACATATTATATAGATGTTGTTTTAGGAATATTACGAGTACACATTTTATACATCAAATATAACAAGAAGTAATTCGTTCCAATGAGCGATTGCATTACTTTTTTTTATTATAAAATTATTTAAACAAATTTATGGTTACTGGTTTAGTTTTTTAGTATTTTAAAAATTATTGTTTATTTGTGTTATATATCGTGTAAGAAACATTAAAATATTGTTTTTTTTTTCTAAGTTAAAGAAGTGATAGTATTTTTTAACCACCGTACTAAATCATCCAATCTCAGTTACGGTTGAGTTACGTTATTACTAAAGGTAAATTTAATTAGTTGGACTGGAAATTCATCTGAATTAAACTCATGTGAATCACTTACACCTTGGTTGATAAAGTTTAACAGAAAAATGTTGATAACAATTCGTAAATTCTAGTAAACGATAAAATTCTAATCTTATTTGAGAAAATAAATTCCCTTGACTGGTATGATTTGTAGTGAGGAAGGAGCAGGCATGTATAATTGTAAGAAATTGGCGTTAAGCTTTGGACAGAAGGAACAGGAAAACACAAGAAATGCAACATAGAAAGCATCAATGTGGTGTTTCTGGCCTTGATCTTGCTGCTGTGTTAGAAGTTGATGAAGGAAAAAGGAAGAGAAGTGAGTCTCACAAAGTCCATGAGTTTGATCTCTTGAGTAAAGGCTTGAGTAGTTTGTCTTCTTCGAGAGCCACAAGGCCTATATGGGAAGGGTCATCGAGCATCATCCTAGCCGCCAAGTAGCCAGCAATGGACCAGGTCTGGAACTTTCGAGCCTGCTTCCCAATGTATCGCCCCCCCTTTCCGTCGTAATATTCCGGCCAGTTATCCTTCAGCAATTTACCCTCAGCAATTTGAAGGGCACGTCTTGCAATTTGGGGTCTCCCAGTCTTTATCGACGCAGCAGCCAGAAGCCACAACAGAACTATAACCACCACAAACATGTTACTGAGGTTGTAATCCAGAATGGTAGCATATAGAAGAATGAATGAATGAATGAATACCTGGCCAGGATCCCCCGTTGTGGTAACTCCATCTAGTATTTTTAGGGTCACACCCTGTTATGATCATCCATTCATGGCTGTCTAGAGCTGGATAACAGACTTTGACAGGCATCTCCCCAATCAATTCCTCCCACCGTGATTCTATGAGATCCATTATTGCAGTTGACTGCTCCGGAGTTGCCATGCACGACAAGATTGCAACGCAGTTCCCGAGGCAGAACCACCGGAAATCCATCCTGGCTGGGCTCACATTCCCAACGAAGTATCCACCAAGTTGCGGCATGAAATCGAACACCCAATCTGGCAAAGATTCTGGAATAACATTGAACTTGTTCACTGCAGTATGTGAGTACTCTTCTGTTTTGTACCGGTATACATCATTGAGTTGCTTCAGATCCAACCAGAAGTGGCTCCTCATATGATAGCTTAAGGCATGCAGCCTTTTCACAATTCGCTCCATGAACTCTTTCCCTTCAGCGTCTTGCTTAAGCAATTGCAAGGCACATCTTAGAGCCATGAAGAACAATGCTTGAATTTCTATTGGATACCCATAAACACCCTGAAATCATACACAAGTTTTAAGGAAAAGGATACATGTTTAGTTTCGAAGAGAGCAGACAAGGCAAAAATGAGGGTGTCATAAACATCGGAAAACTCACCATTCTGCGATCAATCATGCAGCATCCATCAGCACATAGTAAAGTTGGAAACGTGTCAAACCCCTCTGACAGACATAGACTCAGGATCAAGCGCATACCCTTTTGACATTCAGGTTGTTCGGCCAGTGAAGAGTCTCCCGTAGACTTTGTGTATGCACGAAGTAGTATGATCCACCAAAATCCAGAATCAACAGGAGCGACCCTGCCTATCGCACTTTCACCAAAGTCTGCTATAAGAGTTTCGTGGTTTCTGACGGGATCATGGAATACTTTAAAACTAGCTGGCATCACCCCTTCTGCTAGATGGAATCTGTCAATCTTTTTCTCCCACGATTGAAGGCGAAGTGTCTTTAAAATAAAATTTTTAACAATTTCCGGTTCACCGTGCATCAGAAAAGACAAAGCACTTGGGACAAAGTCTCTCACAAACACCTATGTACAAATACGGGAATACCTTTATTAGAGCAAAAGAAAACATTGAAATGGGGAGACAGGGCAAGAGAATGTATAATGATCAAAGCCACTGACTGATCAGCGTGAAAGGAAGTATAAACCAAAATGATGAAAAAGACAAAGACTAAGCTGTAGTATAAAAAGAAAACATGGCCTACAAGTGTAGCCAAAATTAAAGTACGTGATGAAATTGTGCCTATTCTCATTATCCCCAGAAACAGAGAAAAAGAAATAGCGAGGATATGACAAGGTCTTGCTACCTGATCATAATTAAGTTGCTCATCGGAATTATCCAAAGCAGCAATTGTACCAACTGGCCGGCCACGAAAATATACCAAGGAACGCCTCAGAGCTTCCCAAGCTTCTGATGTTAATGAATGTGACTCCCATGGCGCTGATCTTGGAGTATTGATGCCAGACTTTGATAGAGGGGAATGTATATGATCAACATGTTCTGCCAGGCGAGAGGAGATATCAATTTTTGAGATCAAATGGCGTGGAGAAAAGCCTACGGATAGTTCACTCAATGATCTTTCATCACATGATCTCTGTCTCTCTATATACAAAGACCTGGGCCTATCTAATGCTTTTGAGAAATCAAATTCCTCCTTTTCTGCCTCTGAACTCTTTAAACTTCCTTTCTGAGACCCATCTCTCGGAATGGATAACATCTTCCAAAATCTTAGCACTTGCAACAGCCTTGCTCAAAATTCTGCTCAAGTAAGTATGTTGACATAAAATTAACATAGAAGTACCACACCCTTAAACTGCTAAATTCCTTGTTTCTCACAATTCATAAGTCAGAGGCACATAATTCCAAACTTGTGCACCATTCTCTTAATCCGAATTCAAAATGATATTAGTTCAGAAACACGGTTCCCAAAACTGATACTACATGAAGATTATAAACACCAATCTACAAGTGATTAACTTTGAAAATACCATCACACTGTTCAAATTCAAGCTGTTTGTCGTTACCAAAAAGAAGTAAAAAAAAAAAAAAAATCAAGTGGTTTTAACTTCAATTATATATTCCCAACTTTGCAACTCCAGATCCCTCTATCAAAGGCACAAATTATTTTCACTATTTTTTTTTTTTGATTAATTCTAGAAAGGGTCACTTCTTAATTAACTAGCAGGTCAAATTTCTCCCAGATGCTAACTGAAAAGTCTCATACAATTTGACAATCGCAAAAAGATAACCACGATGAGCAAACAAAACAAGCCAACCTCAAAAAAGAAGGAAAAACATTTAAAAGAAAGGGGGTAACTGGTAAGGAAAGTCAAGAAATACATATAATTTGGTAACGAGATATGGATATGCATAAGAAGCAGCATTGTAAAATCTCCACGGTTGTAGAATGCTATCAGAAAAAAACTAGCACGCTGCCATCAAACAATTAAGGATCACAAAACTTTCAAGATTTGCGTTTACGCATCATGCTCATCCCAAAACAATAGATTCATGCAAGCTAAAAAATGTGTAGGAAGGATGATGCATGACAAAGAGGGTTGATAATTGCTGAACGGGTCAAATAAGATAATTATTTAAAATTGCAAAGAACTAAAGAAGAGAAAAACTAACCCACCCCACAAGTTAGGAGATATTATTTTTTTTTTCTCTGGGTTTACAGTGTAAAGTTGTAGAGAAAGAAGAGAAGAAGTTGAAGCACGTGAAACAAAAAGGTCCTCTCTTTCTTTGTTTCTTTATTTCTTTATTTCTCTGTGTGATTGTGATTTGTGAAGGAAACGAGGAGTGAATGAGTCTGTTTCTGCATCATCTATCTATGATATGAAAGGATGCATCATGGGACATTTGGGTTTCCACGGAGGGGCTGATATTGTGGTGCTACGTCGGATCTTAGTCTTCTCCATTTTCTCTTACCATCATTCTCACTCACCCACAAAGTCACGTTCAACCTTCAATATTCACATCGCCTTCTATTTTTTATTTATTAAATTAAATTTTTTGTCTTTTTATTTTTTCTCCTTTCATTATATCATTTACCTTTAAGTATATTAGAGTGAGGTGAAATTTACAAAATTATCATAAATTTGTTAAATATAAAAATATAATAAAATCTTGCTATTGAAATCATTACTATCTACGTAGCAAACATCTAAACTATTATCCGCATTTAAGTATTGTCCACAATAAATCGATATGCCAAAAAAATGTTTATGTACAAAAAAGTTTATATGTTCACAAAGCCTATAAAATCCTAAAAGAAATATGGTAATGCAATAATCTCTTTGACTCTTACCAATGAAAGTCAAGGGTCTCTCAACTCGTACCTTTGTTCACCTCGAATGCTTGAGTCTAGTCTTAGGAAAAGTACAAGAAATTTTATATGCATCTTTTGGACGTTTTATCTTCCCGTAAATGTAGGTAAAATTTTTCATGTGTATTTTAATTGAATTCATTTATAATATTCTAAAGTTAAAACACCTTTACCTTGGACTACCACTACCAAGAATTCACAGAAAAAAAAGTTTTAATACCAAATTAATATATATTTAAACATAGATAATTTACTTTTATAGTATTTTACTCTTATAAATCAAAAACTATTTTCTTTTTATAATATTTGGACTACTACACATATATTTAATTTAAATCTCAATAAAAAAATACAATTGATTATACTTTATTAGTTGAATTGATTGTAATGGGATACTTCAAAGTTTTATTATTAAAAGAGGATTCAATGTATACCAACATGAATGAAATAATATAGAAAATAAGATTCATCATACATTCATACTATAATTCTATAAGTATTAATAAAAAGAGAAGTGATAGGCATGAAGGATCACACAGTTTTCATCGACCTGGAAAAAACAAAAGATCTTTGCATATCTTTCAGGTAACACACGAGTCATAAGGTTTTGAATACTTCTCCCAAAAACACCGATTTAGTTATTTTCAACAAATTTTGACTTTCTTGTGATAGTACAATATTTCACATGATGGAGTACTGCGAGAATCTTTATGAAGAAGTGGCGTAGCAGGATTTGAAGGGATGAAACTTCAAATGACCATTGACGCCTTTTCTGCCACAACATCACAAACGACTCATTAACTTCTGTGCTAAAATTGAACCACTATATATATTCTGTGCCATTAGAACTGTAGGTTAGAAAAGCTTTTGGGTTTGTTTATAGGTAAAAACTCTTGGATAAGAATCACATTACAGTGATGCGCAATAGAAACAGTTTATAGTGCGGTTTAAAGCCAAATTCAAAATTGAATTCCTTTTCATAATAAAATGGTTTGTCCCTGTAACAAGTCCAATTTCCAAAAAAGTTAGTTCAATTGATAATCTTAAACACATGGCACACAAACCATGAAATTGGCCCCCACGTGATGGTGCCTGTTTTAACCATTATTGCTGAATGTGATGGCTTACTAGAAAAAGTGGTGAGAGCAACAATTATCCAACTATCTAAAGTTGTGAGGTGGGTATTAGTCTGGGATGTGATGATGAGTGTTTGTTCTATAAAAATCTATAGGGGAAAGAAAGGCTTCTCCTTGGTATTATATATATCTGCTTGATTGAATTAAGAATCTGTAAAATCCCTTGGAGAATTTGTGAGGATGGGTTACTACTGCTATAAACGCAGGACTTATAGCAGTCATACCTCAGATGTTATTGTGATGTTGGGCGTGGCCTTGATGCTCCTCTGCATACCATGGCTCTTCACGCGTGAACAAGTGGTGGTGGTTGAAGAAAAGAAGACGAATTGGTCAGCTTTCATCACGCCAATACTCGTACTATTCATCCTGCTTTTGCTTTCACTCATTGGATCTCCAAGGAGGGTTTATGCAAAGCCAACGTGCTATAGGTGTAAGCATGGCTGTTACTGTTACTGGTAGTGTCACTCCAACACCTGCTCCATCCATCATTGGTATTGTCTTCTCTGCTTAACCATTATTTCATATATTCTTGTTTATGTTAGGAATTGAAGTTTGAGGTTAGAGATAAGAAAGTAAAGTATTATATAAGGATAAAGACTTATAAATTCATTATCTTAAGGTTTAAGGTTTTGAATTGAGAGTGGTGTCAATATTTTATATGGATGGACTCAAGTCTCGTTGGTATTGTGTTTCTCCAGTGAAATTTCTCTATAAAATCAATATCTTATGTAATTGGACTCAAGTCTCGTTAGTAAAATTGTATCAGAATACTATGATATATGATCATAAATTATATATACCGTTATAGTTTCGTATGAACATAAAAGTGTGGCATTGGGTATGGGATCAAAGCTACGGGGTGTTGCGGAGTTAGAAAAAGTTTGATTATAATTAATTTGTTGAAGATAATTCCAATTGCTTGAAGGGGAGGAAAGAGAAGAGAAGAGGAAAAAGAAAATGGATTGATGAGATGAAATGAAATTGGTGACTTATTACCTAATTTTGTCCCCACTGTACCTCAATTATTTCTTTTATATCGGCCTCAAGCGTTGGCTTTTAAGTGTATTACGCATCATTCACCTTATACAGGAACTACTTTAGTTGCTTCTATGTACAACATTTACTTTACTAATAATTAACATATAATTTATTTTCATTGCATTTGTCCTTGCATTCTTTATCTATGAACATTTTTGGTAATATTTGGCTTTAGAAACTTTCATGAATCTATAAATATTTTCACAATAATATTTTTTTTTTTGAAGTTTTGTTTGCAAGCCACGAGGGAATGGCAGTGTTAGCGAAAAATTCGTTTAGAAAACATGAGTTTGAAGAGATATAATGAAAAAGATTGTTTAAAAATTAAAGTAATTTTTTTAAATTAATTATTTCTGAAATAGTTGCTTATTTAAATAAATAGAAAAAAATGAATTATTTTTAAAATAAACATATTAGATAAGCTTATACAAAACATAAATATATTATTTTACCAAATAGATACTTAAAATAAATAAAAAGAAACTCATCGAATGTGTACAGTGGGCCAAGAATAACATCTGTGCGCGGAAAAGTCACGTATGTATGGAGGAAATTTCTGGTATACGGAGAAAAGAAAAAGACATTAATTACAAATTTTATTTAAAAGAAGTATAAAATAATAATTTATACACAAATTAGTTTTAACTGATAAAAATAGTGATTTTATTTTTTTCAAAATTTTATATAAAAAATAAATCTTTAGGCAGTGTCTAGTGTGATTACAAAATTCTAGCTACACACAAGGAGATCAAAGAAAGTATTTTTTTTATAATTATATTTATGAGCACTTACTCTTGGTTTATCTATTTTCTTTTTCATCCACTTTACATTTCATCTCAAACATAAAAAATAAAACTATCTAAAATTAAAGGTTAAGTGTAGTTTATTTTCTTTTAAAATATTTTTTAAGAACTAAATCATGGCAGTGTTCTGAATTCAAAAGTGGCAATAATTTATTTATGATTAACTCTACTTAAAGTCGAACATTAATACTGTCTGTAAAAATAAAATTTTAAAAATAAATTCTCGATGTAAAATTAATATAAATGAAAACGAGATTACAAATATAAACTATAATAACTTTACAAACCATAATTCGCTTAATCCTTTAAATAAGAAAGTGTGAGAGAGTTAAAAGAAACGCATAAAATGGTATATGTTTGTATCGCCTAGTTTATTAGAAAAGAACAAAAGTGATGGTGGGACTCATGTGTTCAACATCCATATAATGGATAAGATTTGCAAGTAATATTAAATTCACTTAATTGAGTTTTGGGGCAAAAGTTTCAATCCGTAATTCGCGATTTTTTTATAAACTTTTAATACATATTTTTTATGTGTAATAATATGCATAATTCTTAGGTTAAGCGAGGAGGTTGATCCATTTAAGCCATGAATTTTGTGAAACAAATACAATTTGTAAAAACTAAAGTCCTTTTAAAATATATAAATGGTTTTTTTATAGTAAAGATTTCTGCGGATACATGTCGAAAATGGCATTTCTCGCATTACCCTAACTCTATGTCTAAGAGAGAAATATAAATCAAAGAAAGATAATAATAATAATAATTATTATTATTATTTTTTTATAATTATTTTTTTATTTAAAATTATAATAGATATTATTATATTATTGAGAAAGAGTGTTAAACAAATGTTTTTTAACCGCAGTGTCAAACTAACTTTTTCCTATAATTTACTATGACAATTAAAAACAAATTGCACCTGTTGACGGAATAAAAAACTTTGTTTCATTTACCTATCAGTGCATTAAAAATGATAAAATAAACACACATAACGTTTATTTATATACACGACAATAATAAATATATATACATAATTTATATATTTCATTATGATTTGAAATTTTAATTCGACCAAATTTAAATAAAATAGCATATATGTATATAAAAAGTAGAATTAAAGACAAATATTAATTTAGTGTTTGATTGATGTTATTAATGTAATATTTATATAAATATGTGATATTTTCATATAGTATTAGGTATTATTTTTATCAAATATTATATCATTAAATTAACTAAAATATAATTTTATTGTTAAAATATAGTCACGTTATACGTTTTTGTTTCCACAATTTTTTTTTGGTTCCTATAAATTTATTTTTTTATTTTGTTCTTTGTTATTTGTTTTTATAAAATTATTGAATATATACGGATATGATTGATTGACAGGGATATAGAGATGTTGCAGCTCAGATTTGGAATGTTATGCTTTGTTGGTTGCGTCAGATTTATAGAATTATATCGCAGTAGTTTAAACCGAGTTTAATAATCGACTCTTATATTCTTATATTATTTATTGGATTTACAGAGAAGATTTATAGATATTTTATTTTTATATAATATTCTATTTTTTAATTTTTAACTAATGTAAAATTCAGACTCATACTTAAATTTATAAAAATTTGTGTTGTGAAATAACCTCACATTTACTGTTTAATAATTTTAGAATTAGCTAATAGTTAGTATGCAAACCTACCATATCAAATACATTATATTAAGTAGATACTTGTAGAAAAAATCATTTTAAAAAATTAGTCTTCTTCAAATTTTCAAATCTAGCAAAATAAAAATATATAATCAATCAATGGAACTTTTTTAAGACAGCAATTAAAAGAACATTTAGGATAGACTAAAATAAGTTAAACATATATGTAATTTTATAGACAAAATTTAAAATTATGTCTTTTACTTATGGACAAATATTGTCTTGCTTTGAAAAAATTAGAGGATGAGAGGTTAACGTTAAAATTTGTCTGCATAATAATATCATTAACATATAGAGGTAAATTCGTATCTGCACCTTGTGAATTAAGCCTGTGTTATTTATGTCCTCCAATAAAAATAATAATAAATTTTTCATATATATATATATATATATATATATATATATATATATGTTTTAAGACACAAACATAATACTAATGAACAATAGAGGTTACGTAAAAATGAAATAACGAGTGATTAGTATGTAAAGTTCATGGAGATTCATTTCACATATAAAAGTTATGTTTAATTTTATTTTTATTTACACTGTAATAATATTAAAAAATAATAAATGTTGAACTTCACCAAGTGCAGACCTCTTTTATATATATATATATATATATATATATATATATATATATATATATATATATATATATATATATATATATTTATATATGATTCTTATTTTAATTTTTAAAATAAAATTAATTTCATTTAAAAAATATATGTAAGATTAAAATATATAAACACTAAATTTTAATTAAACATCTATTTATATATATTATAAAAAATATGAAATCGTACCTAACTAAATCAACAAATACATTAACATCTATGCTTTCAATACTAAAGAATAAATCAAATACAAACTAACTGGTCATGAACAACATTTATATGTAATGATGTTAATTTATTTTTAACTAATTATCTATTAAATAAAAGACATTTACACACGTAAGATTAATCCAATTAGAATTTATTACGTAGATAACTTGTTTTCCTTTTTCTGACAGGATAACTACAAGTGTCTTAATTTCAGTGGTGGGGGCAACCCTCCTAAATGGTAATGAATTGGGCAACAACCAGGTACGCATTAATTTTGACAATTTTTTCATTTTTTAAATGATTTTAAAATATTAAAAATGAAAGAATAAAAAAATAAAAAACATTAAAAGATATACATAAAATTATAGAAAAATTATCAAAAAATTTAATAGTAAAAAAATCATTTTTCCATTCACAGTTTAATCTATAAATTCAAAAACCATTTCATTAAAAAAAATAAAACTTTGTTTGTTCTACAGTACACACTAGCCTTCTTTAGGATGTCCTACCTAGCTACTGTCACTGACTCTCATCTTTGACTCTCATTTCACACTCACACAAACTTTATTTCCCAAACAAGCTTCTTCACGTTTAGCTATATAATATAAATCTATAAATAAAACAGAACAAAAACTCATCAATTCCACAACACGATTCTCACTTCAAATGGCATACAGTAGAAGTAGAGCCTCCTCTGTTTTGAACGGTTTCACTCTCAACCCCGTCCCATACCCCGTTTTACTCATCTTATCACTCATCCTCTTGTTCCTCGCCATTTCATCGTATTTCTCCTATCAAGAAGTGCTTGAAGCTGTTCAACAACAACTGGGGTGGATGCTGTTAGCCACACCGCTGCTGCTAATACTCATGCTTCGTTGCTTATCGTCTCTCCATACTTCACAATGCTTCTTTTTCAACTCCTCGCCATGGGACAGAACAACGACCACGCACCACTTCCAATCAGAGGGTACCTCTCCTTGGGGTGTTGCCGCTTTCATTCTCCTCGTTCTCCTGCTTCTGCACTATCACTCCACTTTTCTTGATTCCTGGTTTGTTTGATTTTGTTTCGTTTCTGTTCAGAGTTTCTTTCTTTCTCTACACTTTATTTTCTCTGTTTCCGTTTGACTTTATTACTTATTTAGCGTAAAGGTTGATGCTACTACTAGCCTGATCATTATTGTGTATATATAAGTAGATGAACAGATCATGGTGCTGTATGAATATGAATTGGTTTAAGGTGCTTCGTAATGATAAAGATGATGGTGGCAAACTATAGCACAGGAAAAAAAATTATACAGAACGGTTTCATACTTGCGTTATTGGTGGTCCAAACTTGTTCCAGTATTTCTGCTGAAAAGATGGTGAAGAAACAAATTGTTGTTCATTTGTGTATATATTTTTTAAAATAAAGTAATTCGGCATCATTAGTTTCTTGAGAATACATATTATATTTGAACGTTGTCTCTACATTCCTTAGACAATATATATGCGTTTTTGAAGTATTTTTAAAAAGTCACTTCTCAATCGCCGGTCAACATATATGACATTGGAGAATGCAAACAATAAAACGAATTAATATTTTATTCTTAAGTAATAACTTTGATCGTTGTTTAAATTTACAAGGAGTTACAAACAAGAAATCGTAGTGTGTATATAAGATGTAAAATACAGAAAGTGAGTTGGAACATAATGAGAAGTTTTTGTATTTATTATTCAGTAATTACATAAAGAATGAAAGTGGAGGTTTAGTTGGAGTCATGGTCTGAATGCGTTGAAGTTGAAGCTTGCAGCAGTAGTAGAATATGAAACGATGAAGAATATTAGGAGGAGGGGTAAGAAGAAGAGGAAAAACTGAAAGCTGATGGCTGTGCTTTGGAGCTGAGCCATGTAGTCTTTGTAACGGGAGAAGGACAACAAGGCAATGACAATGCAAAATATGGTAAGTAAATGCCCTGAAAGAGAAGAGCCATTGGTCATGGTTCCACCCGATTTCCATTCTGGACCCCTTCTCTTCGGGAACAGGAACATCATTTTCTCCTATTCTTTTGTTTTGCTCACCACACCAAGAAAGCGCTTGCACAAACCAGGACTCTCTCACAATCACAAGCACAAACCTTGGTTGAGTTTTATAAGCACAAACCAATGTTTCTGTATTGGGTTTGGCATATATTCTTTTAGTTTAACCAACATAGAACACAAGTATTTACAACTTGGTTGGCAAGGTATCTGTGTGAAGAAGGATTGAAGGTCTTCAACACGCATTCCAACATGCAAAGTGGCTATAAGAAGATCGTTTATCTCTGAACCCTGTCATAGCACCCACGAAATAAATACCAATATAATCTATATTTTTCAATATTTATGTGTTGCGTACAACAGAAGTTCGGAGACGCTTTATGAAACCACATTCCTAATATTTTCAGGAATATAAATATTTAAATTTAGATTTAGAGAGTAATATTTATCATAATATCTGATTGTTTGAAAATCATTGTATTTTCTCCTTTCTTATGAAAAATTAATTTTTGTAAGTGCAGGTGACTCTTCATCCAACTTGATATTGAAAATTTTCATCATGTATTTTAAAAATCATGTATATATATTTTTAGCATTTAAAAATATGATTTAAGAATATGTTATTATAAATGAGAATAAACTTTGTTTACTATATTCCATATGTATATATTTTTTCTTATAATTAATATTCGTTATTCTTTTATCGTTTTTGAATTGAAATATGAAATCTATGTGCAGATATATTAAGCTTGAGTAAGATTAGAATAATCAAATATGTGTACAATTGAGTAAGATTGTGTCCTGGAATAAGATTCTTATGAAAGAAAAATTATAATATTCTATTTTTGTCTTTTGCAAAAGAAATTAAATTTATCTATCAACTTTAATACATTCGTAAGTAACAATATAATGAAGAATAAAAAATAATTAGTGATATAAACTAACAGTCTATAGTTAAAAGTGAAATTGGAATTTGACTTGTTTAAATAAGATGTGAATTTTGAACCTTCTAATAGAAAAAAAGGATATAACTGAATACATATAGAAAGAATTGTGATTAATGAGAATCACAAATCTTAAAAATATTACTTCTAAAAATATGCTATATTTAGTTTTATTAAATAATACCTGATAATTGAATTGGGAATTTAATACTCCATCATTAAATTATTGATTAATAATACGTGGATAAAATATTGTATTTCGATTGAATTTGAATTTTCTGCTCAATTTTTTTATATTGTTCTTCTGTGTTATTATAAAATATTAATTTATTATTAATTTTAACGTTTTAAAATATATTAAAAGAATATTTAAAATTTCAATACGTTTAACCGAATACACCATCCAAAAAACTAACGAAGAATTTGAACTCATCGCAATTTTGCAAAACAGTTCCTTTTCTCACTAAGACCAAAAGGTTAATTAACTGGTTTATCTCAGTATTCAACATCGTAACCATTACAGTGTTTATGTATTCTGGCAGAAAAATTATAGCTAGCAACTCCACAGTTCCAATGCTTTCGGTTTTTCTTCAATTAAATCCATGTGACGCTTCACATGGTTTAAACCAGACCGCAGTTAAAGATTAACCGATGTAGTCTGTTGGCATAAGTTTTCGTAACACATGCATGTGTGGTCATATGTGGGAAGGGATTCGCTATCTACATTTGATGGTATGTCATAAAATTTAGTTTGTTGATGAATGAATGTGGCTCACACAAATGGTATGCATGGTGGTTTATCTTAACTCTATTAAATGTACAAGTCAACTAATAGTAAAAATTATACTATTTGATCTTTATATACAATTTAATATTTTAAATGGTACTAATTGTGCTTTTTTATAAAATGAAACGTAAAAAATAAGAAAAATCCTTATACAAATTCGTGAACTTTTAAATTTTTGAAACTCTGATTAAAATGTAAATAAAGTACATCTCACCAGAGCTCCTGAACAATGTAATAGTAACATAGCCAAAATTGTAAAAAAATATATGAACAACTTATAGTGGGTTGTGAGCGATTTATTGGAGCTATTTGGTAGGTCGAGACAGATATTCATAAAGATGCATTAAGCATTTGGTTGAGGGCTGATGCATCAATGATAGATATAAAGCCATTTTTAATGTAATTTTCACAGTCAGTAAGCCATCCATTCGTTATAAATTAAGCTCTCCAATCTCAATCTGCTTCATCCTTTCATCTCTCACTTCCAACTCTACCTTATTCTTTCATCTGCTGTTCTTCGTTGCCATTTCCAATGCAAATTTTCATCTGCTTCTGTTTGTTGTCTGTGTTTTTTGTGGTAAGTGGCTCCAGCAATGAAGAACACAGGACGGTCCAGGTAGTTGGCCAAGGAGAATGCGCAGACTGCACCCATAACAATATTAAGACTAGTCACGCTTTCTCAGGTACCTTCTCTTATATTATGTTAGTATATTTAACCATATAACTTTGTTTAATTCTTCGACCATTCATTCATATATATTATACAATAAACTATTGGTTTTAGCTTTTATTTATGCTACTAGTATGAATCCTGTGCATTACCTGTGTGTAGGACTACGTGTTGCAGTAAACTGTAAGTCACCTCATGGAAACTTCAGAACGAGAGGGGTGGGTGCCCTTGATGAATATGGAAACTTCAAAGTATCCCTTCCGCAGGACATGGTAGAAGACGGTGAGCTAAAAGAAGATTGCTATGCTCAGCTGCATAGTGCATCAGCTGAACCTTGCCCTTCGCATGGAAACTCAAAAATTGTAACTAAGTCAGTATCTGAAGATACACACACCCTTCAGCCTGCTGCGGGAAAACTCACATTCTCATCAGCTATGTGCACTTCAGCCTTCTTCTGGCATTTCTTCAAACACCCTGAGTTCCCCTTCCCTCCCAAAGATGACCACCCAAATGACCCTCTTCCTCCTCCTGTGCCAGTCCATAAGGAACCTCCTTCAACACCAACATATAAGAAACCTCCAACGAATTCTCCATCTCCGGTTGTCAAGAAACCAAACCCGCCAAAGGAAAAGACACCTTCTTCTCCCACTCCCATTTACAGGCCTCTTCCTCCGACTACTCCCATTTCTGAACCCTCTCCCACTACGCCGCCATTTTTCAAACTATTTCCTCCTTTCCCATACAAGAAGCCGTGCCCACCTCTAATTCCCAACATGGAACCTCCAAAGTACTATCAACACCCATGGTTTGGAAATTGGCCCCCCTCTCATTCATAGACCACTCTCATTGCACTAGCTAGCTTGGAGCAACATTTTATAACATACGTGTTTGATTTTTTTTTTTTTGTTTCTATCTGATTATTTCTGTGTTAGCAATGGTGTTGGGATTGATTATTTTCAAATAAAATCCATGTCAGTGGATGGAGAATATGAGAGCATGGAGAAAGAGAGCATAGAAAAACAAATGATTGAGCAATGTTGTCTGAGAATGTTTGGGTTTGTTGATGAATTTGAATGTGATGAGTTAATTAATAAGTAAAGACTTTTATGTTAATCTATGAAATAATTCTGTATGATTCCTGTGGTAGCAGAGTATGTGATTCTTTGTGGTTTATTGATTTTATTGGAATGCACGAAGAAAAAAAAGTAATGCAGGAAGGATCCACGGAACCTTTCCTATCAGTACCTGCACTCTTATAATTAATATTTGGGCTTGAAATATGGGCTTAAGCCCTGTAACTAATTACAAAACATTTAGGTACAAAAATTATATCTAAATTTTATAAGTTTTATGTATTCATAAATAACTTTGTAACTCGGAAAATTTCTACTCTTTTTCTCTAATAATTTCATTAATTATTCACTGTTTTTAAATAGCTTCAACATGTCATTTTAAAATTTTATTTTCATGTCTTCCTAATTTTGTAGATCCAAAATTTTTTTTTCCTAATAATTTAATTAATTATTCAACATTTTAAATATTTTTAGTATTATTTTTTATATTTCATTTGGTAATACCAGCGGAAATCACATTCTTTCCAACTTTTATAATTTACTTACCTTTTGTAATTTATAACTTCTAACGTATATTTAAATAGGTACAAAAACATTTAAAAACTTTTTTATTTAGTATAAAATTATATCTAACTTGATTAGTTTATAACTTTGTAGTTTCTAAAATCGTATTTTAATCCCTAATAATTGTATTAATTAAATATTTTTAGCATCTTTTTTGAATATATATATATATATATATATATATATATATATATATATATATATATATATATATATATATATATATATTACAAAGAGGTGATGTAAATTTATACTTTTAATCTACTATATGATATTCCTCATTTTCGTGTACAATTTTTTTTTTATTTTGTCGGTAAATATTGTATTTTTTTAACATTTAACTATTTTTTCTAATTTCATATATTTTTTTTAATGTAACCAATTTTTTAAAACTAAACTAACTTTTTATTATAAAAAAAAACTATTTTCAGTTTTATTATTTTAGCATTTAATTTTTCAATAACTACTCGTTCTAAAAGAATTGTTTACTATTTTTTGTTTCAAAATATTCAAAAAGTATTTATTTGAAAAAAAGAAAAAAAAAAAGGTGCTTGGTAGAGATGGCAAATAAACCCGTCCCCGTGGGTATTGCCCGAACCCGTCCCCGTTTTGACGGGGAATCCCCGCATTGACTGGGTATGGGTATGGGTATGGGGAATCCCCGACTTTTTCAGTTGGGTATGGGGATGGGTATGGGGATGTACATATACCCGTCCCCGCCATATCTCCATTCTCGTTTAAATTATTAAAATATTCACAATTAATCAAGTAACCCCTATATATATATATATTTTTTTTTCTATTTTTTATTTCTTTTAATTATTTCATTTGTCATGAAACTCATTCTCATCTCCAATATATTTTTTATCTTATCATAACCTTTATGTAATTATGTTAAAATGATGTATGTTAATTAAAAAAAAATTATGCCTCACATTTGAATATTTATATTATTTTTTAATATTTTTATTTATTATAAATTTTTCTTTCACATGAGAATGTTTATACTCTCAATTTAAGATAATATAAAAAAAATTCTTTACTTATTATTATTATTAATTTTTGTTTAATTTGAAGAACTCTTTTGTTTCATTAAAATAATTTTCGTTATTTTTCAACCATTAATTATATGTTAATATTTGAAAAGTTTTCTTAATTCTCTAAGATATTTTTCGTCTTATCATACCTTAGTTATACATTTGATTTCCTTTGTGTGATTTTTTTCGATAGTCTCTCAAATTATTTCTAAAACACACATTTGTTAGTTTTTTAATATTTTTATTTATTTTTTTTATTTTCATCATGTAGAATAATATTTCGATATATTCTATCTAATTATTTTTTATTTTATAACTCATTATTAATCATAATGTAATTTTTTCACTTTAAATTCTGTTTGAAGTGGTTAAAATTATATATATATATATATATATATATATATATATATATATATAATGATATTTAGGAATAGTATATGATAATTCACTACAAGAAAAACATGAAATGGTGACTGATTTAGTCAGTAACCCATATCAGTCACTATTTTTCGTCATTGGTGGTAGTAGTTGATTTATTGTCTGAATCAATGACTAAATTAGTGACCGATTCAATGATCGAATCTGTACTTGATTTAGTGACCAATTTAATTACTAATTTATATGTAATTTAATGACAAATTTTTTGGTCACTAATGATATTTCTATTTAATTTTAACCACTTCAAACATAATTTAATAATTAGTTCTGTAAGGTATTTTTCATTTTATCATACCTTAATTATACATTTGATTTCCTTTGTGCGATTTCTTTCGATAGTCTCTCAAATTATTTCTAAAACACACATTTGTTAGTCTTTTAATATTTTTATTTATTGTTTATTTTCATCATGTAGAATAATATTTCGATATATTCTATCTAATTATTTGTTATTTTATAACTCACTATTAATCATACTGTAATTTTTTCCACTTTAATTGTATAAATAACTTTTATTTACTACAATATAAAAATTTAATGTAATTGCTATGAATATTTTTTTGTCACTATCCAACATATATTGAAGTTCAAAAGATACAAAATCTATGTCAAAATTTTATTATTATGTTTATTATTTGTTCTTTGTGTCATTTTGATCAAGTGATGTATTATAACTTTTATTAGTGTATAAAAAAGAGATTCATTATAATTTAAAAAATTGAAGTAAACAAACATTTAAAATATATTTTAATTTGAATATTTGTTTTCCTTTTATTATTATGTTTATTATTTATTCTTTGTGTCATTTTAATCAAGTGATATATTATAACTTTTATTAGTGTATAAAAAAGATATTCATTAGAATTTAAAAAATTGAAGTAAACAAACATTTAAAATATATTTTAATTTAAATATTTGTTTTCCTTTTATATTTTTTTGAAATATTTTTTAATTTTATCAACTAAGTTCATCAATGTTGTAGTTTGCAAATTTAACAAATGTTTTGGTTCACATGAAATTTTATTTGGTATTCTAATATAAAATGTAAACAATTATAATTTATTTTAAGGTATTTGGCATCGAAGAAAATCCTCCTAATATTGAATATTTCATAATATTATGTTTTCTTTACCGTAATTTTTTTTCTTTTATAAAAATTAATATTGAAGTAGTTAGAACACGGGTACGGGTATGGGTACGAGATTATACCCGTTACCCGGTGGGGATGGGGATGGGAAAAAAGTTTAATACCCGTTGGGTTTGGGTATGGGAATGGGGATGAATTTTTTATGCGGGGATGGGTATGGGATAGCGAAACCCGTCTCCACCCTGCCCCGTTGCTTGGTCTATGGGATGAGAGAAAGAAAGGGAGAAATAAGATGCATCAGATCTTAACTGTAGTGAGTACACCTATTCAGAGCGAGCCACGTGTACAAAGATCTCGCTATTTATACTCCTTCCCCTTCCCTAACTCAGTAAGTCCTCGCCTTTGATCTCTCTCACTCCTTCAACTCTCAATTCAATTGCAACGCAACAATGCCCAACCCTAAGGTCTTCTTCGACATGACCATCGGAGGCCAACCCGCAGGCCGCATAGTCATGGAGCTCTTCGCGGACACCACTCCCCGCACAGCCGAGAACTTCCGCGCCCTCTGCACCGGCGAGAAGGGAGTAGGCCGCAGCGGCAAGCCCCTCCACTACAAGGGATCCTCTTTCCACCGCGTCATCCCCAACTTCATGTGCCAGGGCGGAGACTTCACCGCCGGAAACGGCACCGGAGGTGAGTCCATTTACGGCTCGAAGTTTGCGGACGAAAACTTCATCAAGAAGCACACAGGTCCTGGCATTCTATCGATGGCGAACGCAGGACCGGGCACGAATGGATCTCAGTTCTTCATCTGCACCGTTAAGACGGAGTGGCTGGACGGAAAGCACGTGGTGTTCGGGGAGGTGGTGGAGGGCCTTGACGTGGTGAAGGACATCGAGAAGGTGGGATCCAGCTCCGGCAAGACCGCCAAGCCCGTCGTCGTCGCTGACTGCGGGCAACTCTCCTAGACGTGCTCATGCAAACGGTGTCGTTTTACTGCTTTGTCTAATTTTATTTTAGTCTGTTCGAGTTTTGAGTGACTTGAGGTATTTCTGTTAGGGTTTCTACGTAGAGTAGTATTCCTTCCTATCATATAACTCATACTACTGCTACGTTAAATAAAGTTAGGTTTAATAACTTTTTAATCTTTAATTCCTACTTCTTTTTTGCTTTTAACATCATTTTAGGCTTTCTTTAATATTTTATTCATTACTATTTAATTCTCCACGCAACTTATACAATCTATAACAGTAATAAATAATTGTTCACTGTTTACAATTTTTATTAATATATGTAGTTTTCATTTAAGGAAAATCATTTCCATTTTTTTAGTAAATATTAAACAAAGCAATAACTTTTCGTTGCTACATTGGACCTAAACAATATTTTAAAACGCTGGTTTATCTTCTACAGAAAATCATCGATTATTTTTTATTTTGTTGTCATGGAATGGAACGCAGAGAACAACGATTTTTTTTAAAACGATGGATATATGCTACACGAGTTACTTAAAAATTTTGGATTGACCTTTAGATTCAGTAAGGTATTGTTTGAAATGTTTTAAAAAACGTAAAAATTGAATTTAAATGAAAAATATTTTAAAATTTAAATTATATCAATAAAATTAAGTTTAGTCTTAAATATAATAATTTGATATATAAATTAATATGTTTATTTTAAATAAATAAGATTTTTTTTTAAAAAAAATATGGAATTATACTATAAAATATATTTGCTTATAAGTTTATAGTCTGGTTCGATCTAAATTAATATATTCGCTAGATTAAACTTTTAGATAAGAGAGGAAACTTATTAATTTAATGATTTATTGATTAGATTTATTTTGTATGAATTTTAGACTATTCAGTTGAATCAAATCACATTATAAATTATGCCTCCTGGAACAGACATAATTAAAGAGAGAGTGTTTAAGTGTATGTTAGAGACTTAGACTACATATGTATTTTGTTTGTAAATTCTCAATTTTAGATAAACAAGGCGTTTTGATTTAAATATAAAATAAAAAAAATATTTAACTAGTTTTTCCATATGCATCTTTGAAGTAATTTTCTTATATACATTCTTGCAGTATCAAAATAATATTTGATTTGTTAAGACTTGTCCAGTGATCATAAATTAGTCATTGATAGTTGATTTTGAGATATTGAATGAAATATATTTACGAAATTTAAAAAAATGCATTAAATAAATTGTTTTTGAAATGTTTTTTAAAATTATGTATTTGATCTAACTTAACCCAATTATAATTAGGTTATTAAACTAAAAAGATAAATTTGATTCAACCCGATTATATTCAATTATGTTAGATTAAAATTAAATTATACTCGGACAAGTTAAACCCCCAAGTTACTGGGTTATCATTTTGGGCCGCACTTGTTATAATTGTTCCACCATCTCACTTTTTCTGATCTATAAAAGATTCTTGTCTATATATTATATCATGGATAGATTATTGTTTTGGATTGTATAATTTAAAAGTGTTTTCATGAAAAAGATAATTTTTCCAATGCACAATCCAGAAATCATTATTAAAGATAAAGCGATAATTTCTGGAGATGGGGTGCAGAAAGAAAACCACATTGGGCTGGGTTTGGGGTTGGGATTGGGCTATAATAGGAGCTTCTCTGGATTTGGGTATATCTTTAGCTGTACTTGGGCTGAGTTGTGTACATAAAAGAATATGTCAAATGAGGAGGTTTCCTTCAAAATCGTAATATTAATTCCACCATAATGCATAGTTTCCTCCAAACGTGAAACTAACTTGTTATTTAAATTCACTGGATAAGTTAAATTTGATTATTTTCAGTTACTTATGATGATTAATTAAAACATAAATACACGCTTAAGGGCTTCAATCGAATACTTAACTGTACGTGACAATCGTGTGAAGAAATCAGATTGCAGCATGAACGAAGGCATACATTGTCGCGAAGCAGAGTGTGACGAGGGAAGCTTCCGAAGAGGAAATGATGAAAAAGTGGTGAGCCCCTTTGATGAGAAGAGAGTGAAGGTGAAGTGATAGTGACAGTGACAGTGATGGGGATTGCAGAGAACTCAAAGGGGTTGGTTCTTGCCGTCGCATCGGGTGTGTTCATAGGAGCAAGCTTCATTTTGAAAAAGAAAGGTCTTAAGCAAGCTGCTACTCACGGAACTCGTGCAGGTCTTCATCCTTTTTCCAATTTCAATTTTTTGCGTGCCTCGTTCTGATTGCTACGAATGCATGAAATGAAAGTAATTTTACCTACAGGAATCGGAGGCTATTCTTATCTACTACAACCTTTCTGGTGGGCTGGCATGGTTACAAGTATTTTTTCTTTTTTTTCCTTCTCTGCTGTTACCATTCATATAGCCTTATTATTATGCTTTTATTTGGATATTCAAACTCACTGTTATTGATGGCAGTGTTTATTGGGGAGGTTGCTAATTTTGTGGCTTATATATATGCTCCTGCACTTCTGGTTACTCCCCTCGGCGCACTCAGTATTATTGTCAGGTACCAGTGCCTTAGATTTCTTCTCATCAATCTTAATATGTTTTCACATTGTGAATTCCTGTTCAAATTTGTTCATGTATGCGTTGGGATAGTGCTGTCTTAGCCCACTTCTTGCTGAAGGAAAAGCTTCAGCAGATGGGGATTTTGGGATGTGTGTTCTGCATCGTGGGTTCAGTTCTCATTGTCATCCATGCACCTCAAGAACACGCTTTGAATTCTGTACAAGAAATATGGGATCTCGCCACTCAACCCTGTTCGTTTTCTTTCTCCTTTCCTTATTTTTAATTACTCTTGTATTAAGTGTCGATTCTGATAATCTTATTTTTGTTTCAACAGTATTTCTTGTTTATGTGACCGTAACAGTGTCGGTCATTTTAGCCTTGATTTTGCATTTTGAACCTCGCTATGGTCAGAAAAATATGCTGGTCTACTTGGGAATTTGTTCATTAATGGGCTCACTTACGGTACTTGTATTTCACCGATCACTGTGATGCAAGCTTTATTTTGATATTTTAAAGCACAGACTAAGTATATGCTGACTACACTATTCAGGTTATGAGCACAAAAGCCATAGGAATTGCAATCAAGCTTACATTAGAAGGAATAAGTCAATTAACGTATCCTCAAACTTGGTTTTTTCTTGCCGTGGCTATCATATGCATCATTACACAGTTGAACTACCTGAACAAGGTGAGTCCTGGATAGTTACGAAATTTAGCCTGATGCAACCTGTAATTGAAAGCATAAATATTATGAATTTTATATTTTTGTGCATGAAAAATTGAGTTCTTGCACTTGATACAAACTTAATTGTACACACGATTGAAATTAATGCGTACAAAAATGGTTGTGTTAGTCTTTAGGCTCTTTTGTTCCGAAGATTTATTATTTCACTTCCTAGTTACAGACAGGTTAACTGAATTCTAATGTTGTTTTTACTGTCATCATATTTCTTTGCATATCAACCATCTATGGTTTATCTTGGTTTCCTTGATCTGTTGTTGACTAATCTTGTACATTTTTGCTATATGGAATGGAACTGTGTTTCAGGCACTGGATACGTTCAACACAGCTATTGTCTCTCCTGTACACTATGTCATGTTTACAACTCTGACTATTATTGCTAGTGTGATAATGTTTAAGGTATCTTGACATTTTCATATTCTGGGATTCCTTCGGTGCTATATCGAACATCTTTTTTTTAATTTTCTGTGCAGGATTGGTCTGATCAGAGTGCAAGCAGCATAGCCTCTGAAATATGTGGATTTATCATTGTCCTTTCAGGAACAATCTTATTGCATGCCACAAGAGAACAAGAACAACCAAACATGCGAGGTACTAGTTATGTTACTGTCAATCAATTGCGCACACCCAATTGGGCAGACCCAAATCCTGGAACAAAAGACTCGTGATTGTAGCTTCTATTTGCTACCTAATGACTCTCAAATTTCCCTTTTCCTTATTTCGTGTAGCATATGATCTATGTGCATCACAGTTAGTTAACTTTAGACTTTGTTGCAGGGTCCTTAACATGGTACATTGGTGAAGACCTGGTGAAGGGCATTGAAGATGAACGCCTGAACCTTATTATACACAGTTCAGATTACGTTGAACAGTGACTTTTTCGGAGGTTGATGTAAGAGAACCTGTTCTCATAGCATCTTCCAACAATGCAAAGATGAACCAAGAGGGTTCATGATTTGGAGCATTTGCAACCTGCGTAGTTTAAGCAATGTAGGTAGTTTGAATTATAAAATGTGTGATTTAAGCAAATCCTTTCCAAAATAAAATTGGGATTTGAATTAAAATAGGTAGTTTGAATTATAAAAAGTAAAGAAGGAATTAAAGAGGAAGAGATATAATGATGGAGTGAATGGTTGTTGGTTTTTTTGGCTCAAAATAGATGGATGTATTTGCATCACATAATGAATGAATGAATTTGAAGGGTAGTGTGGAAGTAATAAATCGAGGCATTGACATGTGATATTGTGGTTGGAAAGAAGAAAAAATTTCTAGAATTTGAAGCAGATACAGTTCACACTCACACACTAGGGAGCTTATTTTTCCGACACTTCGGACTCTCTTCATTAATGGTGGTGGCTACCTTCACGGCTCACTAAATACTCATCACTGCTATGCCAACGGCTATGCAAATTACCATTACAACTTGTAATAAACATGTTTTCTAAGATACAGATTTTTAATTTATAATTTGGTCCCAGGATGTCATAATCTTGCACGTTTCCTTCCATAATTTCCGCTCCTGAAGGAACACATCCACCCATCAATTATATCTGTGGAGATTTGCTTCTTCGCTGTACTACATTACGTAGACTTAAATTGTCCCGTTCATATTTAAATTATTTCAAAATAAAATTAAATACTTTTTTATCTTATTTTTTCCATGAGAATTGAAGATGGATATCAATAAATTCATAGTAATTCACAAATTCTTCAATCAGTTGAGGTAAATCTCTTATTATATAGATTTTTCACTTTGAAAACTTGTTTCTAGTCCCACTGACCTAATAAAACAAAATTAAGGAAATGATCAATAAACTATATTACCTTATATCAGCTTATATAAACATGTAAAAAAATACATATTGCTTCTAATTTGATTCTTATAAATAGGATTATATACATATTAAGTTTTAAATTTATAATTGCTTTTGTTTGAGTCTTGAAGTGAAGATTTTACCTAATCAGTCATAATAGTATCTTGTACAAGATCATTTTGAAAATTTTAAACAATTTAACAAGGTTAATTAATCATGCGTTGTATTGTTCATGGGTCTTTGAATTGTTTAAAAAAAATCAATAATTGTCATCGTACTTTATATAGAGATAGTCAATAGTATGTTTATTTTTTATTTTTTTATGTTCGGACCTATAACTTAATTACAAATTATTGTAAGTTTGGAGACCTAGTTAGACGCTATGAATCTATTTAAAACCTATATATAATTTAAAAACTGTCAAACTAATTTAACCTAATTTAAATAGCTTCATAATAAAAGTTGTTAAACAAGTTTAAAACGTATGAAATGTCACTCTTTAAACAATATGATATGGTCATGTTATATTACTAAATAACTCTACAAAAATTGTACAAAAAAAAAATCTATTAAACATGAAGAAAAGTTTTATTCTCTAAAGAAGGAAAAAAAATACTCCTTTTTAAAATTCAGAAACCAAGTATATTAAATTCAAATTAGAACAAATGAGGAAATTGACTACAACACAAACTCCTGGGTTAATTTAATTTACAAGAGAAAAAAGGTTTTAAAAACAATTTTGCTCCTAACTTTTTTTTCTTTCATTGACAACGTTGATTTTTATTCTTAAAGTCATCGGAATGGTGAATTATTACGGACATTAGCGTAACATGCTTGCTTACATTCTATACATGGTTCTATTTCGATACTAGCTAGCGATCTACCATTAATGAATGCCGTACCACCCTACATGGTCCAATCCCATTTGAAAAACGATATATAGTGCAGCATTAAATGTAGCAGTTGAGGGTTGGAACTCAGAAATGAGAGATCATTTAGTGCTCTTTCACTTTTTTCCTCACTTTGATTCAACTATTTAAGTGTTCCTCACACTGTGATCACACCAATCCATTTCTTTCTTCCTTGTTTTTTGCTTAGTGGGTTTCCATTCCAGCATTCATGGACTTGCAAGTGAAGCTTTTCTTAGCAGCACTTCTCATTCTTGCAGCAGCCATTCATGAAACGCAGGCAGACACCATGGTCACTGGCACTGTCTTCTGTGACCAATGCAAAGACGGACAGAGATCCCTTTTCGATTATCCTGTTAATGGTGAGTCAGATCTAACTCCTTCCACATTTTTGTTCTTGTCTCTGTTCATGGCGTATTCATAGTCTTTCTGAATTATGCTTTGAAAATGTTTACATCTGACCTTTTCTTACACTCTTAATTCACAAATTGTTTAGAGACATGATTTATATACAACTGTGTTTTTTGACATCATCACATAATGCACCAAGTACATGTCTCTACTTTTTTTATCTCCCGTGCTAACATCTTGTGAGGTGAAAGAAAGCTTGTTCTTTTTTCCTACTTGGGATAAAAAGTATGGACAAGTCAACCCCTTTATTCCTTCAATAAATGAAGTTTGAAAATATTACAGGTGGCCAGCTGGTAATTTAGATGTTCAATAAATAATGTGGTAACCATCGATCAGATTACTTTTAAAGATCAATGTTCTTAAATTTCTTTTGCTCCCTCTTGCTTGCTACAGGTGCAAAAGTAACTCTGTCCTGTGCTGACAGTAATGGGGAAATTACAATGTCAAGAGAAGAAACAACGAACTGGTTTGGAAGCTATACTATGAGGTTTGATGGTGCACCCGACTTGAGTGGTTGTTCTGCAAGGGTCTCAGGAAGAGGAGAAGGGTCAATGGGTTGTGGTGAAGGTGCTGGTCCCTCCCAAAATCCCAAACTCATGTTTAGGATGTTTGACATGGAAATGTATACTGTGGATTCTCTCCTTGCTCAGCCTTCACAACCTATGCAGTACTGCTCAAGATCTTCCACACCAGTGTCAGCACCAGTCACACCACCTAATTCTACTCCACATTTCAAGCTACCTCCAATGCCAGAATTCCCTCCATTACCATCACTACCACCACTACCATCATTGCCACCCCTACCACCAGTGATCTTTGCTGAGGCTTCAGCATGTCCATCAGAGTAAGTTTATACTACCTTGTCATGGGCAAAGTTCAATTGGTTCCACGTTCATAAACAAGTTTGATTACAATATCCATAATTTTCTAAATTTTCAGGAAGTGGACACTGTCAGAATACAAATGCTACTGGAGGGGTGTGAACCGGGACACAAAAGTAGCAGTGGCTTTTGGAATGGTTGCGGCAAGGAGATATGGAACAGACATTACACTGTGGCATGGGTTGCAAGGGAAGGGAGACCCTTACAGGACTCTTCTCAGAGAAGGAATCACTGCACTTCTTAACTCATATAATAGCTTTCAATTCTCTTATCATCCTATTGGGGTGCTCCAACACATGAATTTGGCTTTGATGGGTTCAACCAGGACTGTCCTTCTTACTGCTCTACGTTTCAAGAGAGCAAATTCTGGTGCTGGGAATGTCACCTGCAAATTCACCACTTGCAAATAATTTATAGGCTTCTTCCCATATAGCAGGTTTGAAAAGGATTGTTTTTGGGGAATAATCAGTTTTATTTCAAAGGTTCTCCGCAAAACTTTTGATAAAAAAACTTCTTAACCTCAAAAATAACCAATTCAAAAATGCAGGATACAAAATTGAATACTCTTCAATAGCTTGTCTTTATCTTTATTCTATATATGGAGGTTGGTGCTTTATGGTATTTCACCTACATAGGCACTTGTAATGGCTAAGCATTTCCTTAGGCTTATATATCTCTGCCATTGTGTAGGATATTGTTACCACTTACAAGAATCTAAAAACTCTACTCAAGGAAAAAAAATGAACTAATCTATGAATTTAAGTACTGTGCATTGGGGTTCTTTCGGCCAGCATTGTTTGAATGAGAAATTCTGTAGTCAATAAATAAACATGACATGCCTTTCCCAAGCAATTGCTATTTGTCAGTAAGTCCATCCTCATTCCGCGTTTCAGGTTCAAAGCAATTGTTTATTCTTTAAGTTTCTATCTATCTACATTTAAATTAACGAAATTACATAGAAGCATTAATCACGTTCATAATTGACTATTAATGATTCTGTACTGTTAAATATTCTAATCAACATTTTATTAGAAACACCTAGCATTATAAAATATTAGATACATACTAAATATAAAATATTAAACACCCTGCATAATTAAAATGTACATATTTTTGTTGGACTTATTAACTTTAGTTAACAATAAAAGTTTCAACTAATCAAACTGCTTAATTATCTAAAATTTGAAAGAAGTTTTGCTTTAGGAATGAGAAGATCGAACGCATGTATCAATGAAAATATAGTAATAATGTTGTTCAAGGAGGCTTAAACACCACAATCTTCTGAATTTTTACAAACTACACTTCCTCCTACAAAAAGCTAAAAAAGTCTATTGACTAATTTCGCATGATTTTGCCCGTTCTAGTTACAATATCATTCAATATCATTCAGCTTTACTGTTAACAGTCTATATACTCTCAAGCAACAACCACCAATAAAGCAAAAAGATCGAGAAGTACTGTTAACAGTCTATATACTCTCAAGCAACAACCACAAATAAAGCAAAAAGATCGAGAAGTACTGTTAACGGTCTATGTAATCTCAAGCAACTAACTACAGATAAAGCAAAAAGATCGCGTAAGTATGCACATTCGATTTATTCGTGCTTACGCCGCGACATATTCCTCCACTTGTCCTTCAAATCAACCTGATAAAAATAATTAGATCAGTATCAAAAGATGAATTAAAAAAGAAAGTATATATCAACAGCTTCTTAATAAACTTACCTCCGTTCTTCCTGCAAATATATCTTTCTCAGAATTTAGGATTAACTTCCAATTTCCCTTGCCAAACCTATACATGTAAAACAAGTATAATGAGGATGGAAAATCGTTTTGAAATGGTAATTAATTCTACTTATATTCTCGAATGAAGTAGAAAGGGTATAACAGTTGCAATTGTAAAACAGCATATCAAGAAAAAAAACTTATATAGTCAAAATTCACAAGAAAATCATGATTTCCCCAGTTTAGAACAAGCAATTACTTGACTACGCCTTCTCTGAGCGTCGCCTCTTCTAACTGATTCCACCTTCTTGCTTTTCTCCTCATTTTAGTTTCTTTTGGTTCATACTTCTTCAATGGAGAAAGATTTCTCCTCTTGGGACTAGGCAAATTAAATCTACTTGCACGGTTTGATGTTCCACCCTCCAAGCCATCTATTGACTCATCCCACTGCAAAAAGGAATCAATAACTTATACACTAATTTGAAGGCAAATTAAAAAAAAAAATGAACAATACAAAAATTACTAAAGGAGAAAGAGGCATGAAAGAGGTTGAATATCCAATATTATCCAAAGAGTCAAAAGGAATTGGTTATCATAATAACAAATTATAATAAGAAAAAAAGCACACAATTACCTCATAAACATCAGCAGTTGTACTTTTATCCACTAAAATAAATCTTCGATCAGAACTCTCAGTGATAAGAGTTATTGGTAAAGATTCCTTCACCAACAACTCCCCAGAAATGGATTTTCCAGACTGCAAAAAAAAAAATCAATAAATGATACACTAATTTGAAGACAAATTCAGAGAACACAAACATTATTAGAGGAGAAAGAGACAGTGTTAGATTGTCATTCCTATAAATATACATCCCGTCTTTTCCAAAGAATAAAAAAAAATTAGTCATCATAATAAGAAATTATAATAAGAAAAAAACACACAATTACCTCATTAACACCAGCAATAATATTTGTTTCCACCGAACAAGGACCTTGGTCACAATTCTCAAAAACAGAGGTTTGATTATCGTTATCAGCCGCAACACTGCTACACTTCAGACTTCCTGTTGGACAAAATGAAAATATCACGAATTTAATTTCTAACTACTATGACCATAAAATCAAACCAATAACAGTTTACATGTGTTTAAATAACAAATATGACCTATAAATTAGTAATTGTCAAAGGAACAATCTTATTGATCACATGTTATATACTATCGTCTCAAAATTGTTGGAGCTAACAAAATGCAGAGAGTAAGGAGATAGGGAGGTAAACAGAGTATTAAGAATTAGGACTTATTCTCATTAGCATTATTATAATGTATATGTATAAGAGTTATATACAGATTACAAAGGTAACTACTAATTGTATTATACAGTTAGTTACATAACAGTATTTGGATTATACAACAACATTCTAACATATTTCTAAGTTTTTCAAATCTATGTTGTCTCAGGGGCTTTGTAAAGATGTCTGCAATCTACTCTTTTGTGTTGCAGTGTATCAACTCAATCTTGTTCTTCATAACTTGATCTCTCAAGAAGTGATATTTGGTCTCAATATGCTTGCTCTTCTCGTGACTAACTAGATTCTTGGATAAGTCTATTGCAGACTTATTATCCACTTGCAATTGCACAGGCTTCTTGTATTCCAGTCTTAATTCTTTCAAAACAGATTCCAACCATAGGCATTGACAGGCTGCTTCTGCAGCCTGCTTTGCAAGAGGAAAGGGCCACCACGCTTTGCTTCTTCGAGCACCAAGATATTAGTGTTGTCATGTACTTAAACTAGTACCTAAAGGTGTTTTTCCTTTGAACCTTGTCCACACACCAATCAGTGTCAGACCATGCTTCTAGTACAATGTCACGCTCATTTGTTTTTCTTGGATAAAATAGAGCCAAATCTATTGTGCCCTTCAAGTACCTAAGAATGTGCTTTGCTGCCAGCAGATGTGGAGCTCTCGGGTCTGTCATGAATCTGCTTATCAAACCCACTCCATAGCTGATATCAAGTCCGCTATTAAAAATATACTGAGAGATCCCATCAACTGTTTATAAAGTGTTGCATCAACAGGTTTCTGATTTCCTATAACTGGTATAGGAACAGCATTGCAGTCTGTCATCTTAAATCTCTTTAATACCTCTTGTATATACTTTCTCTGGTGCAGTAAGATCCCAATAAGTGAGTGCACAACTTCAAGACCTAGGAAATAGTCAATGATTCCTAAGCTTGTCATCTCAAACACAGTATTCATATTCTCCTTAAACCGTTCAATCTCAATCTCTTCATCACCAGTTATCATCAAATCATCTACATAGAGGCACACCAGTAGCAAATTTTGCTATGGTACACCTTCACATAAACTCGAAACTCAACACTGCATGTGTCATCAGGAATGAATCAATGCATTTATTCCAAAGGGCGTATAGGGCTTTCTGCCTATAAACCTTCTGCTCTTCTCCACTAACCTCGAATCCAGTTGGCTATCTAACATAAACTTCCTCTTCCAAAGGCCCATTCACGAAAGCTGACTTGACATCATATTGGCATATTTTCCAATTCTTCCAGCTAGCTATTGAAAGCAACAATCTTATTGTCTCCATCCGTACTAAAGGTGCGTAAACCTCAGTGAAATAAATCCCATGTTTCTACAAAAACCCCTTTGCCACCGGCCTTGCCTTATATTTGGCAATTGTGACATCTGGTCTGGACTTGGTCTGGAAAACCCAGGATAGATCAATTGGGCTTTTATGCTTTGGCAAATCAACCAACTTCCATGATCTGTTTTTTTCAATGGATTATAATTCCTCCATCATGGCTTTCTTCCACTCTTTCATGTCAATTGCTTGCTTCCAAGAGATGGGCTCAGTGTCAGCAAGTAATGTTATGTGTGCAAGGTCTCCATTGTCAGTGACTTCACTGTCATGGAATAATTCATGACCGGTAAGCCTTGAAGAGGGGAATCTAACTCGTTCAGATCTTCAAACAGCAGCTTCATTACCTGTTGTAACCTCTGTGCTTTCTTTTGACACCCACTGCATCCTCAATAATACAAGAAACACTAGCCTCTCCTTCATTCTTCCAGTTTCATTCTGCAAATTCCATAACAAGAACATCGCTGCTAATCACAACAGAGTTAGATGTACAACCTATATGCACCAGTCAGATGATATCCAATGAGTATAAGAGCCTCACTCTTATTATCTAGCTTCTTCCTCCTTTCATCTGGGATGTACGTATATGCTAAGGATCCAAAAATCCAGAGGTGATGTACCCTTGGCTTATCACCAATCCTAGCCTCTTTAGGTGTGTTGTTTTTCAACCTTTTGGTTGGACTACGATTAAGAATATAAGTTGTAGTGGACACTGCTTTCCCCCAAAACTGGTGTGGTAGATTTTTACCTTTGAGCAAGCATCTAGTCATGTCTACCATTGTTTTATTCCTCCTCTGAGCCAAGCCATTATGTTGAGGTGTGTATGGGGCTGTCATCTAATGTTCAATGCCTTTGTTTTTACAAAACTCAACAAATTCTTTGCATTTAAACTCTCCTCCTCCATCGGTTCTCAAGATCTTCACTCTCCAATCTTACTATCTTTCCATCAAGCTACAAAAGTTGCTAAAATTGCATAAAGCCTCCTTTTCTTTCAATAAGTACAGCCATATTTTCCTAGTAAATTTGTCTACTAGGATAAGGAATTACCTATTACCTTTCAGCCAAGCCATTATGCTGAGGTGTGTATGGGGTTGTCATCTCATGTTCAATGCCTTTGTTTTCACAGAACTCAACAAATTATTTGCATTTAAACTCTCCTCCTCCATCGGTTCTCAAGATCTTCACTCTCCAATCTTACTATCTTTCCACCAAGCTACAAAAGTTGCTAAAATTGCATAAAGCCTCCTTTTCTTTCAATAAGTACAGTCATATTTTGCAAGTAAATTTGTCTACTAGGATAAGGAATTACCTATTACCTCCAAGAAAGACTGCACTAAAAGGTCCACACAGGTCTGCATACACTACCCCAAGTGGTTGTTTGGCTCTGTGAACTGTTGCCTTCTTGAATTCCTTGCGATGATGTTTGCCCATAACGAACCTTTCACAGACCTTCTTGGGGGGTTGTATATTTGGTAATCCACTCACCATTTGATTGCTGCCAAGGAGTTGCAAACTCCTAAAGTTTAGGTGACCATACCGATAGTGCCATAACCAATCCTCCTTATCATTTTTGACAACATTCATGCACTGTACTGCTATGACATTCAGGTTGATTCTGAATGTGCGATTTTTAGACAGTGGAGTCGTGAACAACAACCTCTTCTTCTCATCACACACTTCAATGCACTTCTTCTGCATACTCATGGTGTACCCTTTCTCCAACAATTGCCCTAAGCTCAACAAGTTATTCTTCATTGTCGGAACATATAGCACATCACTCATGAACGCGGTTCTTCCGTCTTTCTTGGTTATCAAGACCTTCCCGATACCTTCTGCAGTGATTGTGTTGTTGTCAGCAAACCTGATGTTGCTCCTCGCATTGGTGTCCAATTCAATCATCCAACATTTGTGTCATGTCATTTGATTGGAGCAACCAGTATCCAAGTACCATGTTCGGTCACCCTTTCCATCTTCTGTAGTTGTTACCATCAAAAGAACTTGGTCAGAATCAGAGCTTTCTTCTTCATGAACCAAGTGGGCTTCCTCGTTCTTCTTTCCCTTCTTGTTTTGATTAGACTCATTGTGCCAGCATTCAAACAAGGGTCGAACTTATCACAAACATAGCATTGCACCTATTTTCGATCAACACTCTTTCTTTATTTTCCTCCTTTGTATTGTTTTCACCCCTGTGCTTGGAGCCTTCTTTTTGCTTGTTGGTATTGTCTAGATCTAAGACACTCCAGATCTGCCAGAGCCTCTGCTCCGCTAAATCAACCTCTAAACCCTCTTCTTTCTCTGCCTCGTGAGCTACTACTGGTTGTTCTGGCTTGCAAAGCTTGTTCCACACTTGTGTCAACACCTTTTCTTTCAAGAATCCGCTGATCATGGGCTTCCAGGAAATTCTGGAGTTCCTCCACTGTCATTTTCTCCAAGTCTCTAGTGTCCTCAATAGCTACTACTATATGATCATATTGAGGGGTTAAGGTCCTCAACATTTTCATCACAAGCTGTCATGTCGTTAACAAGAGCTTGGAGTCTTCCGAAGTACCCAGCTACTGTCTCCTGCCCATACATAGAAAGCAGTTCATATTGCCTTCATAAAGACCAGATCTTGACCTTCTTGATTCTTCCAGAATTTCCATACCCAACACACAACATATCCCACGCTTACTTGGTTGTGCTAGCCTTTGATATCTTTTGGAACACGTTTGCTGACACACATTGATGCAACAACATTCTTGCTTTGCAATCCAGGCGTTTCTTCTCTCTATACTCCTCCTTTGCTCCATCATCTGCATTCTTTGATAGCTCTTTGAACCCAATCTTGACTATCTCATGTACTTCTTGAAAGCCCATAATAGCTTTCATCTTCACGCACCAGTCACTATAACCCTTCCCATCAAATACAGGGAGGGTGCCTGTCATCATGCCTCCTGCAGCCATTGTTGCACAGTGACAAACATTTGACGTGTACTTCGATTTCTTGCGATCCCCTTTCAAGGAACCTTGCTCTGAAACCACTATGTTTGTACTGACAGAATGCAGATAGTAGGGAGATAGGGAGGCAAACAGAGGATTGAGAATTGGGACGTATTCTCATTAGCATTGTATAAGAGTTATATACCGAATACAAAGATTACAAAGGTAACTACTAACTGTATTATACAGTTAGTTACATTTGGATTATACAACAACAAAAACATTAAAAAAAGAAATAAAATATTAGGGATAATAAAAGTTTAACAAAACATACCGGGTTCCAAATCGGTACGGGCTTCATCTAAAAATGCTTTGACCTTCACCATGGCATCCCTTTTAGTATCTATGGAGGCCAACCTTTCCATTACTTCTGAATCCAAAAGTGAAGTTTCAATGTCCTTTCTCCACTGCTCCAACTCCCCTGAAAGCAGAACACTCTCTTTTCCGGAACCGGAACTATTCATAAGCGCAATCCTAACTCGCCATATCCTGTTCACGGCATCGAGGTAGAGAGGATTGTGGTGGTGGCGACTTAATTTCAGATACTTGAGCGTGCATTCCACCGCCACGGCGCAGTAGGCGGCAGTCATGGTAGCGGGGACCGGAGAGGCATCGCAGCAAAAGAGTTCCGCAAGGAGCTCGAGGGTATAGAGAAGGGGTTCGGTGATGGAGTGAGTGGAGAGGTAGTGTTGAAGAATTTTGAGAAAAACGGTCTTCTTGTTGCGGGGCTCAAGACCAAAAACTTGGCCGATTCGAAGCGAATTTTTTAGCATGTTACCGTTAATCTCTGTGTCTGGGACTCTATGAAGAATGTATTCAAGCGTCCGGTTCACAAAATCATGCTTTGACTCCATCTGCTTCCACTTCCCTCACTACTTCCAATCTTTTTCTTATTTAACCCTAACTTCCATCTGCTTCAACTAACCATCCGCTTCGACTTCCCACACTAATTTAATTTGTTTTATGTTATAAAATAATATATATCATGTAAAATAAAAATTAATATATATAGATAATTATTATAATCAATGTTTTCCAAAATTAAATATTTTTGAAATATATAGTATTTAATTAGTCAAATATATTATGAATAAAAGTATTTATTTTATTTTAGAAAAAAAAATTTAAGTATGCATAAAAAAATAAATGTTAATTTAATTTAATAAGTTATTATTATATGTTAATTTAATAATAATAATATATCATAGAAAAGTAAAGTTAGTATTAGAAAAAAGTCACAAAATATATTAATTTAAATTTGAAAAAAAGTTATCTACATTTGTTATAAAAAATTCTTAACAAATCATGTATATGTATACGTAAAAATATATACTTGATTACTATTTTTGTCAACTTTGTCAATTTAATTATAATATTTTTTTTTCAATTTAATCATATTTTTTGTCAATTTTATTTTATTTGATTTTTTTTAACATCATTTAAATCAATAACAGAACAATAATAATTATGTATTATTTTGTAATTTTTTTATTTTTATTATTTATTTATTTTTTAAATTTTTTAAAAAAATATTTACGAGAATCAATGTTGTATATTAAATTTGTTTCTTATATTTATTATTTTTTTTGTTTAATTTAGTTTTAATTTTATTTAAAATTAAACAAATTTATATCTTCAAAATTAAAATTAAAATTATTTTTTATATAAAAATTATAATATTTTTTATTAAAATTTATATTTTTATTAAATATTTTTGTTTAAGATTATAAGTTTAAAATTAGAAAAAAATGATAACAATGAAAATTAACAACATTAATATGAATTCTTAAATGTTACATAATTGTATATTTTGAATACAATAAAACTATTTATAATTAAATATTATTCTTTTATCTTTTAGCTACATTTTAAACAAATTTATTGAAATTTAAAATTTTTTTTTTTTCCGAATAGTTTATTTCACAATTTCTCAACATAACATTTTAAAAAATGTAAAATATTAATCTTTAAGTGTGCTAAATTTAAAGTTGATTAAATGTTAAGAAAGTACTTCCAAAAAATACATTTTCCATATAGTTTATTTCATAATTTCTTTACATAACATTTTAAAAAATATAAAATATTAATCCTTAAATATGCTAAATTTTAAGTTGATTTAATATTAAAAAAGTATTTTCGCGACACTTTAAATACACAATATGAAGATCTTTACTTAGAACTAGAGTTACATAACTTTCATCATAAATTATACTAAAATAAAATTTAATTAATTAATCAAGTGTTAATTAATTGATCCCAAACATAAAACAGCAACAACTTTGATTGCAGATGCAACTAAACATGATCCATCATCAAATAGCAAATGAAAAGTCCCAATAAGTGACACTATGTTGCCCACAACCAAACAAATAATTCAAAATTCAAGTGTTGATGAGTCCAACCGTTGATAGAAAAAATATAGTCCAACTTTTTTCCATTGATGAGTTCAAATTCAAGTGTTCCATAATATATTACGACTTTGCCTTATACATTTTTTTTTCTTGTAATTCAAACATGTTATTGTTCGTGTAACATAAGGCGCCAAAGATGATTTGAAATTCAAATTTAAAATTACAGTCCTAATTTCAAACTGAATTGAGTTTCTTTTTTTCAAAAAAAGAAAGAGTAACACGCAAGAAAACCCTAAACCCCAAATACATCATCCAAAAAAATGAACTTGAAAGGGGTCACAGGTCTGCAATACCTCAAATAGCACAGGTCATCATTGTACAACATTGATTTACTGAAAGCCTAAAACCCTAAACAAAATAACAGAGGGAATTAGGTTTGCATAGATGTCCTGCTTCCAAAACATTTCTCGAAGAAATAAAGCAAAAACTTCAAATGCAGAAGAGGTCAGAAAAAACAGAGCAAACAGGAAATGGTGAAAATTCAGAAAAAGAGTGAAAGACGTGCGAGAGAAAATGAAAATGCGAGAACAAAGCATAACACAGAAATTTCCAAATTGGTGAAAATGAGCAGAGTATTTATGTTGACATGCGAATGTAAATAGTCAAAAGAAAATAAAGGAACATTCTAAAATTAAATTTCAAAATTAAGACGGTTAAAATCTTTAAATTAACCTATTACATAAAAATTTAAATCAAAAACAGTAACAGATTAATAAAAGAATTGAAGTTAAAAACGTAACGGACTAATAAAAGAATGAAACAAACTCATAATACAATTTAATATGATTAAATTTTAATTTTATAAATAAAATTCATTTTGACATGTAAACATAAGATTTAATATAAATATAAAAAAAATTGTGTTAATATATAAACAATTAATTAATTGCTAAACTAGTAAATGCATAAATATAACAAATAATAAAGAATTAAATATACTTACAGACACTTTAAAAGAAAATGTACTATTAGATTTGTAAACCAAATCTGATTTCGAAATGACATGTGAATAAATATTGAATATAAACAATAAAAAGATAAACGAAAAGATATATTAAAACTGCATTTCAAAATCAAAATAATTTAATGTCAAAATACATTAATTGAAAAGATTGATTTTTTTTTTCTGATTCAAATTTTGTCCTTGAATAAAAATGAAGGCAGTGAGGGCCAAAACATGCTTTAAATGAGATAGAGAAGATTCACACTAGAGTGGCAGATACATGCCAAGGAATTATTGCCACCACGAAAATCAATGGTTAAGGACAAAATAATCTCCCATTAGGATGTGAAGTTTGAGGTTTCAGTTTACTGTAGGAGCAACCTAGAAGATAATTTCTATGCTGTCCATGTGTCTAACTTTTGGTCTCTTTCAACTGCTCCTTATGTGTCGCAACAATTTCACAGATAAACCAAAAACAAAGATGAAGACAGGTTTGAACAGGACGGGCATTACAAGTGGACCAATCAGAGCACTGACCCCTCACCATTAATCACCATTTTCACTCCTTAAGATATAAACCACACAAAATTTCACCCAAGTCCTCATATCATAATTTCACTACCTTTGTCCTATTCTCAACCCTTTTGGTTAATAATTGATTAAAAAAATTAAAAAATCCATTTTGACTTCTCTCTGATTCATCCACGCTTTCTTTTGTGTGGCTTAAAATAACACCAAAACAAATGAAAATAATTAATGCTAATGCTCATTATTTTTCTTAAAAATTGTTATGGATTCTATCGTCAAGATCAGGATACAATCGATTGATAATAACATATATTGATGTTGTCACTCTAGTATTGCTTGTATGATTTTTTTTTTTTTTGGGGTAAACTTTAGTTGTAACTTTTTTATACTGGGCTATTATTTTTATACACTAATTTTGCAAACTACTCATAACTTGAATTTCAAAATTTAATTTAAATAGAAATTCAATATTATTAATTGTACATTGTTAAATTGATTAAACAAATTATTGTGCTGTAAATTAATTTTTTTATAATGCAAATCTAAGTGGATGTCAGCTTAAATGGATGATCCATCTCCCTACCAACTTTATCTACAGCTGTCAGAGTGTCCACCTCAGAAAGAAGAAGAAAACGTGTTTTTGTATTTTATTCACAAATAATATTTATTACTTTACATCCTGTAAAAAATATTTTTCTAATTTCATTTATTAATATAATTTAATTTTTTTTAGTATAAGCTGCATAGCTTTTATCGAACTATATATAATCTTATCATAAACAAACAAACTCCTACCCACAGTATTTAAGGGTTTTGATATTGTGACAAGATCTTTGATATTCCAACTGTTAAATTAATTAATTAAGTAATTAAAAGTTACCAAAAGAACTGTTCGATTAATCACTGGCCATAAAGCACTTGCATCAAAACGTTTAACTACAAAAAAACAAAAGAGTACACAACTCAGAACCTTTATGGTGGTATTAAATTTTTCTTACGAACTGCAAATTGTATTATTTCTGAACGAAAATGGTTCAGAAGTTAGGAGTAACCAAAAACATTAAACTAAATTCCTATTTACGAAAAAACTACTAACGAAAAACAGAGGTGCATGTAATAACAAAGAGTTTCGAAAACAACCAAAAACTTATCCTTACTAGTATGAAAAACAACCCTGTTTGAAGTTTTGTTTTGCAGAGTTTATATATATATATACGGTCATCACCTAACGCGGGTAGTTGAGTTTAGTGGTGAAGAAGCAAGTGGGGCTAGGCAAAGGTGTGTGAAGAAGTGAAGAAAAAAGTCCTGTGGTTGTTGTTGCGGTGGGTGGTGGCGGTGCAGTGAAGATGGGTTCTCAGGTGTCTAAACAGATGGAACGGAGAAAGACCATTCACACAGAGAAGAAAGTTCTCTCCGATCTGAAAACGTCCGGAGAAGAGTACCCTGGTTCCGAGTACCGCCCCCAAGACAGGAAAAACTGGATGTCTGGTCTGAACCCAGAGAAACTCCACATCAACCAGATCGTGTGGCCTGGGACGCACGACTCTGCCACCAACAAAATCGGCATCCCCCTCGTGACTCGCCCTTTCGCTCAGTGCCAATCCCTCTCCATATACCGGCAGTTGGTCCTTGGTACCCGCGTCCTTGACATACGGGTCCAGGAAAACCGTCGCATCTGCCATGGCATCCTCGTCACCTACAGCGTCGACGTTGTCCTGAACGACGTGAAGAAGTTCCTGTCTGAGACACAGTCCGAGGTGATCATACTGGAGATCAGAACAGAGTTCGGGCACGAGGACCCACCCGAATTCGACAAGTACTTGGAGGAGCAGTTGGGGGAGTTTCTGATCCCTCAGGACGAGGGCGTGTTCGGGAAGACGATCGCGGAGGTGTTGCCGAAGAGAGTTATCTGCGTGTGGAAGCCCAGAAAATCGGCCCAGCCCAAAGCAGGGAGTCCTCTGTGGAGTGCGGGCTTTCTGAAGGATAATTGGGTGAACACGGATCTCCCTTCCACCAAGTTCGACGCGAATTTAAAGCACTTGAGCGAGCACCCGGCCGTGACGTCGCGCAAGTACTTCTACAGGGTGGAGAACACCGTGACGCCGGTGGCTGATAACCCTGTTCTGTGCGTGAAACCCGTTACACGACGCATTCATGGGTACGCGAGGCTCTTCATTGCTCAGTGCTTCGCTAAAGGCATCGCGGATAGGCTTCAGGTTCTCTCCACCGATTTCATCGAAGAGGATTTTGTTGATGCCTGCGTCGGTCTCACTCATGCAAGGGTGGAAGGCAAAGCCTGAACTCACCTGTTATCGTTTCTACCTGTTTCATGCCTGTCAGTGATGCTTTTCTTTCTGAATTTCTTTTTTATTTATCTGTACATTATATATAGATTCATGAATCTGCTCTTGTACTCTTCATTTGTTGCTCTGTAAAACGTGTATAGATTGGATTCTGAACTGTGAGGAATTTTCCGAGAATGTCTGTCAGATGTGTGTGCTAAATAAATCGAAAAGGTCTTTCATTCTGTCATCCAATTATCAAACATGTTCTATAATTGTTTGTACAGTTTCAAAACTTTAATTATTTATAATTTCAATAAAGATATTTATTTGGATTATAAATATTATTTTTACTCTATCAAGTATATGAAAAAGCACAAGTTACTTCTATACATTTTTTTAAATACAAGTTTTGAAAGTGAGTTTCCTATATACTACCTGTTATTAGATGTAGTTGTGGGTGTATAGGAAAAACTGCTTGTGTAATTTGTGACTCATGGATCTTTGATTTTGATATCTGATGTAAGATGATGATTTTTTAAGCAGTCAATAGTTATTGTTCTTGTCAAGGGGTAGAGAATCTCCAATTAGATCATTTGTGAATATGAATTTGAGTTTGCCCTCATTAGAATGAATATTCATAATTGTAATTTGGATTATTGTATTCTTAAGTATAAAGAAGACAATTTTAACGATTAATCATAATTTTATGTAGTGATAAACTGTTCAATCTAACGTTTAATGTTTGATGAATTATGGTGTAAATTAAATAAACTATGTTTGATGAATTAATTGATGTAAATTAAATAAATTATCTAATTACTTAGATTAAGTGGACTAAATCACACTTGAAAACTAACAAGACGATTGTAAATTACCAAACTTTAAAATAGATATTATTGGAAGTATGATAGGAGATCTTAATCATGTTATTTAACAAAGTTAAAGTTATAACATTGAGGTAACATAATTTTTATTCAAGATTTTAATATTATAAAAAGAAACTAGATTTTGAAAATGTTTAAAATGCTAAAAAATATTAACAAAAAAAATCTCAACAAAATATTTTAGAATAATAAAATTGATGTATAATTGTAAAACTACTATGTGTAAAAAAAATGTCAAGATGTGACATATTTTAGAATAATAAAATTGATGTATATTTGTAAAACTATTAGGTGTAAATAACGATCACAACTTAAAAAATTGAACGTATAAGGAATGGGCTTTTAAAGTTGGACATGGACCGGAGATTATAACCAAATTTGGACCAATATAGGTCTGAGTGGAGTGTAGACCAAAACAAAACTTAGTGAAACCTGCCTTTAACATTTGAAAACGGCCTCAATTTAAAACAAAACTATATTTGGACTAAAGACTGTTTGTTTATTTAAAAAAATTATAGACTTCTTCTACTAAATATATTATAAACTAGTATATATGTATATATAATAATTTTATGGGACATTATATTATGCAATATTATTTCAATTTTAATAATTATCAAATTCTTCATTGCTTTAAAAGAGTTTTATTTACAAATTTCAGCATCTAAAGACACTTATTTTACAAATTTTCTTATCTTTTACTTTCAAATCATTTGAAATATTTCAAAACATATAAGTTAGCCTGATTTTAAATAAACATTCACGTTTCATTAATGAGAAACTGATTATTATTATCTAAAACCAATTTTAAGGTAAACAAGCATATTTAATGACTTCTGCCAAAAAATATGTATCCGAAAAGGTATCTAAAAAATTATCCATCTATGTCCTTGCACAGAAGACAACATTTAATTGAGGAAGTGCATTTGAAGGTCTTGATTATTAGGGAAATTTGAAAAGCGAGATTATTAATGAATAATTATGATTAAAAAGAAATGTTTTGAGAGAAGGTTGTGGTTTTGGATTGTTGAAGTTCCCATAAATATATTTGGGTGATGCAACGTTGACCTAAATATGATGTAATTTGATGCAAGGGACCCAGCACGTGCTCAAAACAATCATTCACAACCCTAGTTGATTCATCCTTAAGTTACAGATTACTTGATTCCGACCAACGGGAACAAACAAAAAAGAACAACAATTTCTTATATAAAATAAGAGTTTATAAGGAGAGAGAAGGGGATGGATTGATCATAGATTAACTTTTTAAATATTCGATCTAAATTTATTTTAAATTTAAATAATTAGACTACATCTCAGAACTAAATTTATTTTTCTATATAACTAGTTTGAATTTCTTTCTAAATCTAAATTTAAATATTTATATTAAGACTTAAATCCAAATTCAAATATTTAAATTAAATTAAAATTTTATAATTCATTTTTTTATAAAATAAATTAAATTGAATTTTCTCAAATTTGTATGTATGGTCAGACTTGACACTATCAAATTTTGTACAAATTATAAAAAAAGTTGGTACTACATGGATAAAAATATTTAATAAAATTATTCTTTAAAGTTATTTATAAAAATACTAAATTACATCAATTTTTATTATACAAAAACCAAATTAAGAATAAAAAGTAAAGTTATTTATAAAAATACTAAATTATATCAATTTTTATTATATAAGAACCAAATTAAGAATAAAAAAGTAGAAGCCTAATTTGATTTTTTTGACGAAAAAATAAACCAAAAAGTAATTTAACCAAAATTTTAACATTCTAAAATATTAATTGAAGATTCACTCAATTTGATATTGATTCTCAATCGCAGCGTGGATTGTTATAAGAGACACAAGCTTAATATCATTTTGATATGTATTGTTAGTCATTTGAAGAAACACATTATTTTCAGAACTTAAATATAATTACTTTTATAACAAAGTACTATAAATTTTAATTAGTGTTGAAATTCTACAGATTCTTCATTGCATATCCCTTATCTTATCTGAAGAAGAACTTAAGGGCGTTCAAAATCCCAGAACAGTTTTTGTTGTTGACAATAGTTGCTATCTTTAAAATTTTACATTATAAAATTCTCGACCATCCATACTCTTGTAAGACATACGGCATTAAATTTAGTTCAAATATCTTTTGTAATTATTTTTTCAAATATTCATAGTTAAATATGATTTAAAATTCTTATTACGATTTATCAAAAACATACCATTTTTTTTTTAAAAAAAGAAAAACAATATTTTCAATATATATATATATATATATATATATATATATATATATATATAAAATTCCAGTACTTATTATTGAGTCAAAAAATTATAATTATCAATCAGGACACAACTCTTTTTATTTAAAAATATAACAATTCAACGTTACGATTCCATTGTTAATATTTAAACATCTTCATTACGACCATATAAAAAACAAGTAAACCGGAAAAGATAGAAAGATAGGTGTGATCTCTTTGAAAAAAAGTTAATGGTAATGGACAATGAAAAATTTATAAAAATAAATTTCAAGTGCAATTCAGAACAAATGTTGCGCCATATTGACAATGTATTGAATGTATGACAAAGTTTTACGAAGAACATGGAGTTAATCATATGTATTAATTTCTTCAACCCTTATTTGTCAACTACATATGTATTGTTAATTATCCTTTTCTTAATTCAAATTTTAAACATTTAAAAGTATCTCTAAAATTTGTTATCCAAAAGTATACACTTTTATCATTTTAATTCAAGGCAGCAAATAATAGTTTGTAACTTTTCGACTAAAATTAAATTATGATAATTTTAATTTACACTAAAAAGTCAAAACATCTAATCGAATTATAAATTTCATGATAAAATAAAAATAATAGATAAACGAATTAACAATAAAACGTGAAATTTTATATTCAATACATTGAAACTATATTATATTAAATTAATTCATATTTACAATAATGAGATCATCTTTTTATCTATCTGTATGCGCCAAGGATTCAGCACTAGCCTAGTTAATATATAGTTTTTTTTAGCTTGAATACACATTCATTCAAAAGAAACAAGTTTTTCATAGTGTATGGGGTTTCAACATTTGTTGACGCTAGCTAGGTTAAACAACCAATTCTTTCTTCAATATATTCTCAGTTTAAAACTGTTTTATTTGTATGAAATAATTTTAATGTTATCATCTTTATTATTCACCAGTGTGTAACAATAGCTGTTTGTAATACAAAATTAACATATGATCCAATACGTTTTCTAAATTAGAAAAAAAATGATCTATTATGTTAAAATGATTTTAAGGATAAAAAAATGGGGAATGATGTGTTAACAAAGTTTTTCTTACAAACTTTTTGACAAACTACTAATTTAGATAAAAAAATATTATTTTATTACTTTATTTTAGTTAAAAAAATAAAAAAATAAAAAAATTTAATTCTATTTAAGGAAGTTTGTCAACTTTGTCAAAATGCTTTTTGTCAAAAGATTAACATATGATCCAATACGTTTTCTAAATTAGAAAAAAAATGATCTATTATGTTAAAATGATTTTAAGGATAAAAAAATATCGATATCCGACTTTGAGGAGTAAAATAAATAAAAAATTATATAAACTAAACTAAATTTAACCAATTTGATAGGAAATAAATTCAATATTTTATTATAGAGGTACATATTTTGATTGCATGTGGAACAAATTTTACATATTAGTGTGTTAATATTTATACATATTAAATAATTACCTTTCACTAAAATAAAATTTTATATAAAAAGCATGTTATATGTAGGTAAAATAAATATATAAAAAATTTATTTTTTATATCCTATTTACGCCTTTTAGTTTCTATTTTCAGATTTACAACAGTTTCATAATCTTTTTACCATTTTTCCCCTAGATTTCTGAACAATTATACTCGATTTTTAAGCGGAACATAATTTTAAATACTAAAATGCTAATATTAGCATCATATACAATACTATGATTTGACTTACTATTTAACTTATCATGTCTCTCGTACTATCCTTTTGAAGTAAACTGTACCAAGACGTATAAAGTAATGTAAAGAGTTTTTTTTTTTTTAATATATATAGATTTATTAATGATAAATAACAGGGTTTTTTGTTGCATTAACGAAATGCATGCTGGTTAAATTTTCTTAGAAGATTCTTCCACATTAGTTAATTGGGATTAGTGTAAGATTTTGTAATTAGTTAATTTAATTTAATTGATTGCAAAGGCGCTTTCTCTCTCATAGTGGCAGCGTGTAAGCCGTACGCACGTTCGTTGAAGAGATAATAGGAGTATCCTCCGTGGCGCGTGTAACTAGTTTCCCTACATGACGTACGATTTACGAAAGGAAGAAGGCGTAGGATGAGAGCGTGGAGTACAATCGGTGGTGTATAAGGTGAGGGAAGAGAAGGAGTTGCCCTTGGAGAGTACTTGAAAGGTTTGGACCAACCATTTGCTCTAACTATATGTATCCAGACCTGTTATTGCAGTTTTTAAGACAACCTGGGAGAAAAACCCGTCGAACCATTTCCATAATTTTCCCCCCTCAGTCACTTACCCGGCGGCGCCACCGTCACCGCCACCGCCAACCCTCCATGACACAAACATCAGCCAAACAATACCACAACCTCTGAGACAGGAATCTCGTACATACAAATAAATTTATTGATCAATCCGAAACGTTGTTTGGTCGCTAGCGAGCGAGCGCGTGAGGGTCCGCTGCAACCATGTCGAGCATCGTCAAGGAGATCCTGGCGAGCCCGATACAACTGGCGGACCAGGTATCGAAGATGGCGGAGGAGGCCCAGAATTTCCGACAGGAATGTCTCGAGCTCAAATCCAAAACGGAGAAGCTCGCAGGGCTCCTCCGCCAGGCTGCGAGGAACAGCAGCGACTTATACGAGCGTCCCACGCGGCGCATCATCGACGACACCGAACAAGTCCTGGACAAGGCCCTCGTACTCGTCACCAAATGCCGCGCCAACAGTGTCATCAAAAGACTCTTCACCATCATCCCCGCCACAGCATTCCGCAAGACCTCCATGCAGCTAGAGAATTCCGTCGGCGATGTCCAGTGGCTCCTCCGCGTCTCTGCGTCCGCCGACGAGCGTGACGACGAGTACCTCGGGCTTCCCCCCATCGCCGCCAACGAACCCATCCTCTGCCTCATCTGGGAACAGGTCGCCATTCTCCTGTCCGGCGCCTCCCTGGACGAGCGCTCCGACGCCGCCGCTTCATTGGTTTCGCTGGCTCGCGACAATGACCGTTACGGGAGACTGATCATCGAAGAGGGTGGCGTGCCCCCGCTGTTGAAGCTTCTGAAGGAAGGACATTTGGAAGGACAGGAGAACGCTGCCAGAGCCATTGGGCTTCTGGGAAAAGACCCTGAAAGTGTGGAACACATTGTGAACGCCGGTGTTTGTTCCGTGTTTGCCAAAATCCTCAAAGACGGTCATATGAAGGTTCAGGCGGTGGTGGCCTGGGCTATTTCTGAACTCGCTGCCAATCACCCCAAATGCCAAGACCATTTTTCCCAGAACAATGCCATACGATTGCTCGTTAGCCATCTCGCCTTCGAGACCATTCAAGAGCATAGCAAGTACGCCATTGCCAACAAGCACAAGTCCCTTCACACCTTAGTTTTGGAGAGTAATAATACGCAGGAAGAAGAAGATGATAAGAACGTTGTTGGACGTCCGACGGGGGCCAACACATCCAATCAGATGCACAACGTGGTTTCCAACACCATGGCAATGAAGGGCATTACCCCAAAAAATAATGCCACCCCCACGGGTAACCACAACAACACCGGCGGCGGCACGAACACCAAAAAACATCACGGTGGGACACAGCACGTGTCAATTGCTGGGACGAGTATCAAGGGGAGGGAATACGAAGACCCCATCACAAAGATAGAGATGAAGGCGATGGCAGCAAGAGCCTTATGGCAATTGGCGAGGGGTAACTTGAGTGTGTGTAGGAGCATAACAGAGTCAAGGGCTCTTCTGTGTTTCGCGGTTTTGCTCGAAAAGGGTCCCGAAGACGTCCAATCTTATTCCGCAATGGCGTTGATGGAAATAACGGCCGTGTCGGAGCAACATGCAGAGCTGAGACGCTCTGCATTCAAACCCACCGCCCCTGCCGCCAAGGCTGTTCTGGATCAGCTTCTTAGAGTGATAGAAAACGAACAAATTGACCTTCTCGTACCTTGCATCAGATCCGTTGGTAATTTGGCGAGAACTTTCAGAGCAACCGAGACAAGACTGATTGGGCCATTGGTGAGGCTCCTTGACGAGAGAGAAGCCCATGTTAGCACGGAAGCCGCCATTGCTCTGAACAAATTTGCTTGCACGGATAACTACCTCCACGAGAATCACTGCAACGCCATCATAGAGGCCGGTGGCGCCAAGCACTTGATTCAACTGGTTTACTTCGGTGAGCAAATGGTTCAGATTCCTTCCGTGACTCTCCTTTGTTACATAGCGCTCCACGTCCCCAAGAGCGAGACGCTGGCACAGGAAGAGGTTCTGATAGTTCTTGAGTGGTGCACCAAACAGGCACATCTGGTGGAGGAACACGGCATTATACAACTTCTACCAGAAGCCAAGAGTAGACTCGAACTGTATCAATCAAGAGGAAGAGGATTTCGCTGAACTATCAAACATATATACCTACCTACCTGCTCAACCATCAAATTGCTTGAGTTTATGTATATATTCCAGGGTGCTTGCCCCCTCAAATTAATCTTAGGCACATCGTCTTTTTGTATCCAATAGAATATATCTATAGAAAAGCTTCTTCTGTGTTCTTATTCAAAATCCTCCTCTTTTCTTTCTTTCTTTCTCTCAACTTTAATTAATCACACTCCTGCATGACATACATGAGACCATGTTTTATTTTTATCCCAATATTATATTACACTCATGTGAAGATGTTGAGATGGAGAGAAGCCATATGGGTGCACTGATAAAGGTCACACACAAAGAGTTAGAATGACTAGTGAAGCCCTATAAATGTACCTAACAATTGAAAGATGATTAGATATTACAAATATTAGAATTCAAATATTAACTTTCATGGCTGATTGGCAATTTTGGTGCTTAAGCAACCCCAATAAAAGTTTACAATAAACCACATCTAGGAGTTGAACCATGAACCATGGAGCAAATAAATTTTTATATATCAAAAGCTAATTAAAATATTTTTATTACAATAAATGAATATAAAATAGTAAAGTTATTATATTATTTATTAATTTTTTATAATCACTACATTCAAATTAGATTTAAATATATAAAAAAATATTTTAATTAATACAAATATATGAAATAAGATTCATAAATATTTTATTTATTTAATAAATTTAAGGTTCACATATCTGTTCACTTTCGTGTAGAATCCTTTATTTTCTTCATTTATGTGTTTACCATTTTAATTTAAATTAATTTTAATCAATCTATAATCTATTTTAATTTAAAATAATTTTATAAATCAAATATATTTTTTATTTAAATTAATCACTCAAAATTTATTTTAACTTAATTTCTTCTATTACATTTTATTTTAAATTAATTTCTTTAGTTAATTTTTTTATATTTTAATAATAACTTACATTTTATTTTAAATTATTTTAAACTGATTATATTTTAATTGAAATAAATTTTAACCATAGAAATACATTTTAATCTTACAATTTTATTAATTAAAATATTTCTTTTCTTCATTTCTCAATCTGTTGTCATTAATTTAAACAAATATCCTTTGTTTCATTTTTCATCTTTTCCACTGGTTCAAATCCATAACAAAGCCTTAATAAACAATCTACAGTATATATGTTCATGAAACATGGTGTGATGTGTTCCTAAATCATAAAAAGAAAATAAAAGATATACACACCAAAAAATGTATACAATTTATAATATATGGATAATGTTTAGATTCGCCAATTACATCATTTACATCTATTGTTTGTAGACGTCACAAAATACACCCTAAAAGAGAAACATCAAAAAGTGTCAGAAAATAATCAAGATATTGGCATTGGTTATTTTAGAAGTTGATTAAAAAGTGCCATGCAGGTTACATACTTTTGGCTTGTGCTTCTCATTAAATCACAATTTTTCAAATTTTATTCTACAATTCAAATTTGCAATGTACAAAATAAAGAAGAATAAAAGTATTACCTAGAAAAAAACTTAACATTGAAATCCTAGCATACACATGCTTTGCTGATGTAATAATTTTTCTATACAATGATGATAATAACTTGAAAAATGATATGTTAACAAAGTTTTTCTTACAAACTTTTTGACAAACTACTAATTTGAGAAAAAAAAATATTATTTTATTATTTTATTTTGGTTAAAATATATATATATATATATATATATATATATATATATATATATTTTAATTTTATTTAAAAAAAGTTTGTCAAGTTTTACAAAAGATTATTTTCCTAATAACTTATTTTAATTAACAATAGTCAATGAAGCCATATATTACATTTCAAATCTACAAAGGGTAGCTTTTCAAGTGATCATATTTGATATGGTCTTTCTTTCGATGAGAATTCACACGAGTGAAATTTTAAAAAAATGACTTATCTAAATATTTAAAATAAATAAATAAATAAACAATTTTGTATATATATTATTTAATTTTCTCGTTTCCAGGTGAGATATTAAGTCGCATTAATAAAGAAGAATAATATATAAAGTCACGAGATATCTTTATTCGAATTTTAATATATTATTTATATAAACCATTTTACTTTCATTTTTTTAATTTTATACTATTTCTCTTCTTTTATTTCAAGAATCGGTCCCACAAGATAATTGAGGCCTAATCCTGAAGGTAACTACCAGCTATGGCTTTTCTTTCCTTTTAATGGCACAACTCTATTTCTGGAATTGTCCTTCTCAAGGTCTTAGGTCATGACAGACATTATTATGCCTTAGAAAAAAAAATACAAACAAATCAAATTAATATTTATTACTCCCATCCCAGACACCAGAACACAAAAACCCATATGCACAACTAAAAAACTGGTTCTTACAAAATTCCCTTAATTAAAAACAAATTTTAAAAAAGGAAACTTTGAAACGACTAATTTAATTGAATATATCCACCGAATACAAACAACTTTCCTTTGAAATTCATAAGCAAAGTTTAATAGGAGATTGAAGACTATTTACACAGTTTCCCTCAATTTGAATGAACAGAAAAATTCCAGTAAACCTAATTATATGTATGAGGATATTCATAAAATCCATAGCCACAAAAGAGATAATCATCTTCATGAAGCAGCAGGATATATAAATGCAAAAATCAGATCATTTTTAGTTAATGCAGCAATCCATCAATGAAAGTTGTAATAGCAGTGTTTAGCATTGGAGCATGGCCAAATCCATGTGTCTTTTCCAATTAAAAGAAGATCCCCACAGAAATAATTCAGTAACAAAACTGTACACATAAAATCTATGGGAAGAACAGGAGCATGATAAATGCAGCAGATCAGGTATTTAAAGATTTGAACATTAAGGTAAAGCAGAGGATATAACTTTCATGATGCGCATTAAACAGTAGGAAGCAGAGTATTTAGCCGATGATTTCAGAACCTCACCAAAACAAACCCTCCTTTTCCCTAACCCAAAAACAAAGCAATAATAAACCCAGCAACTAATGGCTTTTAATGTAAAAAATAAATAAAAACGCAGAGAAGCCACACCCTAGCTAATCCTATATCTAAAGCGTAATCTTCAGAGTTTCAGAGTACGAAAACGAAAAAAGAAAGCAGAAGAACCACAAAACACAGAAGCAAGGCCCCACCCATCATGTGCTACTAAATCAACGCGCATTCGAAGGGCAGTCCCTCGCAAAATGCCCAGACTCCCCACAGTTGTAGCAGCTACCACCGCCACCTCCGCCACCACCTCCACCGTACCTTCCACCGCCACCTCCACCTTGGCTGCAGTCCCTCGCTATGTGACCCGTCTCGCCACACTTATAGCAACCCCCTCCACCACCACCACCTCCACCATATCCACCGCCTCCACCATAGCCACCTCCACCATATCCGCCACCGCCTCCATATCCACCTCGTCCTCCGCGTCCTCCGCCGCCATATCCACCTCTTCCACCACCTCCGCCGTATCCACCTCTTCCTCCTCCTCCTCCACCTCCGCCACCGCGGGTGCCCTGCACGGGCGATTCGTCAGGGCCGGTGACGTCAACGGCCTTGGTGCGACCTTCGGAATCGGAGTCGATTAGGAACTCGACGGACTCTCCTAGGGCGAGGCTGCGAAAACCGTCGGATCGGATGGAGGACTGGTGGACGAAGAGATCTTCGCCGCCGTCATCGGTGGTTATGAAGCCAAATCCCTTCTGGTCATTGAACCACTTCACCTTTCCGGTTACCCTCTGCTTCTCACTCTCGCTCATCTCTCCCTCCCCTTCGGATCTGATCTCTCTCTCTGTCACTGTCTGCTCTACGGCTCAAACTGCTCTGCACCTTCTGCCTTTTATACGTCACAATTTTGACCTACACTTCACTTTCACGCACTCCACCATCCAACGCCTCTGCTTTCTTCCTCTTCCATTTTCTTTCTTTTCTCAATTTTATTAAATTAAACCAACGGCTCAGATTCACTCTCTCCAATCGGACTCGGGCAATCCACGTCCCTCAATTTTAACTCTCCTTTATTTAATGCAATGCTAATCCATATGTTTCTAACACGACAACATCAATTAATGAAATCTTAAAACAATATTTACTTTTCATACTTTCACCATTTTTGTCTTTTACTCTTTTACTCAAAACCAAATCATAAATACTATATATAACTCCTCATTTATTTTGCGTCATTTAACCATCTTTTATTTTTAAAATTTTTAATTAATCTCTACATATTATTTTCAATATCTTTAAGTTATCAATTTTTTATATCACCTAAGCGAGTCACACCCAGACCTAATGTTTTTTCAATCTATACTTTAATGTGGGTCAATCTACACACCAAATGTCATCAAACTATTAAACCAATAATGGTTTTCCAACATTATTTTAAAATATTATATATATATATATATATATATATATATATATATCAACGAATAATTTAACTAAATATATAAATAAAATAAAATATAATTAATTTATTAATTATTTGCTTTATTTAGATAGGAAAATCTCAGTCTTTTGATGAATGCAAAAAAATTAGACTATTTTTTTAAAGGTTTGAATTCGAGAAATAATGATTCGTATAAGATAGTAAATCTCGATTATTTGGATGAGTACATAAATTTTAGACTCTTTGTCTTGAAAGCTTGAGCATGGACTAGTCCATATGAGATTATGAATCTCAATCTTTTTGAGCAGGATAAAAAATTTATGATCTTTATCTTAAAAGCTTAAGTGTCCGAATATAATCCGTCTAAAATAATGAATCTTGATTTTTAGATGACTATGAAAAATTGATATTATTTGGATTTATTGGGCTTGAGGTTCATTTAGAACAATAAATTTTAATGACACCCCACCACTCCAATCTATATAGTGAAACATAACTATTTGTGTCTTTATAAATTATCTACTGCATTAAAGGAGACTAAAGGAGGCACATTGAATTCTTTTTTGGATTAAATCGATTTTCAGATTCAACAAAGACAACTATAATTTCACAAAATTTACATTTTATTTCTTGTACTTTATGATTATTCATTTAAAACATACACATACAATTTATATTCTTTTAGTTTATTTGAATACATTTAAAATTTTTCTAGTTCTGGTTATGTAAAATAATAAAAATGAAAAGATATTAGAAATTATATGTATCAACTAAGAACCAATGTAAGATGTTAAGGAAACATTCAGTATAAAGATCTGTTTGTAATGAAATCCGTGAATACTAATAATCATGAGAAATGGCTAAAATAAATTTTGTTATTAAAATTTTCTAAGAATATTTATATACATTTTTTTAAGATAAGATGATGTTTTATGAAAAAAAAAATAAAGTTTTCTATCGTGGTATTTTTCAATGCAATAAAAATTGCATTTTTAAGTACGAAAAATTAAGCTCAAACCTTGCAATAAAATGATTTTGCTAGCAACATTACTTAACAAACATTGATTTATAAAAATGTTATATTTGAAGAGTAAAAAAAAAAACACATACATTTTAATAGTTGCCTGAATATGGACAGTGCATACAAGACTCGTATGGTAATATATCTAGTCTCCCACGTGTATCTACTCGTATGGTAATAAGTTTAGAATAAAATTAAAATTTCAACAATTTTTTTATAAATATACAACTAACTTATAGAAACACAGGAGTAGACATTTCACTAACGGTGAAGATTTATTCTATATGTTTTAATTACAAAAACTCAAATAAAATGTTATATATTATATGTTTTAATTACAACAATTGTAATTTAGAAACTCAAATAAAATGTTATATATTGGTGAATCACTGAACTAAATGCACATTATATAGCCAAAAAAATCATTGAGAATACCAGGGATGCGATTATTATGTTAACATAATTTGGACCATTGTTAATGGCGTTGGTAGCTACTGTTTCACTAATTAATTTTTATAAAGTGTGTTGCAAAATGTAAGTATTTACATTGTACTGTGACATTGAATTTATAAATAGTCCCAAATTTTTTCAATTTATTTTAAACATAAATCCATAGTAGTAATAAACATATGTTAATTTTAATACATTTTTATCAAAACAGTTCCATTCTCGGTGGCAATAAATACATTACGTTTATTTTAATCGTTCAATAATTATTAAGAAAGTTAGAAAAAATATATTGCGAAATAAAAACATCAATAATTTATGAGATAGCTTAATTAACCCTTGCTAATGCCAGAGTTTGAAAGTGTTTGAAACTCGGCAACAATAATAGGGTACCGTGTGTTTCCAATTTTGTCTCTCTTGTGAGAGTGGGAAAAGGAATAAAGAAGGTAGCACAGGAAGAGAAAGACAAAGAAGTTGAAGAATGTGATAAGGGTAATTAAATAGAAGGAAATAGATAGAGAATCCAGCAGTGATTAAGTGGGAAGAGGATTGAAGAGTGGAGGAGTTAGTGAGGGAGAGGGGAAGGAGCGGTGGCGTTGAGTGGTGGCGGGTGGACGGAGGTGGGTGAGGGGCACTGGTAACATTTGGTGAAGAAACCGAATGTGTCAATCTGGTGTACGAAGTTAACCATACTTGCCCATCCACCGAATCCAAACCCTACCACCACAACCCACACCACCACGAATACGTTGATCGTGTACGCACCGGCCCATCTTCCCACCAACTTCGGGGGTTGCTCCACCGCATTCTGCATTGCATTGCATTCCATCAACAACCACATCAGATGAAATCAAATGAAGCAGTTACAAATTTCAATGAAAATGAATAGACGGTGGTACCTGTCGAGCAGCGGGTGATTTGAAGGTGAAGATGTGAGCGAGGGCGGGGATGATGTAAACGGTGAAGCTGACAAGAAGAGATCCAACGGTGGAGTTGATGGGCCCAAAGAAGGGGAAGACTATGGCCAGAAACCATATGGGGATCACCACCGGTAGCCTCGCAAGAGCACGCTTGCAGAGGCTTCTACACTCGTGTATTCCTATTGCTTTCTCCCACACCAAATACAGTGGCGTGCATGCAAACCCAAATGTTATGAACTGCACCATCCAATATTCCAAACCCCAGTTATTGATTGTTAATTGTGAATTAATTATGAGTTAGATACTTAATTAAATTCTTGCCTGGTGGATGAGCATTAAAATGACAGCCATGTCACGGAAGGGTGACCTTGGAAGGAGAGAAAAAGCGTTGGAGTGATCAAGAAGCATGTCTCCAAATGCCCAGTATACTGCTGCTGCCGATGGAAGCGTCAGTGTCAGTACATACACACTGGCCAGTAAGTATATGGACTTGAATTTTTGAGGCTTCCACATCGCATGCATTATCTCCCTGTTCCATCTCACCACAAAACATCATCATTTCCTCCAACAATTACTGTTCTTTTAATGTACTTCAATCAAACACAGTTCAAATAATCACAGGTGTGTTAAACTTTGCATTGGTAATTACCAACCAATGGGGGAGTTTACTCATTTTTAGGCAGAAACAAAATAGAAAAGAGTGAAGAGAACAACAAAAGGGGAAATTTTTTGCTTAATTTTGATCAGCTGTGGCAGCTGTGCTACAATTCTGAAAGTTACAAGAAGGAAAGCTGGAATTCTTCTGTCCTCATGATAAGAAAAGCATTAAAGCTGATCCATTTAGAAAAAAGAACCTTGGCTTTCTACAACCAAAAAGGAGCTCAAGGATTCCCCAGAAAAAAGGGCCCTTCTTTTGCATGCATGCGTAACAGCATTATTTTCTTTTTGGAAAAAAGTAATACATAACATCTGGAAAAAACGTCAGCATCAGAATTTTTATTTTCTAAACGAACATGAAAAGTTACGATTCTCATCTTTAAGTAAAAAAAAAAAGAAAATCCATGGGACAAGGACTTAAGATGCTCATGTGCTACATTTTTTGACAGCTCGTGTATGAAAAGTCAAGTTTGAGTATACAGCAAATGACCTTTAGCCCCACTTCACCCTGCCTCGTTATTTTGCCATCCAATTTATCATTCGTAAGTAGAATAAATTTATACAAGTATTATCCCATTAGCAGCAACATTAACGTATGCGTTCTAACGAAGCCAAAATCGGAGGAGGAGAAAAGAACCAGTTGTCAAAACATAAAAGATACGATTCATAGGAATGGTATCAGAGGTGAAATATGAGTCTTACACAGTAACGGCATGTCCCCCGAATGTGTAGAGAATGTTTGTGGCCCCCGTAAAATATAGAACCAATTTAGTCGGACCCGAATGCTTAACCCCTTCTACCTACACAATCATAGCAACATCAACATTCCATGTTATTATAGCAACAACCACTAACAAATATAAACATTCATATAGCATTTGCAAAGCTGAAACTATTACCTGGCCGTGGGTGAGAGAAGCAACAGTGAGGTACCAAGCAGTGTAAGTGGTCATGAGGAGGCCAAGAAAGGACCAGATTCTGTAGTTGTGGAAGGAAGGGATAAATACAGTGGTGGCACAGCATGCTCCGAAGATATAAGTCCAAGTTCTCTTATCCAAATTATCATTTATGTAATATATGTTGCTGCAAAAGAGTTAACCATGTTACTACCAAATGAGTTGCAAAAAGACTGAATTTTGCGTTGGAGTTAGATGATATATATACATACCTTGCACAAGCTATGAGTTGGATAACAGATCCAAAAAGAAGAAATGTGCAGTTGAAGGCCAAGCCAACGTTTCTCCAGTGCTTCCCGAGGAGCCCGTCAAGAACCTCAAACCACTGAAAAAACTATGTTGTGTTAAACAGAAACATGAAAAGGGGAAGGAAAATTCAGATTTGAAAAGTGGGAGAGAGTTGAACCTGGATGACATGGTTCCTGAAGTTGAATTTTTCTCTCTCTTTTCTGGTTCTGTATTCAACGTAGAGTGCGCTAATGAGGTAAGCAGTCCAGCAACCCAGCAAGCCGTAGAAGAGTTGAAAAAGGGTGCCAGAAAGCATTCCCAGCTGGGAAAATGAGTAAGGTAGCGTAAGCAGAACTTGAGCCACCTGACATAAACACTCTGTGTTATTTTGGAGGCTGTTTATGATAATATGATATACTTTGAGAAGAAAGAATTAACACATTTTGGGAAACCAACCTGGTTGGAAGCACAGCTAAACCAAGCATCGTAAACAGAACCACCATGCCACAAGAAGCTTAATAACTTGGATTTTATATCCCCAGTCTTCCCTTCACTTTCCATCTCCTCATAGTTCCCAACTATTACAGTTTCAACCTCTTTCTCCGATGCCATTTTTCTTGTTCTTCCTGATCGATATCACGATAACTTACTTTCTGTTACCACACTTAAGGTTGGTACTTGTTTATATTCTGTAGATGGGTTTGAGTACTGTGAACTGTGGGAGACAGGGTTGGGTTGAGATTGGATTGGATGAGAGAAGAGTTTAAGAGAGGAAGTGTATATATATACTGATATGTGCATCGCAGAAAAGGTTCTGTAAGGCTGTCAAAGGTTCTTCTCTAAGACTGTGAACACCCTTTTTGTGTTGCAAGTCTGAAAAGATTTAGAATAATAATCTTGTAACCTATTCTTTTCAATATAATATTCGTTATTCTTTTATATAATTAAAGTGACACATTAAATAATAATAGTATAAGTAGCCTTTGTTATCCATCTTTTTATAACTCAATAATTTAATTTATGATTCAATTAAATATTATTTTTAAATAATTGTCCCATTTGTTATAATATTTTATTAAAATTTGAAAACAGCTTTTGATGTAAAATCTTTATTGCTAAAACATCAACATTTTTTGGAACTAGGGAGTGTATTTTAAGATTAATTTTGTCGATCAGTAAATTTAAAAGGAGACAATTTTCTGTAAAGATGTTATAACAATATTATTCTGCATTAGAACTGTACATGCGATGATGGAGAATAATTGTTTTATGAGGCAAATACTTGATGGACCAAATTGGTGGACCAAATCATATTGCCTCATAAATTAGTTTGACCGAGTAAAAAAAAATCATCAGTTTTTGGGTAAATTAGTTGTAATTAAAAAAAAAATGTTTCATATTTGATCAACATGAGATTAGTTAATTTCCTTTCAAGATTTTAATTTACAATCCACGTTTGAAATTTTCTTCAACTTGCATTACTTCTTGTTTTTCTCTTATGTCGTATTTCCTTTTGTCTCTTATTTCCTTCAACTTTATATTCTATAATTTAATTGAACATTTTGTAGTTTTATTTCAAACTATTTTCAAGTTAATTGTTTTTACTTTTAATTCAAAATTTACATAGTTTTATCAGAAAGATTCTTTTCTTTTGTTACCGAAAGAACACAACTCCCACATTTCTTTGTTCTTTTCTTCTTGTAGCTAATATCAAATACAATGAGACAAAATAAATAGATAAAGGCATAAAGCCACCCCTTTACTTCAGTTTTGTCACATATTTATTCAGCATTTCCAAACCTTTAATTAAAGCGATCAAAAAGCTTAGAAAACATTATTTCTCATTATTGGGTAAAAAAAATCTGTTCTTTTTCTCCATGCTTTTTCTTCATTAGGTTGAAATTTTAAGACATTGGGGCAGCAGGAAAAGTTACCAACCCTCGGGTTTCTTTGTAATTTGAATAAGCAGGTTGTAGAAGTCATTGATCATTGTGCTTCCCCTCATCATGATAAACAATAATGGCTTTTCATTTTTTTTTTCAATCAATAAAACATTATAAGCAGTGATTCTACAGATCCTGTCTTCACAAGAAAATTAAAGTGAGGAATGACAAAAAAACTTAATTACTATGTCACTTATCAGTTGCAATTCAAGAATTATATATGCAGTCATTGTTACGTACATTTCACTAGAGAGATATAACACCAATAAGACCTAGAGAGATATAACACCAATAAGACCTGAGTCCAATCATATAAGTTATTGATGTCACTCTCAATCCAAAATCTTAAAACAATAGATTTATGAGTCTTTATCCTTATATAGTGCTCTTTACTTTCTGATTTCTAACCAATATAGAACTTAGACTCACACTTGAATTTCTAACGGTGATTAATTTATTACAGTACATAATTATTTCATTACTTTCTTTGCAGGCAAAGTTATATATAAAATTTTGATTCAGTAAAAAAAAAGACTAAGGATTCTAGTCCTACTTTGTAGGCTCTGGGACCAGAAACATTCTCTGTTACATCATGTGTCTGCTTAATCACCTCCAATTTGCTGCAAATCTTACACTTAGTTCAATTTTGTTCGTAGCATAATAAGCACCTTGCCTCTCCTTGGTTTATGTCATCTCTTAATGACATTATTAGTGTTCTGATACATAGAAATATCTTTGTTATGGTTCGATTAAATTTTTACTCTTTTATTGTCAGGCCAAGTGGTGGTTAACGTGGGTGTCTGCATAATTAGTGCATTCACTCTGTTCTGCACGTTTTGAAGCAATTTCGAAGGCAAAATGATGGTTAATGTAAATTCCATGTCGTGATTCAATTATGAGTCTTTTCAGCTGATTTCCGAGAATAGATCTGCATCATGTTTGCGTCAGAACCCAACAAAAAAATAAAATGTAGACCGCATGGGTCATGTGGCGAATTGCAACCTTAATACTTGTTTCTCGATTATACATATGGTTCAATGAAGACAAGTTTTGATTGGTGCTTCTGTCATCAAGAACGAAGATTCGTGTGCATTCATTGCAAATTAATGCAGAGATTGATGTTGTAATAGATGCTATTTGAAATAAATTGTCTTTCTTGAATGGTCTTTGGTGGTAGTACTAACCAATTAATTCTACAAAATTGTGTTCTAAAATTTGAGTACGAAAAATATAATCTGAAGAATTGTTTCTTATTTTTATTTATTTTCATGTTTTGAATTAAATTTAAAGATATATTAAAAACTAAAAATAACTATATGTTACAAGTTCCACGTCAACTATTAGAAATAAGACAATTTCATAATATATAAATGAGATGTAAACTTTATCTTATAAACTAATTTTGTGAAGTTGAGTTAGACTTAAAATCTATTTCTAACATGGTATCAGGAGTTAGAACCTATCTTAACAACCACTTATAACACCATTGACATCCTTAACAACCAATATAAAATATTGCTCTGTCAAAATAATAAGAATTTTTTTCAATATCTTTGTGGGAATTATTTGATTAATCATCCAAATAATCTATTAATTGAAGTATTCATTCAAATTGTTTTTTTTTTTTCCATCTTTGTTCATTCTCGATTATTAAAATATGTAACTTTTGTCTCTTTGATATTTGATCAGCAACAATAAAAATCGTTTAATTTATAACGTGATGATACCATAATCATGTGTCAAATCCATGTCTGTTTTACGCAAAAACTTTTAGCTTTGCTGCAGAATTTACCCTTCATAATGTTGTGCGAATCTGATGACTACACATTCTCTACTCATGCCAAACATAACATGCTTAAATTATGTGCAGCAATGATTTAGACTCCATATATGGAATTATATATACTTTTGGCTTTGCCATTCGCTATTTTTACGTTGCTACTTATTCTATGCATCAATAATGGAGACAGCGAAACAAAACCTGATTTGACTTCTGATTCAATTTCTTAACATGGGTGTTTAGTACTTTAGATAATCAATTCTTTGTCTCCGTGGTTGCATCTCAACTTTATTTGCAAAACTGGGTGTCTATGATTACATATGGAAAGTAATTAATTGAAGCAATTTCATGTCAATTACGCACTCAACAGCTAAAAAAAAATCACTTAAATATCTTTTTGGTCCTCATTTTCGTAGTGTTTGTTGCGGATGGTCTTCATTTTCACAGAATGTTTAAAATGGTCCTCATTTTTACCGAATGTTTAGAATGGTCCTCATTTTCGCAATTCGTGTTTTATTTGGTCCTTTTCTGTAACGACGTTTAAATCATTAATGGAACATTGTACAGGTGGCACGGTTTGTATTAGGGTGTATTACGTGTACGGTACAGGTGGCTAATTAATGTTAATTTTTCAATTTAGGGGAAATTTTGCAATTAGGGAAATTTCTTTATCTTCGTCTTTCTTGAGTTTAGATTTGCAGAGGAAGCAGCTAATACTTGCCATTTCATCATTGGATTGCAGTTGCACTTGCACTCTTCATAGTGGATGCAAGAGGCAAATCCATAATCACCATGCTCGAGGAAATCAGAGTTTATTTAATGGAAAGGTGGGTCACCCAGAGAAAAAAGGTTACAACTTTTGAAGGAAACATTTGCCCAAAGGTCCTTGACAGACTACATAAGGAAAAAGAGTTAACCAAATATTTGATCCCAAGGTTAGGTTTTTGTCTTTTTTAACACAATCAACTTATTCGTGTACTGATATGTGTAATGATATTTGCAGCTGGTCAGGAGAAAAGATATTTGAAGTGAGGCACATATATATCCATGGTTGGAGATAAGTACACAGTGAATGTGGATGCTCAACATTACAGCTGTAGGAAATGGCTTCTGACTGCTATCCCTTGCTGCCATACTATTGCAGCAATGAATTTCATCAATGTCAATGCTGAGGACTTCATACCAATCTGTTTTAGGAGATTCACCTATGAAGAAATATATCAATCCATCATCTTTCCAGTCAATGGTGAAGTCTTATGGGAAAGAACTCCCTACCCTGACGTCCATCCACCACATAAGAGAATCTTACCCGGAAGACCCAGGAAAAAAAGAAGGTTGGAAGAGTGGGAGTTGAGAAAGGATAACACACAAATCAGTAAAGGAGGTCATAGAAAAAACTGTAGCATATGCTGTCAGATTGGACATAACAGGAACGATTGCCCAAATAAGCCTGTGGATGAGCAGACTGCACCAGATGTCCAAACTGCTGAGAATGCACCAACTGCTGAAACTCAAACAACTCAACCACCAAGGAATGAATTGGAGAGTCAAGAAACACCACTACCAACACTAGAAGAACCATCTCAGCAGTTTAGAATGAAATTAAAGATTAGGAGGAGGCCATGATAGCAGCTACAAATGTCTTAATTATTTTTTAGAATTTCTGATGTAGAATTCATTATTGATGAACTGCATTTTGACTTTCCTTAAACTTCGTTCAGTTTCACTTTTGCCAAACATTGATGTAATGCATTTTGATGAGGATGAATTAATGTTATGAATTTAACTTCTTCCAGACTTATATCAATTTAATTTTTTCCAAACTTAAATCAATTTCACTTACTTCAATGCTCAGAGTAAGATGTCATTTTGAACATGTTGGGACTAATATCAACATAATCAAACAAATCATTTCTTCATTTAACAATAGTACAAAACAGATTGGACTTTAAAAGATTACACACAATAACAGTACGAATAATACAATAACAACTCAAGTGAACCCTATTACTAATTGCAGCCTCTTCTCAGCAACCTTCAATGACTTCTCCAAATCATTAATCTGCCTCATTTGTGTCATGATGATGACATCCTTTTCATCAACACCACCATTTGAAAAAGTTGCAGCCCACATTATTGGAACCACCACTCTGTAAATCAATAAACCAAAAATTAAAACCAATTTATTATTAACACAAAAATAAAAATAGATTGTACCCAAAATTTTCTACCAATATTCTTTGGAGTTCTTGTCATCCTCAAAGCAGCCATCTCTCTGCAACTACAAATCGGGGTTAATTCGTTTCTCGTTGAACCACCAATAGTGCACGAAGTGATACAACACGGTTGCCTCCAACGATTACAACCAGAGGTAAAGGAAGAAGATTGGGACCGTAACATACCTATATAATGGGATTGCAGAAAGAAGAAGATTGCAGCAATACCAATTGGGAATGGAGGAACAACATTGCCAAAACTCACAAACTGCCCAAACATTCCCTACCAAAACCCTAGCTCACTTATTTATCCACAAATATCTAATTAAGCCACCTGTACAGTACACGTAATACACCCTAATACAAATCGTGCCACATGTACAATGCTCCGTTAATGATTTAAACGGCGTTACAGAAAAGGACCAAATAAAATACGAATTGCGAAAATGAGGACCATTCTAAACATTCGGTAAAAATAAGGACCATTCTAAACATTCTGTGAAAATGAGGACCATTCGCAACAAATACTACGAAGATGAGAACCAAAAAGGTATTTAAGAAAAAAAATCATGCTAATTACGCATCTTTATGGACTCCATGTTCAGCTTCTGCTGCTGAAAAAAAAAATCTGTATCAAACAATTGAGTTAATGAAAACACAATTAGTCTGAGTGTGGATTTTATAATTGTGAAGGAAGAAAGTTTTAGAATTTATGTGTTGGTGGAGATGTTTGTAACATAATTTTCAAGCATCGCATGTGACCGTGAGTGTCAAGAAAAGAGAATATTGATTTGGGGTTAGGAAATTAATTGGGCAGAACAATGTGGACTTTTTGTACCCTATTTCTGTGACAAGGGTCTGCATCAGACAGAAGAAAAATTGCATTCTAAACCTTCAATTTTGATAGAATGTGAGATTCTAAACACTTCATTCATTCATCATGACTCTAGCCTCAAATTTGTTACATTTAAATACCTACTAACGTATACTTAAGGTCTCACTAAAACAAATTTGTTACATTGATTGATATGTTCGCTGATCGATGTTTCAGGAGAATGAGAATTTATGTTTGAAATCTTGTTTCCATTAATACAAATAACCACTTCAAGTACATTCAAATATTATTGTTAGTTTCATTCAACGAATTTAATTATATCACATCAATTGACAAAAAAATCAACCAACATAAACTCAATTTGAAAAAGATAAAATATTTAAAAACACAAAATAAAATTTTGATAATAATATACATAATTAAAAATAGAAAAATAATATTTTAACCAACTTTTTTTGACCCACTTTTAACTCATTACTTTAATTATCATTAGATCATCTTTTTTTATTCTTTTTAGTGATATGATGTGATGATCTAATGGTGATTGAAGTGTTTAATTAGAAGTGAGTAAAAAAAAATGGATTAAAGTATCGTTATCCTTCAAAATATGCTTAAAAATATGCAGACTGTGATGAAACTTTAATTATTTTTTTGTGATTCAATGTTAGGATATATTATTCAAAAATATAACGTTTTTGTTGATTTTGAATCAATATTTCAAGTTTGATTGTAACGAGACAACCTAATGTTGCTCATTGTCTAGCGAAGATGACACCACTTTTTCATGTCTTTGATCACCCTCGTTTATGTATTGATCGTATGATTATTAATTGAAAAATCATATGTTTGTGGCAAATATAAATATAAATATAAATATATATATATATATATATATATATATATATATATAATTAATATTAATTTTTTGGAGTGAGTGAAACATTTCTCACAGTCTATTTCCAATTATGCCTTCGTTGCAAACTTTATTCAACAATTAGATTGCTGAAATCAAATTAAACTTTTGGTAATTATAAAATATAATATTATATTTAACCGATAAAATTGAATACAGACAAACTTATGGTTGCTAAATAACAATTGAAGGTATCACTATCGTTTCATTATACATCGCTTTTGATTTTCCACCAGAACCTTACCACTATTAATTTTGTGATGAATAATTTATTTAATATAATTAAACAATTAATTTAATATTTTTTTGTTATAGAAGTGCTGTTATACAGTAAAACGGAACAGTGTCTGAATAGGATAAGTGAACCCAATCTGTTATAAGTGGGTGGTCCATTTGTAGAGAGATAGATGGTGATTGAAGAGCATATAGATAAATATAGATTAGTAATTCTTAATCCCACATTAATCTCAAAAGGGGTGTTTCGTGGATATCGAGAAGAGCATCGTGGTGGGAGTTGCAGTTATTAATGAATGTAATTGAAATATAACTAAGAATGATATAAACATAGTTTCACTAAAATACAAACATTACAACGCCAATCAATGAATCGAACCACACCTAAAGTAGCTTGCTGTATAAAGTGTGTCATTCAGTTCTTCAATTTGCAGAGCCATGGAAGACCAACAACAGTCACGGGAATTGGAAGCTGTGGTAGCCATGGTGCCAAGCCCGGGTATGGGACATTTCATTCCAATGATTCACTTCGCCAAGAGACTCTGCCGTCACCACAACCTCCGCATCGCTTTCTTCATGCCCACCAACGCGCCTCCTTCTGAGGCGCAAACCACCATCCTCACCGCCCTCCCACCTCTCATCTCCCACACCTTCCTTCCACCGGTCAAACTCACCGACATTCCACCCAACGCCAAAATGGAGACTATAATCTCTGTCACAGTCCTGCGCTCTCTCCCTTCTCTCCGCCACGCCCTCCTCTCTCTCTCCGCCACCCACCGCGTGACCGCTCTGCTCCTCGATTTCTTCGGCACCGACGCCTTGGACCTCGCCAGAGAACTAAACGCGCCCCCTTACCTCTTCTTCCCTTCCACCGCCATGGTTTTGTCTTTCGCCTTGAACTTCCCTCGCCTGGACCAAGACCTTCACTTCCGGGACTTCTCCAAGCCGGTCCACATCCCCGGCAGCACTCCGGTTCAACGAAAGGACTTGGGGGATGCGTTTGAGGACCGGGACGACGATGCCTACAAATGGCTTCTCCACCACAGCAAACGCTACTGGTTAGCAGAAGGGTTCGTGGAGAATAGCTTCCGTGATCTTGAACCGGACACCATAGACTTGCTGCTGAGGGAGGAACCGGGTAGGCCACCGGTTTATCTGGTCGGACCGCTGGTAGAAGAGGATGAAGTGAACATGGTTGAAGGGTGTTGGTGTTTGAAGTGGTTGGACGCGCAGCCACATGGGAGTGTGATATTGGTGTGTTTTGGTAGCGGCGGGACCCTGTCGAGAGATCAGACGGAGGAACTTGCTCTGGGGTTGGAGATGAGTGAAGAGAGGTTTGTGTGGGTGGTTAAGTCCCCCAACGAAGAAGTTGCAAATGCTTCTTATTTCAGCGAGGATAATGGTGCACACCCTTTTGATTTCCTGCCACAGGGATTTGTGGAGAGAACGAAAGGGAGAGGCTTGGTGGTAGCGTCTTGGGTCCCACAGGCCCAGGTGCTGAGGCACCCCTCCATTGGAGGGTTTGTGAGCCACTGTGGTTGGAACTCGATTCTGGAGAGTGTGGTGAATGGGGTGCCCTTGGTGGCTTGGCCACTCTACGCTGAGCAGAAGATGAATGCCGTTTTGGTAAGTGAAGGCATGAGAGTGGGAGTGGGAGTGGTGAGTGGTGAGAATGGGGTGGTGGAAAGAGGAGAAATTGCAAGGGTTGTGAAGATGGTGATGGAGGGTGAGGAAGGGAAGAAGCTACTTCACCGAATAAAGGAGCTGAAGGAGGCGGCTGCCACGGCTCTGAGTGACGGTGGTTCTTCGTCAACCCAAATTTCTGAATTGGCTCTGAAGTGGAAAGCCCAAACAAAAAGTGTGAAAGTGAAATAAGTTGTATGCTTCCGTGTAAAATTGAAAGAAGTTGCATGCTTTCTTGTCTTACTCTACCTGTCTTATGTTGTTTCAGTGTCTCTACCCACCATTATTATCTTCCATGGTGGGTGCTATAGATTCTTTAATGTCTATAGTAAGGTTAATAAGATCAATTCTTAGTTTACTTTTTTTTTTTTTATTCTTCTAGGTTTTATTTTATTTTATTTTAGGTATAAATACACATTTGGTATCCAAACTTTTTCGGAAAGTTCAATGTGGTACCTGAATTTTAGAAATGTTCAATTTGGTACCCAATTTTCTAAAGAGGTTCAATTTGGTCCTCTCCGTTAAGTTGGAGTTAACACCGTGTCCGTACAGGACACGTGTCAAGCCATGAAATTTTTATTTTTTTTTTAATTTTTTTTCAAACAATTAATTTTTTTTTTCAAAAAATTAATTTTTTTTTCAAAAAATTTAAAAAACTGTCACGTGTCAGTTTATCATCGTGCCACGTGGCAGCTTACAAGCATGACACGTGACAATGTAATAGTTGTTTTCAATTTAGTACCCCAATTTAAATTTTTGGTTCAATTTAGTACCCAAATTTTTTAAAATGATCCAATTTCGTCCTTTCCTATTTGAGACCAAATTAGTAAATAAGCTTAATTATAATTTATATAAACATGTTAAAATAATTGTTTTGAATTTATACATCAAATCACTACACCTAAATATTCAAATTATTTTATTTTTTACAAGTGTAAAAAATTTCATGTATAAAAAATTACAAAGGTTAAAATGAAAAAAATAAAATAATTTAAGTATTTAGGTGAAATGATTTGATGTATATATTATAAAAAGTTATTATAACATGTATATATAGGTTGTAATTAAGCTTATTTACTAATTTGGTCTCAAATGGAAGATGACAAAATTGAATGATTTTAAAAAATTGGGGTACTAAATTGAACCAAAAATTTAAATTGGGGTACTAAATTGAAAATAACTATTACACTGCCACGTGTCATGCTTGTAAGTTGCCACGTGGCACGATGATAAACTGACACGTGGCAGTTTTTTAAATTTTTTGAAAAAAAAATTAAAAAAAAATAAAAATTTCATGGCTTGACACGTGTCCTGTACGGACACGGTGTTAACTCCAACTTAACGGAGAGGACCAAATTGAACCTCTTTAGAAAATTGGGGTACCAAATTGAACATTCCTAAAGTTCGGGTACCACATTGAACTTTCCGAAAAAGTTTGGGTACCAAATGTATATTTATACCTTTATTTTATTATTTTCAAGATTTTATTATTTTTTTTTTAAATGTGTATCATCTTAAATGCAATTATATCATCGTATAATTCATAATTTTATATAATTTTCAGGACTATTTTACAATTTTTTCTAAATTGTAATTTTAATCTGTACTTTAATTGTCTTCAACTTAAAATATTAATTATTATAATTGATATATTTTAGATGATATATATTATTATTGTTTTGCTTTGTGTGGTTTTATTTATTATATATAAATAAGACAATTACATATATTGTTCGTATATGAATTGTATTACAGTTGTGGTATAATAATAAATTTATAAGACGTAATTAAGTAAATTTTGATTTTTTATTGAATTATAATCTGATCGGATATCATTGTATTAATATAATATAAATTCATTTACTAAATTAGATTGAGATTTTAAATTAGAGCATTTTAAGTGTATATACCATTTATTTTCATTGTCACTCTTCTTAATGTCTAATGTCTGAAAATTATTTTTTGTATGAATATTTTCTATGTGTTATTTAGATTTATTATATTTATTAGTAGAATGGTTTTTAACGTTATTAAAAGTATTTTAAATATCTTAAAATATCAAGATTCGCTTACTAAACATATAATAGTAAATAAATAAATAAAATATTGATTAAATAAAAATCGACCATAAAATAAAATAAAAACTGAACTCTGTTACCATGATAAGTAATAAAATATATTGGATGGAACAAAATGTATTATATTTAAGTATAGCAACCTCGAGATATGAAAACATCAGTATACACACGTGATTTTGTTTGTCCTTACTGATCCCATAAGTCATACATAGCACCAGATTTCTATTATATTATCTACAATAATATTTTAACTATTGACAATTTTTTTTTATAATTTTAGGTAATATTTTTTAAGTGGTTTTTATTTTTTAATTTTTAATATCTTAAAACCACGTAAAAATGTTATATCATGTTATAAAAAAAATAATTAAAATTTAATAATAAAAAATCATTTTCAATTATACTACACAGACCCTAAAATGATATTCATATTACTTATACTACACTTATACTTATCACTCCTCTAATTATAAATTAAGTTATGATTTGACCATTCTTTACAACCTCTTTGTCTTTTTGTTATATAATTCTTAACTCAAGTATTGGATTGAGAATTTCATCTTATTCTAAAAAAAGAAGGAAAATATGTTGTAGACGCTGCACCCGTTGATAATTCAATTTTAAGGATATTTGGTGTGTTTGGATTACTATTTGAGCACCCCAAAAGTTACTTAAAGAGTATTGAAAGTCACGTTGACTTGATCATTCATTTTTAAGTTTTATGGAGTATTAAAGAAATCTAAATTGTGGTTGCATTCAAAACAATAATTTTTATGTTTTTCAGTAGATGAAATTCCAATTTCATTCAATTAAACTTAACCTTTTTAGTTATAAACCAAACACATTCTTAATCCTTCAAAAATTAACTTTTATATTTATAATATATATATATAAAACAATAAATGAAAATTATCTCTAGAAATTTGTTGAGTGTCAAACTAATACTAATAGTACTCAAAAGAAATTGAAACCATCACAATCCATCTTTTACATATTGGATTTGTATGTACCACAATTGTTATACTTATCAATATTTAAGGTTGTATGTACCACAATTGTTATACTTATCAATATTTAAGGAGTTAATGATTGTGCAGAAAGTATGTTTATATAAAAGATTAAATATGTTTTTAGTTTCTAATTTTAGTGAAAAATTAAAATTTGTTTATCTTTCAAACTTTGATACAATTTAAATTTTAAAAATAAACAAATATAAATATTCAACATTTGATAGATTTTAACTTAAATGTAACATTGAAACACATTGAAACATTGTTTAACACAAAAATAATTGATGTCATTAAATTAGAATGGTTATATTCACTTATTTTTTAATTTTTTGAATAAAAATATATTAAAACTTGAGACATGTAACGATATTTATCTATGATATAAAAGTTAATATCCTCTGTTTTTATTTAGAGGTAGTTGGTAATGTGAAACAAATCAAAATTTGTTACTTTAAATGGGTCTCGTTCAAAACTTGACTATATCCAATACCTTCAATACCTTGTACTTGTTCTAGAACTGAGAGACAAAACCGCCACTAAATAGAAATAGTTTGCCTATGAAGATTTTATTGAAAAATGTAAATAAAGTAAAACCATTTCCATTACAAAAATCCCTTGTTCCTTTTACCTATCGGTTTAATAATGATGACTGCATATTGTGGCGTGTAAGAACATGAGGAATAATTTATTATGATTTTGAATTGTAATGTTTCTCTTATACTATTTCATAATCGGTCATATACGTGTAAGACTGAAAACAGGAAAACAGTTGTAGAAAAAATTCTGAACACAGCATCTTCATTGAAGCAGAAGTGGACTAGAGAAAGGAAGAATTTGAAACTAGTGTTTGCAGTTATGTTAAGCAGCTAAGAGTGGGATCAGAGTGTAACGGTGAAATGTCTAGTTTCTTCACCTCGAGAGAGGGAGAATGTTGAATGTGTAGTCCTGTTGCCATAGTTGACAGTAACAGTATATTCTCCTAAGAAGCCATAAAAGCTATAGGAACCGTGAACATCTGCAACTCCCTCTACACGACCGGTTTTCCACTCTTCAAGGAGTTTGTCCACAACATCACCTGCTGCCAGGTTCTTGAAATTGTTGTCTGTCAGACACATTTGGTAGCACCCATTTGGATGATATGCTGTCCAAAGCATTATCCCATTCACAGAAGGATGTGAGAACCCTTCCCTCAACACTTCCTCCAAATAACTTCCCTACATGTTATCAAAATCACACTTCATTTCAGATTATCATAACCACCTTAAAATTCACATCATCTATGATAACTTACCTGTGAATCTCTATCAATTGTCTTGCTTATATCAACCTCAGTAAGCCAAATGGGAAGTCCAAGTGTTGCCAACTTGTCTAGGATGGCTCTGATGAGAGGAGGATTGGGTATTGTGAAGTGTCCCTCCAAGCCAATTCCATCCATGAAGATGCCATTTTTTTGCAGTTCTCTTACCCGTGAGATATAGGCGTCTACAGTGGAGTTTACATCGCTGCATGTTTCCACAACATTGAAGTCATTCATAAACAGGGTTGATAACGGATCTGATTCATGTGCAGTCTCAAAGAAATGCAATGTTGCATCTGATCCAAGCCTTTGCTCGTAGAAATCAAAATGAAGCATTTCGTTGCTGACGTCCCAGTGTATGAACTCATCTTTGTACTGGCTCATGAGACTTTGTATTCTGGAATTCACTGCAGATTGTAACTGGATGCCAGTGAGGTTAAGAACCCATGGAGGAGTGTATTTAGGGTCTTCCCAGAATATGTTGTGCCCTCTGGCTACGATATTGTTTGTTCGAACAAACTGTAGCATTTGGTCTGAGATGGTGTAATTGACCTTGCCTTCATCAGGTTCTGTGGCGTACCATTTGAGCTCGTTTTCAAAGACTGCAGCATTGAATCGTTTCACAAACCAATTCTGAACCGACACAAGAATTGAGTTTTGTCATGCATTACCTTGTATGCTATGAAATATAGTGTTTAGTGGGGTGCACAAAATATACAAACCTGATAGGGTACGTTGCCAAGAATAGTCTTTGCTATGGCAGATCCAAAAGGGAAGTCTTTTGAGATTTGCTCTATAGAGATGGAAGCTCCTTGCAATCTTCTACCGTTGCTATCTGACACATGAATCGTGACGGCACGCTTTCTTTTCTATATTGAATGCAAGTGGAAAACAAACATTTTATGAGAAAGTCTTGCAACATATATCAGTGTATTTGGTTAATAAAAAACAACTAAGCATTCCGTTATTTTGGTCAAATAATGAAATGTAACTCACAGTGTTGATCATATACTGTTGATTGATTCTCCATTGTTGCTTAGTGAATGGCTGGAGTGATGGGCTAGCAACTTCTATGTTGATGTCTTTACCATCCGCGTTCTGCATAAACAGAATTAAAAGAAACGAACCAAATATAGTAAAACTATCACCGAAGAGTTTTTTTCTGGATAAGAGCAAGCTATTACCTGGAAGAAGATGATGGATAAATTTGAAGGCCAGTTGAGAACAAAACCACCCTTCAGAAAAGACCAGCATCCAAGCTTGGCTGAAACTGTCCCAATGCAATCATACGTCTCTTTCTCTGTTTCCAAGGTAGCCCTTATCATAGCTGAACTTGAACCTTTAACTCTCACCCATGCTGTAACATATTGTCATCCACCCACATCATATCTAACAATTTTACATTCTTACTATTGAAAATGTCAACGTTAAAAAAGTTGTAATTAGAAACTATTGCAGCATAACATCATTAATCCGTTGTAGTCTAGTTGGTCAGGATACTCGGCTCTCACCCGAGAGACCCGGGTTCAAGTCCCGGCAACGGAAAATTATTTTTTTTCACTAAAAACTTCTTTTTTTTTTCTATTAAGCAGAAAATGATGTAATCATAAAGAGAAGAGTGTTAAAAAGACGATAACCAACCGGAGAAAGTGTAAATGGTGGCCTGAGTGAGATTATAGAGAAGGAGTGAAGGCACATAGCTGTTGTTAACAACGTAAGATGAAGCAATCGGAGACTGTTGGTCACTCTTGAGAACTCCTCCTCCATAAAGTGGCTCCCCTGGCTTCTCTTTGCACTGTCACAAATATGAATTAAATTCATAATGTTGAATGGGTTTTGTTCAAAAAATGTAATTACCTCAGTGTAGGCAGTGAAGTCATATAGGGGCCCATCTGCAACGAAGACACGAAACAAAGAATATTGAGAAGAATTTTATGAGTACTTAAAAGTTGGGTTTGAGAATAACAGAGGGAAAATGAGTAGGAAGAAGAACCATATAAAGGAGAAACCAGAGAAGTTGGTATTAGAAGGAAGAAAAGTATAAGGACATAGAAGGGGATATCTTGCATCCTTGGACTTATGAATCGGAAGGGAGAAGAAGAAAAAGGGTTATGAAGTTTGAAGAAAAGAAAGTGAGCATAAATACAAAAGAAATGGGCGTGTTGGAAGTACTGTATGCCCAGAGAACACGGGAGTGTAAGAAAGGAGAGACGACAAAGAGATTGATTGTACTTAGTAGCATTGGGTTGGTGATTTCACAAGGGAACAGGACCTCTGAATAAGTCCCTTCACATGCCATTGTTACGTTAACAAATCATAAATAATTAATTCATCTCACTCTTAATGCTGATATAGTTGTTCACCCTCCTCCTGCATCATTAATTCCCGATTCACCAAACGTTGATTTTTCGCAAAGTTAATTGGTGATGGTAATGGATTTGTATTGCTCATTTAATGTGTCTTTGAATTGCATTTCCATCTTCTTCCTCTACTCGCTCTATTATTCACATTGCTTTTTCGAATATGGATACTGTGCCACTCCATATCCAGTCTTATTATTAATACTATTATTAATGACCATTTCCTTGTTTCAAACTAATGATCTAAAATTTAAACTTTTGAAATCAAGATGAATCGTGATAGTACTGTCTTAAATCGTGAAAAGGTTTAAAATTTTGCGTACTTTTTTAGTCAGACAGACCGTGTCATTTGCACAGGAACAAAATATTAACTCAGAAGTGTGAGAAATGTGTGAGGCGGTCTTGGGTCACATGATCCTTAAACTGATGTGATGACAAATTTTTTTTACAAATAATGTAGCGATAAGTGAATTATGGATGGTTCAGAACTCATGTGAAACATCCTATGAGAGACCAAAAATCACGACCTTTCATCGTTTGGTCTTGGACAGCTGTTCAGGTGCAAAAGGACAATATAACATTATGCGATCGATTAATTAAGGAGTGGAGTTAAACGATGAAGGACACCAATCAATTTCACCTTCTTCTAAACAGAGATGGATGCAGATGGGGAAAAATAGTGTAAACATAATAAGTAACATCATATGTCGAAAAAAGAGATATTTAGTGAAATAGACATGTACAATTTTAAAGTGTCTACCTCATTAGTTTAAAGAGCTAATAGGTTTGTTCGTGTATAATTTTAATGTATTAAATCTTCAATTTGTAAAATATGAATAAAAATAGAAAGTCGAAACATAAATAGATGTAGCAGAATGGAAGGAACTAGTGTTAATCACACAGAACCTGAATTGATTGATGGTTTAAACTAAAGAAACCATTTTTATTAATGTGGAGACTAAAACAGGTTATCTACTTTTGGTATAAGTGGTTGGGTGAATGGAAGTTATGGAAATTAGTTTAGATCACAGTGCATCGACTTGTTCATGACTGAAACTTTTGGTTATGTAAGAAAATTAATAACATTTCTATTACCGAAATGTACAAATCGTATCACCCAAAGATAAGACAATTTTATAATATATAAGTGAATGTAAATTTCACCTTACAAGTTAACTTTTAGGGTTAAATTAGACTTAAAAACCATTCTTTAACATGCTATCAGAGCAATAATTAAAAAGAAAAATTATATTCCATTGAGATTTCTTAAACATATAATTTCATCCGCTATTAGACCATCTATTAATATCTAGTCCTATGCACGAGATATAAATATCTCAGCGTGAAATTGAATTAGACTTAAAGTCCACTTATTACACGAATTTGTTTAAAGAGCTAGGCACATAGCTTCACTTGTGACGGAGAAAAGAAGTGGAGCATGAACTTTCCCAGAGAATGGTATTGCTTGGAGTGGGCATTGAATACTCATTAAGTGAAGTATAGGGTTGGCACGTGCTCTTCTCTTTTGGACCATAGGACCAACATTACTTCCCACTATCACCACAATGCACACCTCTTCCCACCCACCCTTTTAAATATCAATATCATGCATTATCATTTGCCATAAAAATAAAGAAAAACCATAAATGTTACTGTTTTAGCCAAAAAAAAATAATAGTTACGATCAGTTAATAGTTAATGCTCTCTGTCATTTCCGATAATTCCTAGTCTCCTTTACCTCCTAAATTGTTATTAGTTACCAGATTCCAAAAACCACCGATTAACTAGAATGTTTTCCTTTAAATGTTTCTCCTTTATTATATGTCTTCTTTTATTATTACAACTACTCAAAGTTATGGACATAATTAGCATTAATTTTACTGTCTCAATCGGTAATGGACTTAGTAATCCAACACCACGATATTAAACCTAACACCGCATAGTCATCTTAACCTTTGCATCAGATATAAAAGTACTTCTTTAAAGCCATTTATAGGCAATTAGAAATTGGAAAAATTGAAAGGAGTCTCAGAAAGCACATGAATATATGTTTGGAAGATGAGTATGTAACTGAAGTATGTTCCCTCTTTGCAGATTGGCATCATCAACCTGTGAAAATGTGTTGATTATTTTGGTAAAAAAGAGAAGAAAGAAATCAATATATTATCGTTTCTCTCTCAGCTGGGTTTCAGCGTGGTATGGGTATGTTCCTTTCGGTTCTGATCACAGCAGGCTCTGCGGTCCACGTATAATGAGTCTAAGGCATTTATCAAATTCACCCTTCTCAATCAAGCAAAGGTCACACCATTCTGTTTTTAAATTTCAATCATATCTCAACTCGCTAACACAATCTCTCTTCAATCCTTCGTCTGTAGATATCCCCCAAATGGTGATGAGAATCAAGTGAGTTCAACGTTCCATTAGAAAAATGTATTTTGATGTTTTGAATTGGAAATATCGGTCTTTTTACGTAAATTTAGTTCATGTCTCATTGATACTTGGCAAATATATCCGCTTTCGTGGTATTGTCTGAATTCGTTCCTGTTTTGTTGGAGAATTTCCACATTGACTGGGTATGGGTATGAGAAATTTCTGATTTTTTCAATTGAATATGGGGATGGAGATGAGATATACATATCCCGCCATAATACTTGTCCTGCCATATCCTTATCTTGTTTAAATTATTAAAATATTCACAATTAATTAAGTAACCTTATATATATATATATATATATATATATATATATATATACTTTCTATTTTTTATTTCTTTTAATTATTTTGTTTGTTATAAAACTCATTTGCATCTTCAATATATTTTTTATCTTATCAGAATATTTATGTAATTATGTTAAAATGATGTATGTCAATTAAAAAAAAATTATTTCTAACATTTGAATATTTCTATCATTTTTTTATATTTTTATTTATTGTATATTTTTCTTTCACATGAGAATGTTTAATACTCTCAATTTAAGTGTTTAATAACATAAACATTTCATTTACTAGGTAATATAAAAAAAATTACTTCTTATTATTAATTTTTGTTTCATTTGAAGAACTTTCTTGTTTCGCTAAAACAACTTTTTGTTATTTCTCGACTATTGAGTATATATATTGATATTTGAAAAGTTTTCTTAGATGTCTAAGATATTTTTCATCTTATCATATCCTTAATTATACATTTGTTTTTATTTGTACGATTCTCTTCAATAGTCTTCAAATTGTTTATAAGACACATATTTGTTAATTTTTTAATATTTTTATTTTTTGTTTATTTTCATCATATAGAATATTATTTCGATATATTTTATCTAATTATTTTTTATTTTCTAACTTATTACAATCATACTTTAATTTTTTTCACTATTGTATACTTAATTTATATTTACTACAATATAAAAATTTAATGTAATTGTATACATAATTTTTTAAAAGATAGAAGATCTATGTTAAAATTTTATTATTATGTTTATTATTTGTTATTCTTTGTGTCATTTTGATCGAGTGATGTATTATAACTTTTATTAGTGTATAAAAAAGAGATTCATTAAAATTTAAAAATTGAAATAAACAAACATTTAAAATATATTTTAAAAATTTGAATTTTTTTCCTTTTATATTTTTCTTAAAATAATTTTAAATTTTATCAACTAGATTTCATTAATGTTTGTAAATTTAATAAATATTTTAATTCTCATAAAATTTTATTTGGTATTCTAATATAAAATGTAAAGAGTTATAATTTATTTCAAAGTATTTGATATCGAAGAAACAACCATCCTCCTACTCTTAAATAAATATTTGATAATATTATGTTTTCTTTACCATAATTTTTTATTATTTTATAAAAATTAATTAAAATTAATATTAAAGTAGTAAGAAAACGGATACGGATATGGGTACGAGATTATACCCGTTACCGTTATCCGGTGAAAATGAAGATAAGACAAAAATTTGATACCCGTTGAGTTTAGCTATGCAGATAGAGATAAATTTTATTTATAAAAATAGATATGAGATACCAAAACATGTCCCTGTTGTCATTCCTATTCAATACTACACTTCATTTAAAGTATATGATTGAGTTTTATTGAATTTACATTTTCATTTGTACATAATACGCTATATATAACATACTGTAGTAAACAGGAGTAATGTGTGAATTTGTGTGAGTCGATAGAAACACGATTTAAAAAAAAAAATAAAAAATTATCTGTCAGAGTTCTTCCAGTTTTTTGGCCATTAGCTCCGCCAGATAACAAAACCCTGCTTTTCTGATATTACTGGTCGTCTTCAAGTAACGTAATTGATTTTAGAGTTTGTCTTCACTTAAAAAATCATCAAAAGTTTTTTTTTTTTTTATTTATTCGCTTAATTTTGGACAAATATATGTATATGAATATGTATATATGTTTGTACATATGTATATGATTATGTCTGTATTCGAATTCAACAAAGATCACAGGAGATCCATTGCTTCCTATTAGTAAAGTCTGCAATACTTTTGAATCAGATCAACAGAAGCAATTGCAAACATATACTTGCATATATTGAAAATCTTTGCCAACATATTGTTCTCGAAATTGGTTATAGGATAATTCTCTCCCTCCCTGCTGCTTGAAAACAAGACTGTTGCTGACAGACTGTAACCTGATTGCTTCAGAGCACAAACATAAAGAATGTACAAACCGCTTTTATTCCCAAAAAGACATGTGATTACCAGCGGAAATTAGGATATTACTGTGCAGAGGCGCCTCATATATCATCGCCTACTTGATGTGACTGGGTTTTTCTTGGAGTTTTTGCTCAAGTAGATTCTGTTGTAAACCATCTTGGTTCTGATTGATAGAAGAAGGTCTAAGAAGAAGCCCATAAGACAGGCTGCAGCCATAACTATGAATACAAGCCTGTAACAGTGAGGTCCAACACAAGTGTTGCCTCCTCCTGTGGTGGTAGTTGCCTCCATATCATAAAGAATGCCAGCTAGCAGACCAGAGAAGAGGAAAGAGCCAAGGGGAAGGTTAAGGATTAGAATGTTGTAAATGAGTCCGTAATATTTGAGGCCAAATAACTCTGAGGCTGTTGGCACAGTGATGGCTAGCCTCACTCCGTAGCATATGCCAACCATAATGGAGCCTATGTAAAGTGAACCTGGCACAGCCATGGCCAGTAGTATGTATCCCACGCCCATCAATATTTGAGACCCTGCATTCCAAAGGGGTCTAGGAGTTCCGCCTTTCCTGCAAAACAAAAACAAACTCGTCAAAATTAAAGAGTAAGAATTCTTGAACCAAGTTACATCTACAAAGTTTTTAGGAGGAACTTTCTTCTTTTACAAATCAATCCCAGAAAGGTAACATCTTTCTATAGCATCTTTTATTAGTTGAATGGGTTTTCATACCTAAATTTGGTGTAGTAGATTTCTAGTATCAAGAAGCTTCATTTGTTTTTCTGTTTTGCATATTGTTTTTAGTAGGGCGTGTGTAATTATATTGAATTTTTAAGAATACTGTGTATCTCACGTTGATTGAATTGAACTAACTATAGATTCAGAATAATCAAACTATTCTAAAAATTTCTTGTGTTCTTTACATCGATTTTTGTTTCTCTCTCTTTTATTGTTCTTTACCTTTTTGGCAGTTTAATACTATCAACTTCTTTATTCTTAAAAAATCTATGCAGAAATAAAAGAAAGTAAGGTATAAAAAGACGAATAATAAGATGTGACAAGAGAAAGGTACAAAAATAATAAATGTTAGATAAAAGGAAGGGACTATCATTAACGATTTAAGCTTTGGAAATAAATATTATGAATACAAAATTAATTAATAATATGATCATGATACTACAAAATAAAATTTAAAATAAAGTTAGATCCTAATTCAAATTAAAATATGCGAGCTTATTTTAGAGAATGTCAAAAGGTGATTGTTGGGCCACCTATATAGTATTCAATCTATTCTGAACTTGAGGGATGTGTATATATAAATGTGAATAACCTTAACAAGATGAACTAGTTTAAGTAATTTATTAGAGTGGAAGTAAAATTAATAAGAGGCATGAAATTGGGCACCAATGGTCAAACGCGTGAAGTTGCATACCTCCTACAATTTTTAAAACGGAAATGATATTTAGATATATATTTTTAAACTTAATTTTGACATAGTGACGTGTCAATCATTTTTTTATTTAAATTTTTTTTTTTTAAACTGAAACACGTGTGGGAGAAGATAGGGAAGAGGTTCAGCAAAGAGAACCCATAATTTTCTTATTTGGCAAGAGAACTGCAACTTGAGAGAAGAGAGAAGCAATGTCTCACGACGTCATTGAACAGAGAAGTAAGATCTGAGGTTTGGGTTCTCAACGGCGATGGGTGGTGGTTCATTTTGACTTTATTCTTTGTTTCACTCCCACAATCACCAATGATTCATTTTCGTTCAAATGCCATATGTAATTGAAATGTTTGTGGTTGGTTGTTTTGTGGGTGAGTTGTAGGGTTTTTCCATTCTATCGTTGTTGTTGGTGTAGATATTATTTAAGATTTAGGTTTTTTCTGAGTTGAAGATGACGACACTAGAACCACTCTTAACGGAAAAAAAAAATATGATAGCAGGAGTCACACGATATCATTTAGGATTTAGGTTTTTTCTGAATTGAAGATGACGACACTAGAACCACTCTTAACGGAAAAAAATATGACAGCAGGACTCACACGATGTGGGGATCTATGTGCAAATAGGTGAGGAGTTGCGCTAGAGTTTTTGTACAAATATTGGACAGTTCTGCAAGTATGAGACATAATGTTCAATGTACCTAATATGAACCATAAAATGACATTGAAGTCCTTATGAAGAACTAAAAAGTCTGTTAGACCCAATCTTAATGAAAAAAAAATATGACAGCGGGAGTCACTGACATGTGGGGAGCCATGTGCAAATAAGTAGGGAGGTGCGTTCAGGTTTTTGTACAAATACTAGACAATCATGTAAATATGAGACAACAACTTCAATATACCTAATGTCAACCACAAAAATCACATTGCAATCCTCATGAAGAACAGAAAGCTTCATTGGACCCAATCTTAACGAAAAAAAATATAACAGCAGAAGTCACACACATGTGGGGAACTATGTACAAATAAGTGGGGAGTTACGTTGAGTTTTTTGTACAAATATTGGATAGTTATGTATTTATGAAACATGTTCAATGTTCTTAATATGGACCACAAAAATGACATTGCAGTCTACATGAAAAACAAAAAAGTTTGTTGGACTCAGTCTTAACGAAAAAAATATGACAAAGGGAATGTCATTGCACATGGTTCCCCACATGTTTATGATTCCCTTTGTCATATTTTTTTCGTTAAGACTGGGTCCAACAAACTTTTTTGTTTTTCATGTAGATTGCAATGTCATTTTTGTGGTCCATATTAAGAACATTGAACATGTTTCATAAATACATAACTATCCAATATTTGTACAAAAAACTCAACGTAACTCCCCACTTATTTGCACATAGTTCCCCACATGTGTGTGACTTCTGCTGTTATATTTTTTTTCGTTAAGATTGGGTCCAATGAAGCTTTATGTTCTTCATGAGGATTGCAATGTGATTTTTGTGGTTGACATTAGGTATATTGAAATTGTTGTCTCATATTTACATGATTGTCTAGTATTTGTACAAAAACCTGAACGCACCTCCCTACTTATTTGCACATGGCTCCCCACATGTCAGTAACTCCCGCTGTCATATTTTTTTTCATTAAGATTGGGTCTAACAGACTTTTTAGTTCTTCATGAGGACTTCAATGTCATTTTATGGTTCATATTAGGTACATTGAACATGATTTTTCATACTTGCATAACTGTCCAATATTTGTACAAAAACTCTAATGCAACTCCTCACCTATTTGCACATAGATCCCCACATCGTGTGAGTCCTGCTGTCATATTTTTTCTGTTAAGAGTGGTTCTAGTGTCATCATCTTCAACTCAGAAAAAACCTAAATCCTAAATGATATAAACACCAACAGCAACAATAAAATGGAAAAACCCTACAACTCACCCACAAAACAACCAACCACAAACATTTCAATTACGTATGGTATTGAACGAAAATGAATCATTGGTGATTGTGAGAGTGAAACAAAGAATAAAGTCAAAACGAACCACTACCCATCCCCGTTGAGAACCCAAACCTCAGACCCTACTTCTCTGTTCAATGACGCCGCGAGGCATTGCTTCTCTCTTCTCTCAAGTTGCAGTTCTCTCTACCAAATGAGAAAATTATGGGTTCTCTTTGTTGAACCTCTTCCCCATCTTCTCTCACACGTGTTTCAATTTTTTAAAATAAAAATGAAACAAATTTTTAAATAAGAAAAATAATTGACACGTCAACTATGTCAAAAATAAGTTCAAAATATATGTCGAAATATCATTTTCATTTTTAAAACATGCTAAAAGACCCAACCAAAATAACAAGAAAACGGGTCAAACCGACTTACTTGATGAAGTACTCCGAAAGAGAACCCGATACGATCCGACCGAAAAAGCCCCAAATACTGGTCAAAGACACGAAGAGGGACACATCCGAATAACCCAGCGCCAACCCGATTTGACCCATATTATTCATAACCGCCAACCCAGTTCCAACCCCGCAAAGAAACGACACGAACAGAATCCAAAAGTCCACGGTTCTCAGCGCCTCGCAAACCGTGTGCTCCTCCCCCACCGCCGGTCTTCTCTTTTCCACCGCCACCGCTTCCTCCTCTTCCGCTAACACATTTCCTCTCTCCACCTCACATTCATTTCCCTTGTCGTTTCCGCGAAGCAACGGTTCCTCACCCTGCCTCTCCAAATCCGGTTTGAACATGTCCAACCCACGCGCCTTCAAGTAAGAGTGGACCGGGATTCCCAACGGTGCCGCCAACAGAACAAGCAAACCGATAGAGAAAGCCCGAGACGCCAACAAGCTAGGGTTCGGCACGAAGCTGAAGGCCAAGAGGTAAACGGCGACTACGACGGCGACCGCGTTGAAGACCCCGAAATAAGTGGGCTCTTCGTCATCCTGGATGACGGCGTCGGGAGGAATCTCACGGAGGAAAAAGATTCCGGAGAGGCAAACGACGAATGGGATGAGAGCGAGCATGAGGAGAAACGAAGCAGGGTCGTCCGCGAAGAGAGCGTAACAGAGGTTGGTGAATATGGCGGTGCTCAATCCGACATAGCCTTTGAGAATGCCGGAAACAGGACCTCTGTTGCGGCGGAAGTTGCGGATACAGGTGACTAGAACCGCCGTGTTCATCCATGTAGTGCTGTTGCCACCGACGCAGAGAAATATGCACATCTGCATGAATTTTTGGGAATTGAGAATGTGCAATTTTAGGAAATTAAAATGTTCGTGATGAGTAATGAATGAGTAAGTGGTGGTAACCTGGTAGTAGGGGAGGGGTTGGATTCTTTGGCTGACGACGAGCCACTGAACGCCATAACCGACGAGGCCTTCGACGGAGCCGATGAGGAGAATGATCCAAGTGGGGAATTTGTCAGAAGCAAGCCCAGCAAGAAGCCCAAATGCCTTTCCAACGTCCTTGGCCACCGACAGATTGTTGAGTTCAACTTGCGTTAGATGCATGAGGGATTTCAGAGCGTCGGAGTAATTTGAGAAAGTGTAGTTGTTGCCAGAGATGGCTTGAATCCACACCGCCGCCACCAACCCAATCCATTTGCTCCTGCTCCAACTCCGATCACCGTCCATCTTTGGATTTTATTTGAGTGACTGCGCTTGTGTTTCTATCCACCGCTTCGACCATCCCATCCTCATCGCGATCTTATATATGCTACGAAAACACTATTTTCAGCACCTTGCCTGTTACATTACAACTATTTAATCACTCTAAATAATAATAAAATATGAAATAAAAAATTAATAAAAATGATTGCAGAATGACGGTATAAATTTTAAAGGTATCACCTTATCACATCCCTTGTTACTATCCTCTTTCCCACTCTACCCATTTTTTTTATTTTATTTTTATGAAATTAAAATAGATTAGATTAAATTAAAAAGGATTTTGAAGTTTAGCATATATGTCCAAATCTGAAAGCAACTCCACTTTTCTTTCAGTCGTTAATGTGTATCGTTTGCTGGGTGTTGTTGTATGAGGTAATTCTTTGTTACGAAGAGATTGTTTCTTGTTTAAGAAACAAATGTTTAGTTGAGGGAACTCGTTGTGAGATGGAAGACCTCTTCAACAGAAAATTTCACCAAAAATCTATTTATTTGGTTAATGATGATTTGATAGATTAATGAACAGTAATTACCATAATTAATGATGATTTGATAGATTAATCAATCCTAATTTTTTCGTTAATTATTATTTTGATCCTATGTCGTAGTGTCAAGTGTAATTACTTTATATTCAATTAAGTTTCTGTATTTATTTTTATTTCACTTAATTAAATTTTAATATTGTTTCTTTCCAAATTATATTATAATTTAATTTATTTATTAATAAAAATTGTACAGTATGGTCTACCGCCGGACCGCCGGACCATCGGTAAGACGGACCAAGGACCATCGGTCAAGCGGACCCTCATTTATGAAGACAACCGACAGGATACACGACCCATCGGTCGGGCGGCCACACCAAAACCTGGATCAATAATCAGGTTTAAAACGCAATTGAGCCATTATTAAGAAACCCTAATCACAGACCCAAACCAAAAACTACAAATAGAAGCCCAAGGTAGGTTGGTAAGCACACACCTTCAACTCGCATTTTATTACAGCATTTACTGCTACCTACCGATCGGTCTTAAACTGACTTAAGCATCGGAGCCTTTTAGACAGGTACCCCGATCGCTCGACCAACCGAACGGGAGGAGAGCCGAGCTACGGAGGGAAATGCAGGACTTGGATGTTAACTGTGGGCGGATCCGAGAAGAGCTTGACTGGATGACCGAGCGGCGAGAGAAAGAACTGTATAAGCTCATTAAGGAGGACATCAGACAAGAGGAGAAAAAAGGTAATTTAAGTGTTGATTGTAGGTGCTTGGTCCCTACACCCCGAAACAAAAATTAATAAATTACAAAATTTATTCTTTTATTATAAATATAATTTAATTTATGAAATTAATTTAAGTGGAAAAAAAAATTAAAAGATTTAAAATATATTGATAATTCAGTTTAAATTTTATGTAAAAATTAACTTTTTTGTTGGAGACATAAAATTTATAAAAAAGCTAATAAAGGAGGATATACATTTTTCAATTATTTTAAATATTAAAATTTACAAATTACAATAACAACTTTATATATTTTGTTTTTATTTTTCTTTAGAGGATGAGCTTATATTTTGTTTTTATTTTTCTTTACATGATCAATTGGTTATTGCGGTCGATTGTCAATTTGATTGCGGACATGAAACATTTTGATCAAAATATTAGGAAAATTATAAGTTTTAAAGTTGGTATATTTTTAAATTTAAAAAAAAAATAAATTTAATATTTACTGATGTATACATTTTAACAAGTTATTTTAATATAGATATATAAATTATAATTAGATTTAATTATCAATTTGATCATTCGGGAAAGAACAATATAACTCAACTTTTAAAAGTATTGATTCAATTAAGCCAAAATAAAATAGATATAAGATTGAATCGAAGATATTAACACGTAGAATTGATACTGAATTGTGACACTGTTACTTTCAGATGATAAGACATGAACTTGATGTGTAAAAAAATTAAATTTAAAAGAAAATCCAAAATATTACAAAATACGCATGCAATGTACAAAGACAATGTCAATAATATTTATACAAATATAACGAAAAAAATCTAATTGAATTCTTTTAACAAAAATTAAAACTTAATTAAATAAAAAAAAACAAAATAGTTCCAAAATAATGTTTAAACTATTTAATTTTTGTTTGTAAGCATATAATTAATTATTTCAAGAGTGATCCATGTAATTTTCTATTTTATTTTATTCCATAATTTTTTAACTAATTATTTTATTTAATCCATATAGAAGAAACCTATTACGCAGCAGTATAAAAACTGGAACAAATTCTTAGTATATGATATATGGAACTCCTTCATGAGAGGTAAATTCATATACCACCTTCATCATTCGTATTTGTTCTCATTATTCCTTACAGGTGTAGCATCAATGACTCGATCAATTCTCAGATCAGTTACGTTTTTTAATTAATGTTTATCTCTACAACAATTAAAAAAAAAAAAAGGTTAAGCAATTCGTTTAGACCAGTTTAGTAACATGTTACTTTTATCATTTTCAGCACGCAATTTGCCTACTTCCCCTATCAAACTCCGTTATTAATTTCAGAAGACATTAGACTTTGATCCAATTTATTTTACAATTTATTTCACATAATAGTAATTTATTTCTTAATATTATAGTTTCTAATTTGATACATGAGTGAGGCAATTGGTGAACATAGATGTAAGAAGGAAATGTAAAATTATAAAAAAAAAAGGTGAGATATAATGAGTGTTTATTTAGTCCCAAAAAAAAGGAAATTATCTTTTGACAAATTTTTTTAACAAACTTTTGACAAAGTTTCTATAAATAGAATTAAATAGATTATTTTTTTATTTTTTAATCAAAATAAAGTAATAATTGTAATACTTTTTTACTTCAAAAGGTAATTTGTCAAAAAGTTTGTCAAATTTTTTTGTTAAACTATCATCTTCCAAAAAAAATACTCTCTCTACAGTGAAAAAAATTACTGAGAGAGATATGATAGTAATAGAAAGTTAATAAAATAGTAAAAGAATCTAGAGAAGAGTCCAACAGGAATTGGTTTTGAGGTCCCAAATGGCAGGGAGCAAAAACTTGGTGCCCTTATCGCCGATAGCGTTGTAGGCAGCACCGGATACGGGGTCGACGGGTATTGGGCCGGAGGTAAAAATATCAGGGCACTTGCTTGTGGCTTCGTAGAAACGGTTTCCTCGTGCACTTGAGTAAAAGGCGTCACCCATAGGATTTGTGACTGCTCCGGCCAACCCTCCGGCCAACAACTTCACCATCACATCTGCTCCGGGATCTCCGCTTGGTGGCATCATCACTTGCCCTTCTTTTCCATTGCTCATGACGAATGGCCATGCACATTCAGGGCACTCCTCCACCGGGTTTCCCACGGCAACATAAGTTTGATTATCGATCTCACCGTGCTGGGCGCATGATCCTGCACACATCTCCGCCACCGTCACGCCCTTGGAGGCTACGACGAGAGTCAGGGTGTTTGGAACTCCGGCGGTTGCCGTGGGGATCATGGCCTTGATGAAATCTTTGATCAGGACTTTTCCGTAGGGGAAGTCTTGCAGGAAGGCTTGGTTTACCACCTTCACCGTGATCTTGGGAGCACCTACTGCACCTGGTACTGATTCTTGATAACTCTCCACCTTGTTCCACCATGTGGCCACCTGGGGTATGTTCTCGGCGGTGGGGGTGATGGTGTTGAGGGACCTGAAGAACGACAAAATGGCTCTCCTTTCGACCCTTGGAATTGGACCGTACCAGGCTATGCCAACTCTCAAGAACCCACCCAATAAGGGTCCTCCGTGGTAGGATACGGGTTCTGCTTCTTCCGCATCATTATTATTTGAAAAGGCCACTGGAAGAATGAGAAGAATAAAGACACAGAGAGCAAAAGAGACAAGAAGGTGTTTTGGGACGATGTCGACCATCTTCTCCTCTCGCTTTATTCCTTCTTTAGTGCACTTCACTCTTTTTTTTTTATTTTTATTATTATTACTCGATGTCCAGTGCACTTATGTTCCTCTCATGCTTTCTTCACCTATTTATACCCCATCCTTCTTCTTCTTAAGATAGAACCCAGCCATTAACGGAGCTTAAATCTCCCTGTTCTTGCGCCTCCCCACTCAACCCTCCTTAAAAGAAGGAACTTCATTCCCAAAAATAATGGCTTTTCCTTGTAAACAGGGTTGTTCATGGACCATCCTCCACAAAGACATCATACTTTTTCATTAGTAGGTTGCATAAACTGTTTTATATCCACCTACAGTATTTAAATTTTGAAAAATGAAAAACCATTTTTAATAAAAAAATAATAATTTCCATACAAAAATAAAAAATTACTCTATTTGATAATTTTGTTAAAAAAATGTTTGTCAAAAAATTATTTTCTTAAAATTTTATGGAAACTGGGTATGTTTGTAGCCAAAAGTTATCACCAGACTAATTCAATGAAATATTTTTATATGCATTATCCAATATCAAATACATTCAAATGATTTTAATGTATATGTCTACTTGACATTAAATTAAAACTGAACCTGTATCTATATGAATGTTCAATCTCCAATAAAAAAACAAAAGTAAAATATATTCTAACAATCAAATTTTGACCACAATTTTTACGATCTTTATGTTACAGTATTAATTTGATCTTATAATTTTTTTTTTCAAAATCCACCTTGAGAAATGAAACACAGTAAATATGCTGTTTTATATCAAAAGATGAAATGTTATCGGCACTCATTACTTTTCAGCATGTTGACTTGTTTGGTTAATATTTTGAAGAAAATTATTTTGAACTAAAATATATAATGTCTAATAAACTAGTTAAAATATAACGTAATATTTTCAAAGCTTAAATATCAATAAGGTTATAACAAAGATATAAAACAATTTATTAATAACAGGATTGTATCTTGAGTTCTCCATACTTATAATTTTTTTTTGGCTTAAATAGTTATTTGGTCCTAGTTTTGGTCGACTTTTTTCACTTTAGTCCTACTTTTGAAATTGTTTTCAATTTGGTCCTAATATTGGTAAATTTTTTTCAATTTGGTCTTTTTTGCTAACACCGTTAAAATAGTTAACGGATGTGATCAGTAACCGCCACGTGTCATTTTTTGATTTTTTTTTTAAATTTCTTTTTGATTTTTTTAAATTTTTTTATTTAAAAAAATGTACATGTGTCAAGCCCATATCATGCCACATGTCATTTTTGTGATTTTTAATTTTTTTAATTTTTTTAATTTTTTTTAAAATTTAATTTTTTTAATTTAAAAAAAAATCCACGTGTCAAGTTAATATCATGCCACGTGTCAAAGTCAGTTTTTTATATTCAATTTGGTCCCATTAATTGTTTTCAATTTGGTCCTAATTTTTTTTTTAATTTAACATTTTTGTTCCTTTCCAAATTGAGACAAAATTTAATTTGTATATATTAAAATGCATATCTTTATTAAATATTTTAATTTAGAATTAGAGTTAGTTTAAAATTAAAAAGAAAAAAAGCAATAACACCATTAATTTAAAATTTTAAGAGGTTAAAAATATTTAATTTTAAACCAACTCTAATTTTAAATTAAAAATATTTAATAAAAATATGTATTTTAATAAGAATATTCATATAACATTTATATACAAATTATATTTTGTCTTTGGAGAGGAACAAAAATACTAAATTAAAAAAAAAAACTAAGACTAAATTGAAAACAAATAACGAATATTAGGATCAAATTGAATATAAAAATCTAATTATGACACGTGGCATGATATTAGCTTGACACGTAGATTTTTTTTAATTGAAAAAGTTAAATTAAAAAAATTAAAAAATCAAAATCAAAAATAAAAAATGACACGTGGCATAACATGAGCTTGACACGTGTAGATTTTTTTAAATAAAAAAATTTTGAAAAATTAAAAAAAAAATCAAAAAAATCACAAAATGACACGTGGCAGTTACTGTTCACATCCGTTAACGATTTAGACGGAGTTAACGAAAAAAAGTTGATTGAAAAAATATAACGAAAAGTATGATCAAATTGAAAACAATTTCAAAAGTAGAACCAAATTGAAAACAATTTCAAAAGTATAACCAAAGTGAAAAAGTCGACCAAAACTATGACCAAATAACTATTTAAACACTTTTTTATCTTAACAATTTTAATACATGTAATTTTAGTTTAGATTTTCACAATAACAATTATATATTTATAATATTTTTAATAATTATTATATATTTTTAATATACATATACATATATCACATATCATATTTTATTATTTTAAAATAAACGTGTATATATATATATATATATATATATATATATATATATATATATATATATATATATATATATTTCCAACTCTTTGAAAGTAACATTTTATAACTTCTTCAATATTAGTAAAATGAGTTGAATTTAGAACTTCTTTCGCCGACTCTTCTAACTTTTAGTAACTAAAATCGAAATAGGAGATGAAATGTTATAAACATTCGTTGCTTTTTAACGTATCTAATTTGAACAAGATTTACCGAAATTTGCTTTTACCGAAATTTATAGTGTGTAAGTATTAAACTAGTTAAAAGATAACTATTTTCGAAGCTTAGAAAGTCAATAAGATCGTAACAAAAACATGAAATAATGTATTAATAATAGATTTATCTTGAATTATCCATACTAAATTTGTCTAATATAAAATCTTAAATTTTTTATTTTTTTCTTATATTTCACTTAATTTTTTATTTTTATTTAATATGATATTTTTAAATCACAATATTTTTAGTAGAGTTTATGATTGAATGAAATTCATTAGAACTGTCAAAACGGGTCACCCGACCCAACCCGACTCGGTTCGCAACGGGTTGGTTACTTAGTGAGTCAACCCAACTTGGCTCACTTATTAGCGAGCCAACAAAATTAGAACCTGACCTGACCCACTACGGGTTGGCGGGTTAAACGGGTTGGCTCACTTAATTAACAAAAACACACAATTTTTTTTCTTTAATCTCAAGAAAACTAAATTATAATTCCGATTAAAATCTAAATAAACTTCAATACAATCCAAATAAAATCCCAAATTATGTTAAACTCCAAATACAAACTAAAATCACAAAAATATAAATTACTATCTAACATTAAATCATTATTGTCACTTATCAAACTATAGTATTAGAATCTTGAATGAATAAATCCACAACATTTTCATCTCTTGAAACATCTTCTTTATCCCCATCTACAAAATAAATAAATATATATATATATATATAATATACATATATAATATATATACGTATATATATATAATATAATATATTATATATATATATAATATATATATATATATATATATAATATATACATAATATCCATATATAATATTATATATATATATATATTAGTTTAATATATATATATATATATATATATATATATATATATTAATTAAATATTTAAAATTTATTGACGGGTTGGTGAGCCATCCCGGCTCATCACGGGTTCAACCCGAATGATGAGCCGGATTCTTAGTGGGTTGTATTCATTTTTAATCCGTACCAAAAGTTGTAAATTTTTTTCAATCCAACCGGACCTGAATTCGTGATGAACCGGGTTAACTCGCAAATTATAATCCATTTTGACGGCTCTAGAATTCATTGAGATGGATGGATGAAATATGTGTTAAAGTCCAAACACTTCTAAAATAATGTTTATCATATCACCCGAAAATATTTAGTATATTAAAATAATTTAAAAGTTTGCTAAATATACGAAATACACTTTAACTTATATTTCTGGGCAAAGAAAATAAAATATCGAGTGCACCAAAGAATCTTGTCGTAGGACTAGAGCTTCTTTTACTTCAAAATTAAAATTCAAAGATTGGTGGATTAGATATGTGGAAACTTACACAACATTGTAATTAAATTAAAAAAAAAAAGTGTAGCAATTTCAATAAAAATCAAAACAAAAAAACATTACAAGAATTGCAAGGTCCACTCCTGTCCCCTTCGGGCATTAGAATTTCCCCGTTAAACAAAACTCCAACCTGAGCATGACTGCGTGCATGTTGGATTGGAAACAAGAAAAAAAAAATAATACTATGCTTTTATTTTAAAATCAAATAACTTTTGATTATTTTATTTGGTTTGAACATTTTCAATTTGTGCCCTCTGCAACGCCCCTACTCTGCAACTGGAGCCTTCTTCAACCTTCAGCGACTGCGCACTGTAGCGTTTTTTTACATTTGTGTAGCTGGGGCTAAAACGATTCTGAGACAAACACAGTTAGCTCTCCGCGATGGAGTATTACAAAGTTGCTATTTTTTGTTGATTGGATGCAACACGTTATAACGGGAATTGAAGCAATGCGAAAGGCGATCTCCTTTCTCGTTCAACCGCGATGCCTCCTTCTCGTCATTGTTTTCACAATTTTCTTGATTCTCGCAATATCTGGTTCTAGACGGGTATGCACTTTTTCTTTCTTTATTTTTTGCATTGTGGATTTGATTAGGATAATTGAAGCGGGGTTTCGACCTAATTTTTGATATGGCCATGAATCGGTCCCTTTGAGCCTATTGGCTATTGGAAAAAACACAAGTCCCACGTGGACTAGAGATAGTATGAAAATACATGATACAAGTAAGGGCAATCCTAGCTCTGTAGGGATTGGTGTAAACTACTTTGTAGGAATGGGATGTCGTCAATTTGATTTCGTTGATTGAATACTGGGTTGCAATGGTTTTAGGTGTAATTCAATTTCTTTCTTTCTTTACTTTTACTTTCCAAAATGAAAACAATGTAGTTCGATGTTAGCTTTTGCATTGCATTATGGTCCTCTGATTAATCTTGATCAACTCAAATCTATCCCTTTATTGGGCAAGATGGGGAATGGTGATGATCTTTTTGATAGCCTTCTGATGGCCACTTAATTGATGATACGGGTAGGGGTGCATAGGCAAGTTGAGTCTTCGGCTTGATAAATTGTGAAAAGTGAAGCTGAGCTGTAGAGTAGATAGTACGAAAATAAAAGAATGCACTTAGGTAATGCTATTGTTTTCTAAGAACTGTGATCACCATTGTGTGTTGATTGCACAATGACTTCCATATCACTAAAATTATTCTTGGATAACACAGTTTACTGATTTGGATTTTATGTATATGTATTCCCATGGTCAAGAATCTTGCTCGTGTTCTGCATTCTATCTACCTCTGTGGGTTATGGATTCTTTAGGAATATATGCAGTATGGTTCTACTTCTATGATCTGTCCATTCGTCTTAGGTTATGACTTCATCAGTAATTTAAATATTTGGTGGTATGATAACATACATATTAAGGTTCATGTTTTACCTATTTCACTTATTATTTACCACCAAGAAAGAAAGTTCTGAATTTGGTTTATGTAAATTCTAGGTCAAGTTTCCCACTAAGAAGGAAAAGTAAATTATAGTTTGGGTTTAACTGATGTTGCATGCAGGCATGTGAAACTTGCAAGTCCTATAAATCTCACATTATAATGTTTGTGACATTGTTCATCAAATAAGGTACAAGACAAAAAGTTATCCTTTGACTTAAGTAATTCTCCTGTGTTGTTTTAGTGTTGTACCTTGGTGTGTGTATCATATCCCCCCCCATAGACTCTTAACTCTAACAACCTTGATTACAAGAGATATTTATATCCTTTTATTTTCAATTTGATCCAGGGAGTTCAGATTTAACTCCTTATGTTTCTTTACCATTCGATCTTTTTGTGACACTTCCTATTCCCTGTATGTCTAGCAGTTGTGATCAGAAGACAACACTAGATAAAAGATATTGGTAAAAGGACACCCCACAAGGATTTATTGCTTAAGTTTTTAGGAATCTTTGCTATTGATTCTTGCCAATTTCATTTTTAGTACATGATGAAGTAGGTTTTGTGTGTTATCTATGCTTCAAACTAAAAATGTATTGTCTAAAGGGGGAAGTAATCATGATTCTTAGCCTAACAACTTAACCTTTTAGGATAGATGTTAGGAGAGTCTGTCATTGATATGGTATCAACTAACAGCCTCTTTAGGATCAAGGGGGCATAAGTTCAATATTTTCTTTCCTCATTCTTGTAATGGAAAATGTCGATGCTTCAAGTTCAAGACTTTGGATAAGCATTAAGAGATATAGTCTCATTCATAAGCTTTGATTGTAGCTTTGAAATACAAACCACGTTCTTTTATCCAACATATTAATCATATATTCATGTGAAGTGAGGGACTTAGAAATTTTAAGCAATGTTGAATCCAATTATAGATTCAAGCTCTGAAAACCGTACAAAATTGTGCAAAAGATAGATTTATATGGCCAGTTCTTTACAGGAACAAATATTTACAAACCAAGACATAAAACTAGTAGAAAAAAATTTTGAACCAAACAATTTTGAGTTTAAACCTAAATGAGTGGAAGTTAACAATATTGGTAAAGTAACCCTAGCAACATGAAATTAAAAACCTAATGTGTTGGGTTAGAGTATTGAGCTTCTTTCACATTGAGTGTGGGTAACCTCGAACTCCGCAGGTAAAACCCGTTTAGTTTACATTACAGGTAATGCAGACCGGGTTTTAAAAACCCACATTTTGTTTTTAGCTTAAAAATATATACCCATACCAGCACGGAATGTGGGTTATATGTGTAGTTTGTGGTCTTTTGCCCAAATACCTGGTTCTAGGCATAAGTAACTAATGTTGCGGCAAAACTAGTAAACTGCTAATAAAATAATAAATAAAAGTAAAAAGTTACTTGAGGCTCATATATCCCTATTATACTTTCTCCATAACCTGGCTTTATCCCTTTTTGGCTGTACACTTTTATTAAGAGAACTCGCCACAACCCTCGCAAATTACACTTGTTTTTGAAACATTTTATTTGAAAATTCATGGTTCAATCATTTGTAAGTTTTTTTCCACATTCCACTTAAATTTCCCTTCTTGGCTGGTTATTGTGTTCTGTCAGTAGTAAAATTCACCTTTACTGATGTAGGTTGAAGAAAAAGTAGAAGAAGAGCCTGAAATTACAGACAGAGTATTCTTGGATGTTGATATTGATGGACAACGTCTAGGTTTGGAGCAATTTTTGTAATTTTTAATCAATTGTTCTCATTTGAACCAAACTAATCTACTGGGCACTCTGGTTAGAAAGATGATAAAAGCAAGAATTTATGATGTGTGTAATGCACTAACTAATGCAGGTAGGATTGTCATTGGATTATATGGCCAAGTTGTACCGAAAACTGTGGGTATGTATGTCTTTGATTTCACAATCCAATTCTTTAGTCTGTTACTCAGTTTCTTTAAGTATACGAATGGTGAGTACACCCATCTGTAGAAATTTTACAGTTTGTGACTTACAAGTTATTCTCTATGTCTATACTTCATTCTTTTGTCTGCCTGATGAATCCACCTCATTGGATATAATGGCATTTTACATAAGATTTGTATTATCCTAATGCATTGCAATTTTAATTGATTAAAAATCTTCTGTCTGCAGAAAATTTTAGAGCTTTGTGCACAGGTACTTGGAGTCTTCATGTTATTTTGTTAATTTAACCTCCATCTTGTTTACATACTAATTATGAGCATTGCATATTTTACAGGGGAAAAAGGAAAGAATGCCAATGGTGTAAAACTTCACTACAAAGGAACACCATTTCATAGGATAATATCAGGTTTCATGTTTCAGGGTGGTGACATTGTCCACCGTGATGGTAAAGGATATGAATCTATTTATGGTGGTACCTTTCCTGATGAAAATTTCAAGATAAAACATTCACATGCGGGTCAGTAACAGATTTGCTTGGATGCATGCATTTTATCTTCTTTTTTTTTTTAAAAAAAAAAAAAAACCTTATGTTGACATTTTTGTTCATTTTTTAGGTGTAAGATTAAGTTGTTGTAAATATGCTTCACGGTTGCAGGTATAGTCTCTATGGTGAATTCAGGTCCTGATTCCAATGGGTCACAGTTTTTTATTACCACAGTGAAGACCGGTTGGTAAGTTATTCCGCCGTTTAGGGAAATTTTTCAGACATTGCCGAGTCCTGTGAATTTCTACCTCTCCAGCAAAACCTTAAACAAGAATGTTGTTCTGGTAGGGATCAGAAGCTAGGTTGTTACAATAAATTGATATGAATTGGCTTGCAAACTCTGCAGGTTAGATGGAGAACATGTTGTGTTTGGGAAGGTTGTCCAAGGCATGGATACTGTGTTTGCAATTGAAGGGGGTGCTGGAACCTACAATGGTAAACCCAGAAAGAAAGTAGTAATTGCAGATTCTGGACTCTGGAAAGATACCCAAGAGTCTGTGAGATGAGTAAAGATGAGTTTCCTTCTTCAAGCGCCATAATTTAGATTTCTGTTTCTGTATCGTAGTATTAAATTATATTTCCCCTGTAAAATGTTTAGGAATTCTCGTTGGTCATTTTCCCCTGTTCCCTTGAAACAATACTGCGCTTTTTTTTTTTTTTCCAGTTCATTGATTTTCCTTGGCTTTTCTTTATTGTATTTCGCAGATTTGATTAACACAAAGTTTATATTCTGTAGAGAAAGGGAAAGAAATTACTTTCCTGTTCATTAGCATAATTTTTAAATTTTTACTGATGTCCTTATAAATATATACAAGTTTGTTTTTAGTTTTTTTTTTTTTTTAATTTCAGAACTGCTGATTTTTTCATATTTCATTTTTTAAAAATGTATCACGTTAAATCTTCGTATTATCTTCATCGATGTAAATAACTCACAAAACTTTAGATGACGTTAAAAATGACGAGTTTTTTTTTTTCTTTAGAAATTTTCTAGTCTAAGTTTCAAACTTGCAAAGATTAAAGTTTGATTGTAGCTCTTACAACAGTATTTTACCACAAAGTCGAAGTTCGATTTTAATTTTCCTTAGTTTCTAATTTCAATTCTAGTTCTTAATTTGTTATCTTATTTTGGTCATTTATTTAAATTTTAATATCTCATCCGCGTTCAAATTCATCTTACTAATTTAATCATATAATGATTGTATGTTAGAATCAATCACTAAAGAGGTTCAATCAGCTGAAACTTATCATTCCAAGCAAACACAGTTGCTTATGTATTTCCGACTTTCCATGTTATGGCATTTCTCATTATAAATATTACCAACATGTATTAATGAGAAAATTCTTAAATTTAATAGATAATGTTTTTTAAATGTTAATATTATTTTTATATTTTGAAATATTAAATTTTGTAATATAGTTTAGTTTAGCTATATTAAATATTAATATTTATAAATTATGTTAATAAATTGAATTTACTTTATCTTCTTAGTTATTATACTATGAAGTCTCACTTGAGTTTGTATTCACCTCAAATAACGCTAATAAAATTCAATTGATATGATTATGAAAGTAAAAATAAAAAGTCATCGGATAATGTATGTTAACATTGTAGTCAATGTAGTATATTAAATTTTAAATTTATAATAAAATATGAAAGTATATTGTGTTTCTCGTTCATCTGTTTTATTTATTAGAGCTGTCTTTGATATTTATCCCTAAAAAAAATTAATGAATTCCTAAATTAAAATAAATTTTATTGAGGATTAACATAATTTTTTTCATTGTTTCTTCATATTTAAGCTTTAATTTATAGACCCACTTGCAATAAAGTGTTTTCTTTTCAAGGATTAAATGTGTCATTTATACTATTGGTTATAAGAACATGAATTTCACTTCTATGATTTTTCTTTGTTGCTCATCGTAGCTTAAATATAGATGACAATTTTTTAAGGGGTAATTGTTAAAAAATACTTCGTGTTAAAGAAATTTTGATATGATTATTTTATAAGAAGAAATATATCATATAATTTGTATTTTGTTAAAAGGAAGATTAAATTGATTTCAGTGAATAATTGACATTTCTTTTCTTTTACTATAACACAAAAGGATAGAAATTACCACTTTATTTAACTATTCACTTTTTTGTTTTTTCTTATTAAATCAAATGGTATATCAAATTTTTATTTTAAAAATACAAGGTAAATCGCATAAGATGTAATTAAAGGATATATTTTCCTTAAAAAAAAAAAAGTCCATTTTCCTTAAACATGTAGGATGTAGTATATATATTGGTAATATGTTTGGCATCAATTTGCCAATTACATGATTAGACAAAATTATATGTTAATTACAAAATTACCGTTCAAAGTCAGTCAACTTCTATATTTTTTATATTTGTTAAAAATTTAAATGTGAATCCAAGTCTTATATTGAATAAAAATAATAAAGTTGAGTTTTATAATAAATATTCATAAATTTATTATCTTAAGTTAGAGATAATGTCAATATCTTATGTGTGAGTTAATCTCATGTTCTATTAATATTATATTTCTGATTTTTTCTCAAAATACTTAATATTTCAAAATGAATGTTACTACACAACACCTTTAACTACGTTTGTGGGCTGAGTTACTAAAGAAGTCATGAAACATGAAAAAGAAGTATGTTTAGAAGAGAGGATTTAACGAGATATTAACAAATTGATTGTTATTTTAACCTTAAAGTTCATCTTTATAATATTAATCTTCTTGTTTTTATTTTTGTAATTGAATTATTCTTCTCAAATAGAAACGATATGCAATCATTTTACACGCAACTTCGACTCAAGAAAGCTTCTCTTATATTTTGTCACCTTGTTTTCAAGACCTACAACCAACAAATATATAAAAGTAAAAAATAATAACCTAATTTTGAATGCATGTTTTTGATTAAAAGAAATTGACAGCAAATAAAATGGAGGACAAGATAGTAAATAGGAGGAAAGGCGAATGGCATTTGAGGAGCGAAAGTTTTATATATAGGGCCAGCTGTTGCTCTCATACCACCCGACCAACCATTTTCTGAAATCTCAGCACAAACAAAAATGGCGATGGCTTTCAAGATGGTAATTTTACTCTCTACCCTAATCAATCTCTTCAATTTCATCTTCCTCACTTTCTTTCACAATCAATGATTCAACTTCAGGCAACCACTGGAATGTGGGTAACCGATGAATGCAAGAAATCGTTCATGGATATGAAGTGGAAGAAGGAGCACAGATACATAGTGTTCAAGATCGACGAAGGATCCAGACTCGTCACCGTCGATAAACTCGGCGGCCCCACCGACGGCTACCACGATCTCACCGCTTCCTTGCCCACCGATGATTGCCGGTATGCGGTGTTCGACTTCGACTTCGTCACCGTCGATAACTGCCGGAAGAGCAAGATCTTCTTCATTGCATGGTGCTCCCTCTGCTCTACTATTTCTTCACGTTTTCTGCGTACAAAACAAAATTAGCCAACCCAGTGTCTCTCAATTATGATCTCTAACAGTTGTAGTAATAATGCCAAGGGAAATTGCCTCCAATAATGCCTAAATAAATTATTTATTACTTATTATGTATTTATCAGTAATTGAATTGAAATTATATATATATTTTTATCAGGTCTCCGACAGCATCGAGGATTAGAGCAAAGATTCTGTACGCAACTTCGAAGGATGGACTGAGAAGAGCACTGGATGGAATCAGCTATGAACTCCAAGCCACGGATCCAACGGAGATGGGTTTTGATTTAATCAGAGACATAGCCAAATAAAAGACATGGCTTTTTCGATTTTAATTACTGAATCCTAAGCTTATAATCTTTCTGTGTATCTTCAAATGTGGTTCGCGATGAGTTTTACGTCTTTCTTGTTCTGTATAATAGAGTTGTGAGGTTGAAGTTGATGTAAATGTATGTGGGGCGTGTCATCTTGAATGATATTAATACTATATCTACGTACTGTGCTTCAAATTAAATAACCTGAAACCAAGATATATAGCCAACAAAACTTCGTTGTAATTTTAGACACAAAACTAATGTTTATGCATTAATGCGTTATGTTTTTTTGTTTTTTTGTTTTTTTACTTTTGTTGTTATTAAGGTAAAAGACTAACAAAATCATTACTGTCGTGTAGTTATCGTTGTCTTACCTGATTGGGACAAAATACATAAAATTCAACACAATTTTCTCATTATTTTGCAAAAGTTTCCTCAATTTAAGTAATAACGTAGCACCTTTTACTGCAAAGGAAGTGAAAGGTAGGTATAATGTCGTATCGAAGAAGAAACAGTGTGTTACTGTGTTAAAATCTCAGGAGCTATAAATGTAGTTTGTTCTAAGAAATATAGTAATGTATTGAAACTGAAAAGTGAGCACATCCTCTTGGGGAAATTTTAGACGGAAACTTTAATTTTCTAATCTTATAAACATCTAATAAAAAAACTAATATTTTTATTTTCATAAATATATTTTTTGCAATTATTTAATATTTTTAAATGAAAGTATTATCTATTATTACTCATCCTCTTCCCAAGACTAGCCAGAAATGTCATTTTCAAATGAAAGAAACGTTTTAAAAAATTTTGGTCCCAAAATATTTTTTATTTTTGTTTTAAGCTTGTATGTACAAAGTAAAATAAAAATAGTAAATAATAAATAGACGTTCTTTGTTATTTTCTATATAAAATTTTGAAAAATTAGGAACGAAAAGATTACATTTTTTTTAGATTACAAATAAAATAAAGTAAACATTGTTTTTCAGATTACAAATAATCCTAATTTGTATGCAAGGTAGCTACAAATGATTGTTATATCCATTTGTGATAACCTTCAACTTTCTTTCTTTCCTCTTTCTAAATGTAGACGAGTACTCGGTAGAAAAATGTTTAATTGAAAATCTTCTATGTTACTTACCTAGATCTAAGGTTAACATATGTGTTGAGATTGCATTTCATTTAGTATCATAGAGTTTACTTCGCTTATTATAATTTAATATGGCCTAACTTTAATACATAAAAAACTTTGGTTCGCTAATGAAAAATAAAATAGTTTAACAATAAACAATAAAAGTAAGCATATTTAAATAATATTTTTGCAGTAACTAGTGATAATAAATAATGTCCATTAATATGGCTAATTTGATGTTCAGCTTCGTCCTTCAAATATACAAGTAGAAGGATTTAAGTAATCTATAATACTTATTTCACAATCTATCTTTTTCCAATTAATGAATGTAGGACTTCCGACAAAAATCTTAAATAAGTTGTTAACAATATAATTTTGTGTAGCTAAATTGATGGTGAGGTATCGTAGCAGTGGCGGATCTTAACCAACATTGTTGGGAGTGTCCAAATAATACATCCAAAATTTATACATTTTATTATTGTCACTAACACAATAAAAAATGAAGTATAAGAAGAAAATTGAGAGACATAAATACCAAAAATGATTTATCAATATACCTATTTAAATAATCTATTCTTTTATTCTTCATCAATATACCTATTTTTTAAAAAATACTAAAAAATGATTTATCATAATCTAATAAAAAATTGAGAGACATAAATACCAAAAGAAAATCCGATGATAATCAAATCACACTTAAAATTCAATTATAAAAAACACACAGTACAATCATTTTCTCTTCTATGTTGATAAAATAAAAAATTAATATAAAAGAGGCTCATTAAATAAATTATTAAACTAATATTTCACTATCAAGTGATACAAAAGAGAATTACTTTCTTCTTTATTTCTTCGAGAAAGGAAGAGAACAGTTGAGAGATGAAAGCAAAAATAATTGATTTTTTCTCTTCCGAAAGAAAAGAAAATAGGTAAGAATGGAAGATGAGAACAATTTGTAAGAAATTCAAGGCATAGACATATAAAAGAAGCTCATTAAATAAATTATTGAATTAATAT